>NC_138236.1:13474304-13907145 GCF_964197995.2 Scardinius erythrophthalmus
ACTGACCAGCTCTCCCTGCTGTACACGTTCACAGCTGACACACACACACACTTCCACACTCTCAGTGTACAAGAGTTGAGCTCGCTGAAGAAAAAGGACAAGTATATTGATTTAAACAGGAGAAGCACCTTCACAGCAGATTCTATCTGACCTGAAGTCTGACTCACAGCAACAGACCACACCACGACTGTTAAATCGTGGAAAAAGTAGATGATATAGCTTACAGAAACACAAAAATAAAAACACAACGTGCATAATTTTAGGCATGAGAGTTCATGCTATATTGTGATTCACACTCTTATTAGACTGTTAATTCCTAATAAAAATGTCCATCTGAGATTTGTTTTAAAACAATAATGAGCAAATTCATTAAGTAGTATACTTTTGCTAGAGCAAGTACGGGACTTGCTACTGCCAATACATGCACAACACGCTGCTGTGAGCAAGTAAGACACGCTGCTGCTGTATAATATAGCGTACATGAATTACCTGTAGCAGATCTATACAGGTGGAGCAGGGGAAGGAGGAGGGTTTCTGAAAGCGCGCTGCACTGCTACGGCAAATGCTACACAAGCATTTGAAGGTTAAGCAGCAAACTCGTTGGCTACTGATACGGCAGGAACCAATCAGCTGTGCCCTATAGATAACGATGTGATTATGAACATGTGAGTTAAAGGACGTATTAGCCTGCACCATCTAGAATTTCATGCCAGAACGTTGTATTTATGATTGTTACATTGTTTTCCCCCAAAAAATCTGTTTTAGCAGATAGAAAATAAATGCAGTCCTCATCAAATAAATGCAGCCTTCTTTCAAAACATAAAAAAAAATCCTACTGACTCTACATTTTTGAACGGTATAGTGTTTGTCCAATATTTACTGGCTTTAATATGAGTCAATAATATATGATATAGCATATAGTACTATTATATTGTGCATACCTAAGTCAGTCCTATCGAGTCACACCTTGCGCAGAGCATCTGCTTTAAATGGCTGCCGGTCCGTTTTCGTATCGAATTTAAACATTTATTTTTTGTCTTTAAGTCTTTGAACGGGAAGGCACCAAAATACCTGGAGACATTAGTGAACTGGCACTCCTCTGTGAGGCCCCTGGGGTCCCTGAGTTTTTTTATGTAAAAAAAATAAATAAAATATTGGTTATCTATGCCTCACAAACTACAAAATAAAATAAAATATAAAACCTGCTTTTTTTACAATGAAAAAGCATGAGGATTACTGGCTACAATTTCACTTTGTTTACTAGAAAAACTACATATTAGGTCAGGATTTGAACCCAGGTCATGCTTAATAAAACCTCAAAAAGAAACGATACATGACGCCCCGGTTAAGTAGCTAGCAGGTGTTTTGCGTCAGAGTGTTGACCAATCAGCATCAAATCATTTATATCCTAAAAATGAATTATCCTATTTGTACACGCATCAAATCTTGTCATGAAATGTCTTAATTAGTCTTTCTGCCATTCCTCCGTCACACACAGTTTGTTGTCCCAGTAGCTGTGCTCAGCGTTAGCATTAGCTCTTTGGGTGTGTGGGCTTTGGGGAGTATGAAGCAAAGCAGTCATATTCATCTGGGTAATAGCGCTGGTGCGGTGTAGGGCCGGC
The DNA here is from genome assembly GCF_964197995.2 of Scardinius erythrophthalmus. NCBI lineage: Eukaryota > Metazoa > Chordata > Actinopteri > Cypriniformes > Leuciscidae > Scardinius > Scardinius erythrophthalmus. The sequence continues at coordinate 13,475,927 of NC_138236.1, forward strand.
GCTGCCTGGTGAGGGATGGCACTGCTCACTGCTTGCCTGACAACCATGAATCACATGCGGCTACTCTAGAGCCCCGCTCTGCCATAAAACAAAAGATGGAGATGAAAAATGCAGCAATTAAGTGATTTGATTTCTGCTCTGCCCCTCCTGTCCCTTACCGCCACACACATACACAAACCACACACACATCAAATCTCTCTCAAGCTCTTTCTATAACACATTACGCACTATGATACAATCACACAGTAATGGCTGAGAGCAGGGCCGCTGCTAAAACTCACAGAATGAATAGTATATACTATAGAGCACAGCCTGTACGAACTTTGCATTTTTGTATTTTTTTCTTGAACTTTACACCTATTAATAATGTCAAACAGTACAATCACACTTTCACAATTGCTGACAATTAAAGTCACAATTATTAAATTCTTGAGCAAGCTTTAACTGCAAACTAAGTGAACATGAATACCCCAACCCACTAAGTGACGTATTGTGCTGTAATGACAATTTCCTACGTTTGTGTAATTAAGAAACGCATTAGCAGCACTAGTGTCGGCCTCTGGGGGGCGATGAGCTGCAGCTAGGGCCATGATGGAGTGCATGAGGACCATGTGTACTCACTCAACCCTGGAAACCTCATCCATCCTGGCCTGCTCCACGCCTCTGCCACGAGCACATCCAAATCACCAACTAGGTAAACACAGATCTGGCATGATCCATCACTACGCTCATGTATAAAGCAATGACTATGCATGCACATTGATATAAGCACTTCACTTATGGCATTATTGATAAACATGGTAAAACAGTTATCAAACGAATGCCTCTGAGTGTGCATTCATTTTATATGTACACAGATATACATCTATATACAGTATGTACAAATATATCAATATTAGCGGTGTACAGTAAAATATGGAATATGTATATAATATAAATTAATATAAATGAATATAGTACATATAGTATAGTAAATATAGTAAATATAATATTTTTATGCTATATTATATAATGTTATATTATATTATATTATGAATACATTTACACCTGGAATGTCAACTCAGAATGCTTAAAGCTTAAATTAATTCATTTCTATAGGATAAAAAATACAATATTATTGGTAATAAATACTAGTTATTGGGGCCCAATAATAATCATCTTACTTTTTTTATTGGATTCTGCACTTGAATTCATTTGTTTAGCTATAATGAATGAATGAGGCATTTATATAGCGCTTTTCATATGTACTACTGTACAGCCAAAGCGCTTAATCATAATCATAAAAATAATAATCATATCAGGGGATCTCTCCTCAACCACCACAAGTCAAATAATAACAAAAAATAATAATAATTTTGTATATTATTTAGAGGTGGGCATAGATTAATTTTTTTAATCTAGATTAATCTAGATTAATTTTGAAATTAATCTAGATTAATCTATATTAAAATGGCTCATTTGAATTCTGCCGAAGGCATTCAGAATATGTGTGCTACCCAAATAATGACTATAAAAGTAAGTCTTTGAGAACGGGTTTCTCAAGCCAGGTGGTGCATTAGACCAGGGGCTCATCTCCTTCTCCGTTTCCAAAATGCATCACAAACTGCTTGAGAAAGCTGTTCTACTCATAGACTGTAAAAAGTTACTACTGTACTGTTACCGTCCGTAGGCAACATTAGGTAGGCCTATGTTATTATCAACTACTATAGGCTATCAATTAGGGATGGGCGATATGGCCTAAAATCCATATTGTGATATACATTGCAGCCTCTTGCGATAACGATATTATAATAAAACCATTTCAGAACAGGTTACACAGACCCTGCTAAACAACTGCTAAATGTTTTTTTTTTTTTAAAGGGTGCATGTAGTTTTGAGAACATATATTGTGCAAAACTGTAAGTATACAACATAATTTTGCAGATAAATAAAAAAAAATTAAGTACACTAACTGCAGAGACTTAAGTAGGTCTAATGTTTATTATGGCTAAGAGCTTATAAAAACCCCAAAATAATTTAACTGATGTCTTTTCACTTAAAAAGAAACACAACAACGATTCTTTAAATCGGGCGCAGACAGAGATTATGTTCTACACCACTCAGAGGGCCGGCGCTCCGCACACGCACATGACGCACTGCGCGTAGGGCACCAAGTGCTTGGGGGGGCACCAAAAAATCTGGGTCGTGAAAAATCATCACAATAGGGTACTAGTATAAATAACAAATAAAATATGTCTAAAGCATGTTAATATTGGGTTTAAGTGGTCGTTCAATGAGGCCTATTATATGTTGATCCGACGAAAATTTTGTGTGTATTTAAGTGGTCCAGTGGTAGAATTTTTGCCAAGCGTGTCAGAGGTTCTGAGTTCTAATCCGCACTCATATAGTTTTTTTTTTTTTTTTCCTCATCAAAACCGATTATGTTTTTTAGTGGTTGTATATCAGGCAGGGACACTTTTTGTGCTTTTTGTTTTCTAATTGTACCGGAGCGAATAGAGAGTCTCTCCACAACGGATTGAAACGCGCGTCTGAGTGAAGGCTGTGCGCGAGCCAGAAACAAACATAGTATCCGCGCCACTGATCGCTCGGCAACGAGCACTTTGATCAGTTGATTTAAAAAAACAACACATTTCAGCGCTAAATCGACTCTTATTTAAAAAACGAATGAAATGAATGCTCTGCTGGTTAACTGGAGATGTTTTGTTTGTTTGTATTGGTACATTCGTGCCGCGAGATGTTTCAAAAGTGGTGGGGACATGTCCTACCCGCAAATTACGCCTATGCGTATGCATGTCCAGGGGCGTCGCTATAGTAGTGCAAAAGATCCGGGGCTTTAGCCCTGCATGGCTAAAATCTTTTTTTTTTTTTTTTTACTTTGAAACTGCAATTAGAATTAAAAAAAAACTCACAATCTCAGTGTTTGTATATTTTCATATTCACAGAGTTGTCAAATTATGTACAGAATTATTATATTGTGCCTGACCTTTGCACTTTTAACTTTCTGTGTTTACATTGTTCAGTTCCAAATCTGTGTTTTTAGTAATTGTGGTGGTATTTGGTATTTATAATTTTAACCTTTATATTATTTATTTCTTTTCATGTTTGGTGCCATTGTTAATGTAAAATTATTTATTTGCAGCAGTTATTTTCAGTAGCACCTCAATGCAGTACATAAGATCCGGGGGGAGGAGTCGGATCTTATATAAGGGGTGGAGATTGGTAGGTTTAGGGGTGGAGATGGGTAGGTTTAGGGGTGGGTTTAGGGATCAGGGGGTGGAGATTGGTAGGTTTAGGTATGTAAGGTGGGAGGAGTTGGATCTAGATCCGACTCCTCCCCCCGGATTTTATGCTCTGCATTGAGGACCATCTCGTTATTTTGGAAGTAAAGAGAACCTAACTAAGAAATTCTGAATGGTTGTTATTCCCTTGGTGGGGGGGGGGGGGGGGGGGGGGGGCACCACCAAGCATTTGTGCTTAGGGCACCCAAATGGCTAGCGCCGGCCCTGGGAATAATACGCGCGCGCTGGAATTCAGTGATATGTTTCGTTTTGAATTTGAGGTGGTAGAACGGATTAGTCTTGTGTTAACTTACCGAACTGTTACACCACACAGTCTACGTCGGACGGCTTAAATCCGAACCAAGTCCAAATAATAGATGTTGCACCGATCTTTTACACCAGCACTTTCAGCCGTGTTTACTTAAGATGACGACGAATATGATGCGTTGCAGCCGGGTGAACCTCGCGGCCGCGGGTAGATTGCGTCATCATAGTTTGGAGAATAGATTAACGGCGATATTTTTTTTATCGCGCGATAAGAGTCTCGCGTTAACGCGCCGATAACGGTCCACCACTAATATTATTACAACAAAAAAGCAACATATATATACACACACACACATATTTCTATAAGGTATATATTTAAGTAATTAGTAATTAAAAAATAAATACATAATAATATATTTAATCATAATATACATTTTAAATTATTGTTAACAAGTTAATGCACTTTTAAAAATTCCAATTTCAAATTCCAATTTTTTAATTCACAGGAAATGCACTGAACTAAATGCAAATCTGCCATAATTTCATATATAATCATAGTAAATAACAAAGATGTTTCATTTGTGGGTGTTTTCATGTTTGTTGAGGTTCGATGACATTATAATAATAAATAATGTTCTGTTAAACATTAAAAATTAATTGCATGCGTTAACTTCAACAGCCCAAATTCATATATTGTATCTAAATGGGTTGTGTGGCTAGCTTAGTGGGTAAGATCTAGAAGTTACCGACAGACTGTAGATTCAAACTCTGCATGGATTTGATCCATTAATATCACGGTATCACCCTTAACGTCAGGTTGCTTCAGATTGTCCCTGTAGTAAGTGCATTCAAAAAGCAGCATCATCAAAATGACAAATTAGTAATTATTGCAGGAAATACAAAAGGAAGCATTGGCAAGGCACCCTTTTACAACAACATGTACTACATGTAAACAGTCCACCCACAATTAAAAACCTCAGTACATTAGTATAGGCTTTAGGCTATTACAGTAATTACGAGCCAGATATTCCATTTGAAAGCGTAAAGACTTTGGTGCTTAGCTGTGTGTCATCTAATCCAATGGTCTTCACATTGAGATCTGCCATTGCCTCTGATCAATGTTAATAACTTGATATTGGCTGAATTTTGCAGAGAGGTTGAAAGAGCCACAGAAATATCAATACAGTGAAAGTGTTGTTCATGAGCAAAGATTTTTTTTCTTTTCCAAAACACATGGAAAAAGTTGAATGCAACGCACGCACACACACACTAACATATACATTTATGTGAACTAATGTGAACTAATGGGAAAAAAGAACTTACCAAATACAAACATCAAATGAGACAAGCCCAATAGCTGTATAAGAGCAGATTATGTCTTTAAAAGTTGATGCTGTTTCTGTCAGCCAGAGATTAGTACATCACATCACAGATGTCTTATATTTCACTTGGAAAATATCAAGTAATGTTTTTCAAACTCTTTGTGAATGTGTATGTGAGTTCTCAGCTTAATAGGCCTCTAATAAGACTATTTTTCCAGATCCAGATTGAAAAGTGCCAACCCTTCAAAAAGGACAGATTTCATGTGCTTTAAAATGTTGTTCAGATGCTAATAAACTCCATTAGAAAGGCTTTAAACGAATGAACAGCCACAAATCATTGTGTGTGTGCATATATGCGTGTGCATACACAGCCGGTGTGTTAAATGTGTTAGAACGCAACCAAGTATGCACCATATTCTCATGCTGCAGCCATTCTTCTATGGTCAGTTTTCTCTTTCAGGTCACTGACATGGCGAAACAGCAAATTAAAGAGAATCTTGCAGAGGAAGTCAAATCTAGTTATACTGTCAGCATGTTTATAGCTAGCTACTTTAATATTAACATATCTGGTTTCACAGGTAATTAAATCACTTCCTTGAGAACTGATATCCGTTACCTTAATAGGAACAGGATGTTAAAGCGACAGTTCTGTCATCATTTACTCATAGTGGCTTTATTTCTTCTGTGGAACACAAAAGATGATATTTTGAAGAATGCTGGTAGCCACATCATTTTGGTTATCATTGTAAAAAGAGTAGGAAGAGTAAATGGTGAGAGAATTTAAACTTTTGGGTGAAATATCCCTTTAGATGAAATACTGTAAACCCTTTTTTGTTTAAACCAGGAGTCAGCAACCTTTTTGACACACCTGTCATTGTGTATTTTTCTTGTTCTTTATTGTGCCAAATTGACATGTAAATATAAGGAAATCAACATTTTTAAATTAAACAACTAAATAAAAGAAAAATTTGAAAAAAATTTAAATTAATCTCTCTTGCTTTAATAGCTTACATGCCAACTGTTGCCCCTGGTGTCACATAAATCTCAACCCCTGGTCAAAAAAAAAAAAAAAAAACGGGTTTCCATCCATGTATTTTTATGCAAAGTTTGAGGCTGGAAAAAAAATGCTGGATTGAAACATATCCAATGAAACATATAAAAATAAACACCTTGCATGGAAACATATCCAGTGATGGACTGCATACCTGCACATCAGAGGTAAAAGAAGCCAGTTCTATATCAGATCATGGGTTGAGAAACATCTACCAAGAGTTCAGGGTTCAGCCAGTGTACTATTGAAACCATTCCTGCAGTGGAGAGAATACAGCATTAATGAGGAGGAGGAGGAGGAGGAACAGGAAATGGTGAGTGTGTGCTCTTCCTGTTCACAGGCCACAGAGGTGAAAAGAAAAACTCTATTGGCTGATACGAAGGGTGATGTCACTGAATTAGAGATGATTTCAGTTCAAACATACAGCAGAAATGCATAATTCACACACTCAGACATGTCGGCGCTGCCCACACACACGAGCAAGAATTGTTTCAACACTACAAGCCCTCATATACACACACACATATACACACTCCAATGAATCCACCCAAGTGGGTGCCCCTCAAAGTAGCGGTATGAGTAGAATGGAGTAAATTAGCTAGTATGTGTGACTGGAGCGTTCCAGAAATAGCCTGGGTAATGTATTATCATAGCGGCCGGTGCTTTGCACAATGGTGCCCTTAATAATACAGTTCATTTCTGCTGAAATAAATAAGGGCTCCATTTCCATCTTATATCATGCAAATGATTGCAGCCCAAACAGGTAGAGGGAGTACTGTGTGTGCGTGTGTGAGCAGTGAAGGGGGGTGTCATAGTGTCGGGATGCATTCAAATGAGCTCCAGGCCCCTAGAGTGTGACAATGACTCCCACGCCACCTTGCCAGTCGCTGACACACACTCACACACAGTCGATATGGCTGCCGTTACACACACTGCAGTGCTGCCAATATCAATTTCCTTGAATGCTCCTCAAGAGAACAGCACTCTAAGGAAGACAAAGAACACTGTGTCTCTTTTTCCTTTCTCCATATGACAAACAATCATAAAGAAAACTGCATTTGGTGCGCTATGTAAACAGTGGAGATGGAGGCGTACTGTGGCACTGAGGTGACACAAAATCTGAAAAATACAGTCCTCCGAGGGCGGTTCTTTAACCCTTTCGTCAAGATGAAACAGCGGTCACAAGCCATTTTACTGTACTTCCGTAATGTGATGTATTCCTGACAGGATCTTCAATGAGGAAAAAAAAAAAACTATAGGGCAAACCCTGATTTAATATACTGGGAATTGATTGGATCATGAATAAATGTCTCTATATGGCAGGTTTCTGTATGACAGATTTTTTTTTTTTCCATTTTGAAATTTTAAGGGAAGATTACAAAAACACTTTAGATAAACAAGATTTCTTTTTAAATGAATGGAACTGAGGTAAGATTTAAAAAATAAATTATTTAAATGAGTGGTTGATTATGATTTCAATTTTCTAACTTTAGTTAGTGTGTAATGTTGCTGTTTGACCATAAACAACAACTGCAAAGTTACGACGCTCAAAGTTCAAAGCAAAAGGAGATGTCTCTTTTAAAGAAATTGCTTTTTAAGGACTACAACAAACGGCTGGTAGGGACTACACAAGCTTCCTCCCGTGTTAGTGACATCACAAACCCTAAAATTTACATAAACCCCACCCCCGGGAACGTGATTTATAGATTATCATGACAGAATATGCTAATCAATGACTAGAAGATAAATACACATAAGCTACATAAATTCATCAACTAACCATTCAGAAATGGTTTCTACATGTTCTCACTTCTTCTCGAGTCTCTCCATCTTTATCTGACTCCGGTTTGAACATAAAAGGCTAAACGTTTTTGAAAATTTCAGTGCATGTCTGTGTTAGGTAAAAGGACACAAGCTGTTGTAGCTCTGTCCTCTGTGCGGGAGCAGCAGCTCATTTGAATTTAAAGCGACAGACAAAAAAAAAACGGCGCGTTTTTGCTCACCCTCAAAAAGTGACAATTTTAACATGCTATATAAAAATTTCTGTGGGGTATTTTGAGCTAAAATTTCACATACACACTCTGGGGACATCAAAGACTTATGTATTATCTTGTGAAAAGGGCATTATACCACCCCTTTAATAATTTTTATGACACTTAAAAAAAAAAAAAATTATGATGAATGTGGGAAGATTACAAAAAAAATTCAAAAAAGATTACGAAGGTAATTAAAAAAAAAAAAAAAAAAAACGTTTGAAGGAAGATTACAAAAGTACATTTGCAATTTTTTTATGAATGAAATTAGATAAGTTTGAAAAAATATCAAATTGTGTTAATAAAATATGATTTTCTTATTATAATTATCTTAAAAATTATGATGAAAATAAAATTAAGAAAACAATTACAATAATATTGGAATCGTTCACAAATTGAAAATGTTGACGTTTCATGTTTCCACGTCGACGTAAAAAATGTGTTAAAATTGAGAATGTTGACGTTTCATGTTTCCATGTCGACGTTAAAAATGTGTTAAAATTGAGAATGTTGACGTTTCATGTTTCCACGTCGACGTTAAAAATGTGTATATATATATATATACACACATTTTTAACGTGTGTATATATAAAATATATATATATATATATATATATATATATATATATATATACATAAATTAAATATAAATATATATATTATTTTTTTTATTAAATTTTTTCCAGAACCCATTTTACTTCAGAGTGAACTACTAAAAAAGATCATTTAAATCCATTAAGACAGTGATTGGATCTTGAAAAGTTTAGTTGGAGGGGGGTGATCATAATATGAGAGGGCTTGATTATGTCAGCTGAAAAGGACAGTCATTTCTAATGCGGAGCAAGTTAGTAGCTACATTTTGTAAGGAAGTAAATATGGTAATAATAAGGCAAGTAAGTTAGGAACTAAAAACACACGCCGATCTGTTTAGCACCTAATCTAAATGGCTCTGTCTGCTACATTTAAAAGAGTTAATGACTAATTCTTAGGCTCCAGTATCCATTTAAACCTTTCAGTTTCAAGATTCAGAAACTCTACAACCTTACTTCTTTAGACACCACTTCTCTCTCTCTCCCTCCCTAGTGTGACTTACAGCAGGCACGGGCTGCATAAGATTAGATCATAAATTTCCCGCCCAGAGATCTGCATCCCTTCCTCATCTCTCACTCCACCCCCCACACCTCACGCCCCCCTCCCTGTTCTTCTCTCCGCCCTATGTGCCCCTAGTCTGCTTTCATCTTTCATTACAGTGCAGTGTCCAAGGTTGCAGGGCCGGCGTGTGACTGTATCATCCGCAGAACTGCAGAGAGTAAAGTGTTCTAGTGGGCAGAGCAGGTCTGCTTGACTGAATAAACCCCTCTCCAGGACTTGAAGCTGCGGGTGTGTGTGTGCAGCTGCCCGCAGCGTCCAAAGAAATGAGGTGAGGTGCGAGGTATGTCACGGGTCCATCACACAGGGCTTCCCGCCACACACACACAATCACCAGTCGCATGGGCTCCGTGTCCGAGCCAGCCTGCATTTAAATTGAACTGACCCCTCCTGGCCCGATGCCCCTTCCTTCAGTGTCTCTCTCTGCGTGAAATCAGATTTGTGTGCAGCGCTGGCTGGTGTCTGTCGAACAGTAAGGTGATTTATCAGGAATGCAAAGAGCATGCAGAAACAATCTTTATTGCATCCATTTCCTGCTTGTCAGCCGGGATCATGTTGGCTGTTCATTAAAGGGCCGGTACGGCACGGTGCCGGCACAGAGCAGGTGAGAAGAATGTGTCTCGATGGCGTGATAGATTGGCTGCTCCCCTGCCGTGACAGCAGCTGGATGGATTAAACAGCGGGGGGGGGGGAGGAAGGAGGAAAGAACAGAGAAGGAAAAAAAAAAGTGCTGACTCCGACGCTCACCTCCGTCACAAGAATTTTTACGTGGCCGGCGAGTGTCATTTTGACCAAAACACTACACAGCCAATGAGCTGTGAAAGCGCATGTGAACATACACAATCACACTTCAGTGATGTAGTCCAGAGGCTCTAATCATTTATTATCGTAATTAGTATTTTTGTCTTCTTTTCCAGTAAAAATATATACTGCCCTAAAAAAGACAAAATGTGACCCTGGATCACAAAACCAGTCACAAGTAGCACGGGTATATTTGTGGCAATAGCCAGCAATACATTGTATGGGTCAAAATTATCGATTTTCCTTTTTGCCAAAAATCATTAGGATATTAAGTAAAGATCATGTTCCATTAAGGTTTTTACTAAATGTCCTACCGTAAATATATATAAATGCAGCATATGCAGCACAATCGTGAACATAAATGTAGAAGGTGATTTTCTCAATGTTTAGATTTTTTTGCACCCTCAGATTCCAGATTTTTGAATAGTTGCATCTCTGCCAAATATTGTCCTATCCAAACAAACCATACATCAATGGAAAGCTTATTTATTCAGCTTTCAGATGATGTATAAATCTCAATTTAAAAAAATTGACCCATGTGACTGGTTTTGTGGTCCAGGGTCACAAATTACTTGTAATACAAAAAAAGAAGACTTTTGTCCAAAGAAAAAAATGAAATAAGATTATTTTTTTAAATCACATTATCTTCATTAAATAAAATTAAGAGAAATAAACGTACAGTATATCAGGAAATACACTACTGTTCAAAGGTTTTGTGCGGAATTTTTTTTTTAATGATTTTCAAAGTCTCTTGTTGAGTTTATTTATTTGATCAAAATACAGTAAAATTGTAGATATATTATTATAATTCAACAAAACCATTTCCTATTTTAATATTTTACAATGTAATTTATTCATGTGATAGCAAAGCTAAATTTTCAGCAGCCATAACTCCAGTCTTCAGTGTCACATGATCCTTCAGAAATCATTCTAATAGGCTGATTGTTGCAAGTAACATTCTTATTATTATAAATGTTGAAATTAAATATTTGATTAATAGAAAGTTCAAAAGAACAGAATTCATTTGTAAACTTTTGTAACATTATAAATGTTTTAATTTTTACTTTTGATAAATTTCAAGTGTCCTTGCTAAAGTATTTATTCGAACTTTTAAAAAAAGTTCAAACTTTGAACACCCCCACCCCCAGCAAAATCCTCTCAGAACACCTTAGCAATTGTATAACAACAAATAGTTACCTAAAAATGTATAATTCATCAATTCTTAATCATATGACTGAACAGTGACAAATTTAGCAAAATCATGAAATCAATACATCATCAATTGGGAAATTCTGTGGAACACATTATAATATATTGCTTATCTGATTCCTTACAGCCCATTTTCTTTCAGCTACATGTGTCAGTATTACTTCCAATGTGCAAATGAAAACATTAAAATTGAAATGTGTATCTAACATTCTACTATTTATCTTTAGCTGCTATTTTGTTCGGGCTTTGCAACAGAAGATCAGAAAGAAAAGATAATCCCACTTTGTCTTCCAGTGTCATATCCTGAAGGGCGGAGGTTAGCTTAAGACGACACACCTCCCACTGACACCACTGAGTCTCTGCACTGGGTGTCTTTGTGTGTACCGATCCTGTTCTGAATCATGATTTGTAGCTAAGAGATACGGTACAGACAAGCAGTGACAGCAGGTTGGCAAATCAATGCAAGTATGCGTGTGTGTCAGGGGTGTTCTCTCCGAGGGGAAAAGACTCCACTTCCCCCCTTGGAAAAATAAATAAATTATATATATATATATAATTTATTTATTCATTTATATATATATATGTGGTGTGTGTGTATGTATGCATGTATATGTGTATATATATATATATATATAGAAAACCTCCGATGCAAAAGCCTCTAAAAGCCACCTATGTCAAAAATTAGATAATAATATTGAGTGAATGCTCTCTGCACATAGTATACTAGTTCATCAAATACTTTCACTTCAAACTCACTAAATCCCAGTCTCAGCCCATTCAGAAATATATATATATATATATATATATATATATATATATATATATATATATATATATATATATATATATATACTGTATGTACACACACACATTCTACAGCGACATCAGTGGATAAAGTTTCAGAGTGAGGCAGCTTACCTTAAGCTCACTGTGCAGGCGAAAAATCACATGACAGGAGGCCTCCTAGAGACTATCAATGAGTTGTAGGCTATTTTTGCAACTGTCCAGAAATCGTCCTGAATGGGTCTGGACTGGAAATTAACAGAATAGTTACAGATTACACAACAAAAACTGGTCACATAAAAGCTGAGCAAGGCAATACTTAGTGGTGATAGTAAAAACAAACAAACAAACAAACAAACAATAATTAATTCAATAAAGAGAGACCAATAAAAAAGCTGCATGTAATATGCTATATATATACTGTATAAAATTACTTGATGCAATTAAAAAAAAATTAAACTTAAGACCTTGACTTGCTCTTAATAAATAGTATATTAACACAAGCATAGGCTACATCACTTGTTGATAAGTGTAAGGTATGGTGTTACATACATACTAGAAACTGTAATCATCATCAGAAGGATCATGAGTTTTGGCTAAAAATCTAAATTCCATTACACACCAATGATGTTTGTGTGATCTCCTACCACAGACATTGTGAAACTAAAATGCCTCACTCTCTCTCTAACCATTAGCTGATTAATCTGTTCATTAATCTATCCCTTGTGCATAAAATTATGATGTGTAACAGTACAAAATTGCAACAGTAATGAGCGTCACTGGTTATTAAAGTAAGGATTGTTTGCTTTGCCTTTTCATTTTTAACTTGAAATGACACAATTGCCAAAAGCTTATTAAATTACAGGCTTATTCATATGTATGAATACACTCACCTCTTCTGAAAAGAAAAGGACTTGAAATCAATATTGTATTGACATCATATCAAATCAGATCAATATCAAATTCAAGACATAATAGACCTAGTGATGGAAAACCTGAAGCTGTTCACACACAAACAATCACTTCACATGCAAGCAGACACAAACCTACAGAAAAACATTAGCATGCACACACACCTTCTCTACAGACCCACAAGCATCAGAAACGTTCACTCTACACAGAGACATATTAGCTCATACACCTGAGAGAAACAAGTGTGTACAGCCATGTGCATGCAAAACCACTTGCACAATGATAAATATCAGGTATTAACATACAGCATAGATAGATCTATATTTTTCACCATATATGGAGGCAGTTAACCAATTAACATGTTTTAATGCTAGCATTTTTAGATAATTTTTCTGTTAAAACCCCAAAAATAATTTTTACACATTAGCACATGCACACACACTGACTCGCTTCACACGTACATATAAACGCAAATACTCGAGAGGCAGGTAAATTTGATTGAGTCAAGGAAGAACGTGGAACAGTTTTGGCTCTTGATTACATTAGACTGAAAAGAGAGGGATGGAGGAAGAAAAGGATCAAGAGTGCCAGCGCAAGGAAAATAATATATTTCATTGTGATATCAAAATCAATAAGCATCGACTGAAAGGTGGCTAAAGGTGATGTGTGTGTACATGATCCTTCAGGCTCCAAAGACTTGCTGTCAAACGGCCCTGGAGGATGAAAAAAACAGGCCGAGTGGTGCAGAAAGAGAGCGAAACAGGTAAATAGAAAGGGAAAGGGAAAAAGGAAAAGGTGGCAGAGAGCAAATGAGAGTGTAAAAAGGAGGGAACAGGGAGGGAAGACAGAGAAAAAGAGAGAGGCGCAGAATTCCCGCCTGGTGGAATCAATACAGCGAGGTGGAGTGCAGCACAATAGCTCCAGCCCCAGATGAGAGGTCCAGTGAAGCAGGTCTAATGCTGCCCCCCACCCTCCCCTTGCTCCCTCCGTAGCCCCCGACCCGTTTAGTATGCAGAGCTACCCACGCACCCCCAACAACCTCATTGGTCCTCTGCTCGCATCCTCTGCTCGCCACACACGCAGTCACTTCCACCAGGAAAACATCTCTTGTGGAGCAGAATTCCTCTGCTCTTCACTGGCAATGCGCACACTCGCATTCCAGCTGACAACACAAAAGAAAACACACTCACATACACACACACACACACACACACACACACACACACACACACACACACACACACACACACACACACACACACACTCCTCCATCTTTATCAGCACTTGAGTGTACCCAGGCCTCAATTAGTTCTTGATGAATGAGCCCATAAGATGCTGCTTTCTCATTTCCCCCCGTAGCTTGATATTCCAGCAGCCATTATGGGCACAGCTCTCATTGTGCTGTGAGTGAGAGGAGATCAGGCTGACTGAAATGTACCTTCACTCAAGCAGAGACACACACACACACACACACACACACACACACACACAGAGAGAGAGAAATGTAGAAGAAAATGCTTGTTCTAATTTTTAGCTCTTTTGATTCTTCAAACTATCCCTTAGTATAATTCCTTTGTATAGTTCCTTTTACAAAATCCTTCCAGAAAACCTGCCTTTTAAACTCAAAAGTAACAATACACGATCGATGTGTATGAATCCCTAATTCTCTGAGGTGCAATGGTCCAAACAAGCTGTTCCACACATATATAAAGTAATTCAAGTGGTGTCTGAGCAGTTTATAGCAGGACAAATCTCAGAAAATGAAGAGTGGAGATTTTGTATGAGCAGAACTGAGAGTTCAGAACAATCTCACAATCAGACGTTCTTTAATCCAGTCTATAATATTGCCTTAGGCTGGATTTATGCATCTTTGAACTGTAATTGAGACACTGGAGGTTACTAGGGGTCCAAAATTAACACGTGAAGAGGACCAAAAGAGACTAAAATAGCTTTGGTGTGCAGAGAAATTTAAGTAAACCATTTGAAGGTTGACTTTGTGAAAAGAAATGACTAAATTCACCTTGAAATCACAATCTGACATGAACAAAGGGAGCATTAGTTAAAGCAGCAAAACAAAAATACAAGTATAGTAGGAAATTAGTGTATATTTGAGAGAGATCATGAAAATAACTGTTTGGAATGTATTATTCACTTTAAAAAATGTAAAAGCATGTACATAGTACCTGTAATGGAATAATGCAACTACAGTTTAATAAAGTAAATAGCCTATATAAGGCTGAAAATGTTTTTTAAAATTCTTGATATCTTTGCATTTTGATGATTCTGATTTAAATTAAAAAAATGACTCATTATTTATGCATGACAAAAAACATTCCTGAAGCACCTTCACCCATTTCACATCTCTCTCTCTATAATGTCTTCACGTGAACGAAGGCATCTTTTAAAACACCTTATTTTCCACCTTTTTTTGCACAACATCTTTCACACTGTGTTTCTGTCAAAGAACAACACATGTCAAACAAACCTTAACTTTCACTGCTTCCTGGTTGTGATGCCTTCATTAAATGCTTCACAAATCGAGAGAAACTACAGGAACCTGCAAAACATTGAAGAATGATAGAGGGGTGTTGTTTAGCTTTAGGCAACAGTGTTTATGGTAGCTGTGTTAAAAAGTAATGAGCATAGGTAATTATGTTATTTATTTAAAATTATTTTTAAATAAATAACTTGCAATGTTTTTAATAAATGTAATTTATTATACTACTATAATATACTGTATGTTATGTGCAGTGTTGGGGGTAACTCATTACAAGTAACTTGAGTTACGTAATCAGATTACTTTTTCAAGTAACTAGTAAAGTAATGCATTACTTTTCCAATTTGCAATAAAATATCTAAGTTACTTTTCCAAATAAGTAACGCTAGTTACTTTTTCACATTTAGTGACTGACAGCTCTCCTGTCCCCATGTTGAGAGAAACAAAGTGAGGTGGTGGTGTGTGCGCTGTGTAAACATGATGGTTATTGTAGTTCTAGAGTAAATGTGAACTTACTCATCTCACTGCTCAAAATAAATAAAAACAGTAAAATGCAATCTCAGAGTTGTACTCAACTTTTATAATTAACTATTAAATTACACAAATATACTTTGTGCATTTAATCTCACTTTATTACTGTCTTTGCTGCTGACCTTCAATGATCTAATTCAACCATACTAATAAGCAAAAATTACTTTATAAGATTTAGAAATAAGAGTGTTGAAATTCCTTCTCCCTTATATTATTGTTCTTTAATCCAGAACAGCAGCGCAGCTGAAAGGTTAGTTTGAGCGGCACCCTTTACTGTACAATCATAAATATACATTTCCTTCAGCCTGAGGCTTATTCAGTTCACTTTTGGTGTGAAAGGGCCTTAACATTTGCCAAAAATATAACTTTTTTGTTGGTCTTGTTATTAAAAAAACAAACAAGCAAGCCCAGCCCAGGTGAGAAGAAAAAGTAACGTAACACATTACTTTTCATAAAAAGTAACTAAGTAATGCAATTAGTTACTTTTTTGGGGAGTAACGCAATATTGTAATGCATTACTTTTAAAAGTAACTTTCCCCAACACTGGTTATGTATAAAATAGGGCTGCACGATGTATCGTTTTAGCATCGATATATCGCGATGTGAGCATCCGCGATAGTCACATCGCACGCAGGATGTGGGAAGCCAAGCATGGATCGTAGTTGATCGGTTCCGATTCGGCAAAGTTTAACCATCATAGAGTGAAAGTTTATCACTTGCACATGGTTTTAAGTCCTGTCAGTTTAAACATCAAGTGCAAGAAGACTGAATTTTCGCGCTGTTTTCTGTGCGGGTACATAGAGCCACGCAGACAGCACGTGAACACCGAATTCAGGTCTATTTCTCTTTCTTTTGAGCTTGAACGGACACGTACACACAAAAGTCAAAGTTAAAATGCCCGTCTCGCCGAGTGTCCTCGTAAACACAGCCAGTTATGTATTGTAAACAAGAAAATGAATGCATTGCATATCATGATTATATTGGGTCCGTGCGTTCGTCTTGTGACAGCAGCCCATTAAACCCGCAGCTGTTTGTCACCAATGTTAATCAAACAACAAAAGAAAGAGAAAAACACTTTTGTAGCTTTAACAAAGATAAATTGTATTTCATATTGTATATAAATTCATTAAATTAAATGTATAGAGTGAAGACCATGCTGTGTTTTTTTTACATTTGATTATTCAATATCTGTACCTGGTTAGATTTACCTGAAAAACAAAGCACTGCTTGTTCCATTTGCATTTTTGTTCTGTTCTATCTACTGTATCTATGCTTTTAATTTGTTTATTATTTTGATAATAAAAAATAAATGCACTCTCAAATGCACTCTCCTACAAAATCAACCCAATCATCCTACAATGATTCATTTTTTTACAAATAGAGCTATTCAAATCGTCTGGTGAAATTGTACTATATATCGCAGAAAAACAAAACATCGCATATCGTGCAGCCCTAATATAAAATGACAAACAATTGTAACCCTCTCCCTTCCTCATATTTAAAGTGCACAAAGTGACTGTCATACGTATCAGTGATACAGAGTCATGGCAAATGTTTTAAAAATACTTGCGAATACAAATAAACCTGAATGCTTTGTTATTTGTGTTGGCTAAAGTAACAGAATTTGGGTGTTGCCTCAGAGAAGCTCTGAATTTGCTGTCCTTAAGCTAATAAACTTTTACTATACTCCATTTATCATTGCATGCATACAATGTCTATAGGATAAACATATAGGAAAGAAATGCCTCTAAGCCAATCACAGTGCTTCCACTTAGAAAGAGAGAAAATCTCAGTCAGCCAAAGGTGAGAAAAAGTAACATTATGTTTCATAAAAAATAACGATGTAATGTAATTAGTAATATCATAACACAACATTGTAACAGAGCAGAAAAGTACAAAACCTGTATGTGCAATATTATTTGCCAATACAGCTGCACTAATAAACAGTGCACTTAAGAGCTCGACAAGAAGGGGGGGCTGTCTGTCTTCACTCCTGAACAGAGCTCCAAAATAAACCTCACGCAGAGAAAGACAGAGAGAGAGAGCGAGAGAGAGAGAGAGAGAGAGAGAGAGAGAGAGAGAGACACATTAGTCCGCACCTACTCTCTGAACTAATACAATAGCTGCACAACACAGAGGGACAAAAGGGACCTCGCTTGAAATGCCAGCCTTCAATATGCACCCAGCCAATCTGATATTTAACACGAGTGTTTGGAGATTTATTTTTGTTTTTGTGCACTGTTGTTGATCAGGCGAAGTGGAAGGAAAGAGAGAGAATGAGAAAGAGAGTACGAGGGAGAGGGAGCACAGATGAGTCTAACTAAACACAATAGATAAATACTGCGCAGCAGGGGAGCTGCTGTCAGGGGAGCAGTGTTGCTTTGTAGTGGAGAAGAAAAGATCTCTGGCAGATGAATGGATCCAGCGTCCAGCGGCGGGACTGACCCGGGGGAATCCACAGCCTCACCCACCCACTGAGGGGGCTCACGCTGGGGGAGGCAGGAGCAGTGAGTGCCCCCCCACCTCACACTTCACAAGGTCTACAAATACACAAACATGCAAAATATGAGAACTGAAAATCACACCAAGTAGTGTGCGGGTGCGCAAAATGAGCTGTACAACAACAAATGAGTGTTACTGAGTATACAGGAAATATAACACTGCATTCGTTTCTGTACCACTAGCAAGTAGCAACACCAAACAGGATCACAAACATTTTAAAACATCGTTTTCCATCTACTACTGTTCGGACTAACAGGTAGTCCCACCCCAAACTCACGCAACTGGTTAAGCCATGGTTGCTGCTTTAAGGCGAAAATAAATAAATAAAGAAATATCAAAAGTGCTAGAGGGTACATACTTTTGCGGAGAAATTAACCTAAATAATAATTTCAATTTAATAATTTAATATTACAATATAAAAGTAAAACAATAAATGTTGAATTTAATCATAATATTTATAATAAATTAAACATTAATTTAATTTTAAGTAAAAATGAATTATTATTGTATTATTATTAAATTAAACATGTATTATTGTTTTCATGACTGTGGTTTTAAATATATCATAATAGCAACATTATAATATTATTATTATATTTTAATAATTATTAAATTATTAAATAAGTAATAAATACACATAATAATAATAATTTCAAACAATTGACATTGTCCATCACAAACATGTGAGCTAAACCCCAACTGACAATTACAAAGCTGGTCCATTCACTTCCAGGAGGAAGGATCCCACTGTGCCAAAAGGAATGTGTGTGTGTGTGTGTGTGTGTGTGCGTGTGTGTGTGCATGTACTAAGGTATGTGTATGTGAGAGGGACCTGTCAATCACACATTTCTGTAGAACATCAGCTTTCAGTGATGGAATGGCTTTCTCTTTATCACAAACACAGAATGCAATCAGGACACTGTGCTCACACATTCCAGCCCTTACAATGCAGCTGAGCTCCGATGCTTTGATTCAACTCACTACAGAGGCCCAGAAAAGACCCTCTGAATAACTCAATCTACATAGCCTGAATCTGCATGGCACTAAAGTTAATAAAATCTGTCATTGTTGCTGATGGGACAGCAAAAGTGTTTGAGCCCATCTATCATCTGTTCCATAAATGCCTTCTCACTCTGGAGTCACAGGAAATTACATCATGACAACTTTGAGTGGCACCACAAGAAATCACACAGTCCCAAACCTTTTACTAGTGACCATCCTAATTTAGTATAATGAAATATGAATTATATTATACAGTAAGTTGCTTGAAAATATAGTTATTTAATGAGAGTACTTTTAATGTACAGCTACTTTTGAATGGCCATCAATGAATAAAATAAGCTCTTTGTATCCAAATGGAGTAACAACATCTATAGTATCAGCTGGTGCTAAGTGCAAGAACACATTCTGTGTGAATGACTCCTAATTCCTTGGACAGACCAACACAACTATATTTTATATACACTACCATTCAAAAGTTAGGGTCAGTACGTTTTTTTAACGTCTCTTATGCTCACCAAGGCTGCATTTACTTGATCAAAATACTGTAAAAAGTAAATTTGTGACATATTATTAAAATCTACAATAAATATTCAAATTAAAAGTGTATTTTAATATATTTAAACATGTCATTTATACCTGTGATGTAAAAGCAAAATTTTCCAGTGGTAATGAGTCAAAGAGCACTATAACTTGCGAAGAGCTGCAGGCTGAGCCACCTGAGAGAGTGCAGCACAACTAATAATGCAATAGATAAAAACAGACAAGCCTAAATCAGTTCATCATTCTTCCTCCTCCTCCTCACAGTCGCCCTATCATCACAATGCTTAATCTGTCCACTTGTGTGATGTGTGTGAATGCTGAATTGCTAGAGTAGTGAAAGCATCTGTAATTTTCTGTTTGTGGCTAGTGTGAGTTAGCCTGGCTCCGTCCTCCTACGTACTTCCGCTCAATTTTAATTTTCTTTCAGTACGTTGTCTGGGTTTGTGGTATATTCTTGGGTTTTCTCCGGCCAATTTTTTGGCGGTTCAATAAGCGAACAGAGGGAGTGGCTGAGAATGATGACATTGATGTCGTGCGCTAGTTTGGGTTGTAGGGTTACGTTACGAACAAACGTCAGCGATTGGTTATGGCAGATCAAGAGTGGCTTTTTTTAAACTTCAACAGAGTACCCGCCTTCAAGGAAGTTAACGCTTGTCAATGGAGGGTGGCCAGACTCTCTGAAATGAAATGTACGAGAGTCTGGTTGGACCAGGCTAAGTGTGACTGGGAATAACATAGAAATACGCAGGTGAGTGTGGGTCAGAGAGGTTTGTCAAAGTTAGGCTGGGTATTCAGCTTCTCCACAACTCTTTCTCTTACTGCCTAGACTCACCAAACTGTCTACAATCATAAAAAAAAAAGTGTGTGAGTGCATCCATTTGGTGAATGTGTACATGTGTGTGTGTGTGTGTACAGTGAGATCAGGAGGTCTTTCCTTTCCTCCCACTGGTGAAGGGCCTCACTGAAATCCTCTCACACCGCTGATATAGAATACTGCTGCTGGATTAGCATATCATTAGCATATCATTACCATACCATTACCTCAGCACAGTTTGTGTTGGCGTGTACGGACAAGGTATCGCCTCATCAACAGATTCACGTCCTCCCTCACCTCTTTTACGGTTTCTCCATCTTTTTTTTTCTCTCCACGTCACTCAGTCTTTCTCCCTCTGCCTCTCACGCAGAGCCACGCTGGCAACGGCAGAGTGAAAGCGAGGCACCGGCGGGGTGATACAGGCACGTTCTTGTCTGCTCAGAGAATGGAAGCTCGCCGCAGAGCTACGTGAGTAATCATACCCTTCTGAAAAACAGCGAAGACAAAAACACACACGCACACCCTTCAGAAATAAACAAACACATTCTCTCCCAGGTGCTTATACCGTTACCCACGCCTTAATGTTATTAAAATTCTCTCCAAAATATAGCAAAAAATACGCACAAACAGCCTGGTCTCAATATAACACCCTGGTGACTGGCTGTCAGTAAGCGCTCATATATGCAGAAATAATAGGTAAAACAAAAAATAAATACAATTCCAGTTGTAGAGTTTCTTTTAGTCCTGCGGTGTTAGTAGCACACCTGTGTGGAGCCCCTCGAATGATGCAATGTCTCGGTGCCTAGGTCTGCCTTCTACAAACACACTTAAAATGCACATACTTTTTAGAATGCAAGTGGCATAAAATAAAACTACCAAATTTGGTTTCCATCCAACAGACATAAATACTAGTTAATATAATTAGATCAGCCTTTACACTTTGCACTTTGAGATGTGGTGGGATACTATACAGCATTCATATTTTCATTAGAAAAAAAAAATCGAATAAATAATTATATATACATACATTTCATAAATTAATAAATAAATAATAAAATATATTCTAATATATTTTTTTTTTTCAAAGCTGTAATATTGGAAAAACTGCCAAAATCTCCATCATTTTACTCTTAAAGGGACAGTTGATGTTCCCCATTGTCCTCCATAGTATAATTATTTTTTCCATAATATTGAAGTCAATAGGGCCCATTAACTATTTGGTTACTGACATTCTTCAAAATGTTTTCTTTTGTGTTCAACAGAAGAAAGAAATGCATATAGGTTTGGAACAACTTAAGAGGAGTAAATGATGACAATTTTCATTTTTGGGTGAACTATCCCTTTAAGAACATTATTGGCAAACACAAACCAGCATGCTTACAGTAATTTAAGATATTTTACACCTACGATTTCTGATCAGAATAAGCAAGCGCCCACCAAATAAACATCCTACACACATAAATACACACATACACTGTGATTGAGGGCAGCTCTGAGCTTTGATATGTTAAGTACCCCGAGTAGGTGAAGGTGGGTTTAATGACCCTGTTGATGACCAGGCCAAGACTCGTTTGTTTTCCATCCTCTCCAGCTGACACAAGCTCTACACCACAACCCAATCAAAGAGCCTGGCTACAAAAGCTTCCCTCTTTTGTTTTCTTTTCAATTAGACTCAATTAACATCAGCCAAAGGAGCAAGAGCGTTCAAGTGAAAGAGAGAGAGTGTTATTCCTCTTATTTTTATGTAAGCTGTTCCAAACCTCAGTAAGCTGCCTACCTAGACAGCAACTGAGACATTCTGAATTTTTCAACTAAACTTTTCTCTCAAATTATGTTATGCTAATGTTATAATAAATATATTAAAATATAAATCACAACTGAAGCACTGTCACTAGTGGTATCAGACTTTCGGATCCAACTGTACCACGAGTTGGCCAAATGCTAAAAGTGAGGTCACATTACAGAATTTTTGCAAAATTTCATGAGCAAAAGAGGTCCGTTGTCAATTGTCAATAGTGAGTATAAAGGACAGCTCACATAGAAGTCACTTTCAAACTAAGCAGCTTTCTGTTGGTCAATGTAATGAATTAACATGACCAACTTCAGCAGATTCCTATTGAAATTACTGAAAATTTGCTGAACAATATAAAATGTGTCTGCACCTAGCATGTATCCTTCATGGAGAAGGCAATCCCATAATGCACATTTCTTTCAATATCAAAAAGTTTTGGATAAAAAAAATGGCACATTTTAAATGTATTATTTTATTCAATATTTGTGTGCTATATGCAGGGCTGCCAACTCTCACGCATTGAGCGTGAGACTCACGCAATTGACACTTTTCACACGCTATCACGCCACACATCCATTTTCTCACGCACAGAAAAATTGCGGAGCAAAGAGGTAACTTTTAATATTAAACTAATTCTCAGCTCTTAGATTCCGTCAATTTTATTACTAAATTCAGACAAAAATACGTTTGGCGCTTGTAAATGTGTCAGTTCAAGTGCACGTGAACCGATCATCTGTTACTTTTTTATTTAAAGATGCAGTACAACTTACCGAAAGTATACATAATATCGACCAATTAGTGTTTTTCAACCACGGAAAGAGGTCAATATATAACAGCAGGAGAACAATTATGTCACATAACGTTACATTTACCTCAGGAAAGCCATTTAATGACCATAGCATATTGAATAGAAAAATAGCTAGAGAGGAGATTTTGCTGAGCACTATATTACATATTTATTATATTTTTACTTATGTCATTAAATAATTGTTATTATAACAAAAACTGCATTATATTTAATTTAATTTGTTATTTTTAACCTTTAATAATACCAGCAGATTGGGCCCTCTATGTTTACAGCATTAGGTGAGATTATTTTTTTTAATAAAATTTAAAATAAACATGTAATCAAATTAGTCAATATTGAATCAAAATCGGAATCAAATCACAAGAATGGAATTGAAATCTTGAAATTTTTGTCAAGCAATAATAAAAACTGTATCCTACCAGTCATTGTACAATGTAAACATTGTAACGTTGTCACTAAACTTCATAAAATTCTATTTAGTTACCAAATGTTTTGACAATCACAATTACACTTATTGTGATGCAATATTTGTTTTTACATACCCCCATAAAAAAATGTATGTACTATTTTACAACATAAGCTTAACAACATCTACAAGCTGACCAACTCTATTCAAATCAAATGTTCACTTAAGTTGCTGTCCGTAACATTTCAAAAGAGTCATTTACGAGGTTCCATTTCAGTTAGCATTAGCATGCTGACTTGGTTGACAGTTGTCATCTCACTAGGGTTTGGAACACAGCAAAAACTCGCACATTAAAAACGGCTTTGCGTTCATCATGTGTGTGCGTCTTTTTGCATGTGTGCATTGTAACTGGCAGAGATATACTATAGTCCACTTTTTAATTAGAAATGACAGTAATAATGGCTTCTACGCCGCAGATTATGTCAAGTGTTTTGTTGTGCTGGCTGATGTAACGTACACATAGTTCCAGATTGCGCATTTAAAACAAAAGCACCAGAATACTAGAGTGCTCAACAACTCTTGGGTTTGAACTTATACGTGTGAAAGGCTCCCAAAAGGCCCAAAAGCTTGTTTATTTTTTTTAAGTAGGACATGATAATTCATGTGAAGAGCCATTGGTTTGGTCCGTGATGCTTGCAGCGCTGTGGACATTTGGCTAAGTTCCCACAGCAACCCATTAGCAGAATTCCAACAATAAACACAATTCAGGCCAAACGGCAGAAGACGGAACGGCGCTCACTCAATTCCATCCACATCCAAATACATCCCACAGTTAAAAAGATCCTCTTCGGAAAGCAAAATAGAATTAGAAAGACGACGTTGTACTGCCAGGACTCGGGAACGGCGACTGTGTCAATGTTGCTTAAGCTACATTAGAGCTCCTTCAATGAGCAAATACACCCTTTCTCTCTATGCCACACACACACAGTACACACAAACACAGAGTGAGAATAGCATGATCTCACCGTCTGTCTGGCTACAAAAAGCAGCACTGCACGCACACACACACAGACTAATGGGCATTTGATTAGACAGAAGCTCGTGCCTTACAGTGATCAATAAGAATGATAGAGAGCTAATACGTCTCTGTCTGGGCCGGGCTGCAGTGCTGTTTAATGGCAGAGTCTACAGAGAGAGCGTTCAACACGCCGCTCGTGGAACAAGGGCAATTGACCATCCCGTCTATGACAGTGACCTCTCCACTGGTCAGGCATACATCATTAAGAGGTGACAGACACACTCAGTCACACACACACACACACACACACACACACACACACACACACACACACACACACACACACACACACACACACACACACACGGACATGCATGAGAGGTTAGGACACACATTTACAGATGGGAATAAAATCAGCGTGTGTCTGGAGTGGGTGGGAACCAGATGAGACAAATGAAGGTTCTGTTGTTAGGGGTGTTGAGCCGTTAGGAGCCTTGGCAAAATTTGGGATGTCTCGAATTATTTTATGACAGACCTTAATATTGACAGGACTCAACTCACATTCCTTAAATGAGTAACACAGCTCAACGTGTCAAACCAAGTCCTAACCGCTTAGCCACAGGTGCAACAGTGATTGTATTGTCAAGGCAATAAATCACCACACAAAATTCTGTTAATTTACTCATTCTCATGTAGATCCATACCTATATGACTTTCTTTCTTCTGTGGAACACATAAGAAGATACTCTAAGGAACTTCTCATTGTTTTTTGTCCATAAAATGAAAGTCAATGGTAACCAAAATTGTATTTTCTTTTGTGTCCTGCAAAATAAAGAAAAGTTTGGAACGACATGTGGGTGAGTAAATAATGACAGAATTTGTATTTTTGGGTGAAATGTTCTTTTAATACCAGGTGTAAACATCTCTGCACAAAATACAGATGGAAAACAACAAGGCTCGAAACATTTTGTGATCCTACATTTTGAATTTGAATCATTTTGAAGCTACATTTGGGACCACATTACATTTATAGTGTAAATGGACTGTCTGCTTATCTGCACTAAAACAAGGGTCTTAAAGTTTGCCAGTTTCATGGGACATAGAAAATTGGATTTGGAAATATAGAAAAGCTCATGCAAATACAGACTAAAGATTAAACGATATACAGGGTTACACATTATCTCGGTATTCCACTTTAGACATTCTACTAACTATAAGTAACTTTGCAACTACATGTCAACTAGGCCTAACTCTCATTATAGTATTGATAGACTATTAGGTCAGTAGAATATTTGAGACGTACTTGAAAAGTCAGTAGAATGTCTGTTACGCATATTAAGCAGAGGATCTACTTATACTCTAATAACATGTAGTTGCAAAGTTACTTATAGTTAGAATGAATGTCTGAAGTGGACTATTAAAATAAAGTGTTGCAGGTGCCAAAATAACATGCATCCCTAATACAGACTGCAAAGAACTTCTTCAGTATGCAGTGACAGATAATTAACTCTCAATAAAAGCATCTTGTAAATGAATAAACATACATTAATTTGAAAGATGGCTATCTAAAGTGACTATTTCGCTCAAAACGTCACAGCTGTAAAATACCAGTATTTTTTGCTGAGGTTTTAATTTTCCATGCTTTATCAACACGTAGTGATACTGATGCTATAAGTGATGTATGAAGACATGAAATTAGAGGCCCTCCACTCGACCCCTCAATCACGTGGTCACAGGAGACACATTTGAGACGCATGTTATTACCAGGTGTAAACATAATGTCTCTCAAATGACCACATATGTGATCAGACCATCCGACAACAATGATAATACTAGGTGTAAACAAGGTTTAAAATGCTTCCAACGGCATTCCGTACAACACTCACATTTACATGTAGTCTAATTGTTTTGACTATTTATATTATCAGCACTGGGCAAAAAAGTACAGAAAATATAACTCGAATCACACCAACTGCCATGCCAATGCCATGCTGCATGTCAAATACGGTTCCTTTAACATGTAGACTTGACAATATCAGTAAAGGCCAATACAATAATGATTAATTCATTACCGAATATACTGGTCAAAAGTTTGGAATAATTACGATTTTTTTAATGTTGTTGAAAGAAGTCTCTTATGCTCACCAAGGCTGCATTTATTTGCAAATACAGTAAAAACACGAATATTGTGAAATAACCATTTTTATTATATTATATTTTAAAATTTGATTTATTCCTGTAACGGCAAAGCTAAATTTTCAGCATCATTACTCCGGTCTTCAGTGTCACATGATCCTTCAGAAATCATTCTAATATTCTGATTTGCTGCTCAAGAAACATTTCTTCTTAAATTAATGCTTTTATTCAGCAAGGACAAATTAAATTGACCAGAAGTTACAGTAAAGACATTTATAATGTTACAAAAGATTTATATTTAAAATAAATGCTGTTCTTTTGAATTGTTTTTTTTTTTCCTATTCATCATAGAATTCCCAAAAAATGTATCCGTTTCCACAAAAATATTAAGCAGCAAAAATGATATATTATAACTATTTTAAACACTGATAATAAGAACCATTATTCATAATTAAGTACCAATAATAATTGATATTACTTGCGCACCAAATCAGCATATATTAGAATGAATTTTCATGAGAGTAATGAATCATAAAAGAATCATTAGAGTAATGGCTGCTGAAAATTCACAATATTACTGTTATTACTGTATTTTTTAATCAAATAAATGTAGCCTAGTAAGCATAAGAGACTTCTTTCGAAAACATTACAAAATTCTAAACTTTTGACCGGCAGTGTAGGTGTGCGCTTAGATGGCGAGAAAGGTGACTGAAAGATGTAGGGCACAGCTGGATATACACAGAGAGACGAAGAGAGAGAAAGAAAGAGAAAATGTGGCAACGGTAAAGCAGTGAGACAGAGTGAGACGGCCAGAAAGAGAAAGACACGTAGAGAGAGAGAGAGAGAGAGAGAGAGAGAGAGAGGGCGAGGACAGCCAGCTGCAGTGCTGTGATAGGACTCAGGCAGACACCGCGAGAGGAGCAGATATCACCGCTGACATTTCGGGCTCCGCTACCCCCAACAGCCCCCTGGGATCACAGCAAGCGCGCCACAGCCATCCCTGTCAATCTCCCTGTGCCTGTCACTCTCCTTTTACTCACTCTCTCTCTTTCTCCCCATTATCTTCTGAGCAGCGTGCGTCCCTTCATCTGGACAGACCGTTGATCCATATCACCCCTTCTGTCCCCACTCCTCACTGGCCCACTGTCACTCGCCAGAGAAAGAGAGAGAGATAGTGAGGGGGAAAGAGAGAGGGAGATTGAAAGGAGGAAAGGAAGGACAAGAGGGTCAGAGGGCAGTGAAAGTGAGGAACACAAGGAGAGAGAAGCAAAGGTCGAAGGTACTCTCGCCCCCAAGTGTAGAGGAGAATGAATGAGTTAGGAAAAAGTAAAAAAAGAAAGGATGAAATAGAGAGGGGATCCAACGTGCCCTCTCTCGCACCCTCCTTCTCCTCGTCGGTTCCCTGCGCTCTGTGTTGCGGTGCTCGCTCTATTGTGCTAGCTTTCAGAAGTGCTCAGTTTGAGTGGCAGGCCGTCACAGATCAGCTCCCCGCTAAAGCATCCTGGCAGGCCGGGGTGACGGGCCAGGAAGGGATCTAAGTGGGTTTATCAGCGCCTCTTAACGCCTCTCCAGCTCCCTGACACAAAAGAGAGGGGTATTAAACATCTAAAGCAAACCAAAAAGCGTGAAAGCTCCTTATAGGGCCTCGGGATTGCGGATGTGCCTGGGATCTTTAAAAAAAAAAAAAAAAAAGAAAGAAAGAAAGAAAAAAAGAATAAGAAAAAGAATGCCATGAAAATAAAAACAACCGAAAATGTCGTAAATGATACACAAGGCAAAGGGAGAATTAGGCGGGCGACGTTGGCATTTTGGACAATCGCATACTTGAAAAGAAAGAATAAAAGAAAGAATAAGCTGGGCTGTCGATTTAAAATGTGATTTTAAAAAAAGTAAAGCCCCAACGCAAAACTAAGACTTGATACCATAATTTAGAATTTTACATTTGGAGCAATTTAAGACTGAAGTTGAACCTAAAATGCAAAGCATGTTTTTGTCATTATACAACGCTAACGTGCATCACCAAACCACACGGGGCCGTTGTTTTTCTATGTAGGCCTAAACACGCGTGACGCGTATAACCGTTAAGAAACGCGGCGCTCACGTTAAAAATCACAAAAAACAGACCTTGCGTGACCCATTCCACTGCCCGCGTCTGAACCAACGAGCCTTTAAAGTGCAACTTGGCAGATTTTCAACCTGCTTTGTATTGTTACAATGTCTGTAGTATGTCTACTCTTTAAACATCATAAATGGATCACTAGTAAGTTAGCTTTTTTACCTGTACACGACGGCGTTTTCCTTTCGGGGGTTGGGCAGAACTGACTGAACTCCCGCTAAACGTTTATCCTTTGAATTCTTGCACCCAGGAACAATAAAAGTCGACAGCATAATAACTAAAAGTTTTTGAAGAAGTATCTCCTACTAAAGCAAGGCAGCTCTGGAACGCGTATCCAGGGAGTGGTCTTGGACGGCAACATGCATTATGGGTGTTGAAGTTGCTACCTATTTGGCAAAAGGGAAGACAACCGGCCTTTTTCTCCATTTCCTATTATTAGGTAGCACCATAAAAAAAAAAAAAAAATAAAAATTAATTTGATTACTCTATTTGATTTGATTTTTTTACTAATAAAAAAAATATATAAATAAAAAATGTGACCCAAAATAAGTAAATGAATAAATAATTGTAAATAGCTTTATCAGTTTCCAAAAGTAGAGTTGGCTGTTGTATGTGTGTGTGTTCATTGGTGTGCCCTGCTCTAGAGTTGACCCGTATCTAAGTCAGGGGCTAGTGGGGGGTCCAACTCTATGTGTTTGTAAGCAAAAGGTCATGGAGAGGTTTCGGTGTGCCTGCAGGGGGTGTGATGCAGGTAAGAGAAGCACCATAAAGAGAGGACCCACTGCATCCTCCCCCACGTCACAGTCTGAAGGGAAAAAAACGAAAAAAAACTAACAAACTCTATTTCAACTGTTTTAAGAAAAACCTTTCCATTTGAGATAGTAGCAGTTATTGCGTTGATTCCGTTAAAGGAGACATATCATGCTTTTAAATCGTTCCTTTTTACATATAAATCATACATTTGTGGTCTAATAAAGCGGAACTGCAATGCTTGGGTCTGAGTTCCTCATTATTATAGCTCCACAGGCCCCTTTTCTACCCGTTTTCTGATGTGCGTCTGAGAGCAACTCGTTTTGGTGCGGTCTCTTTAAATGCAAATGAGACACTTCATACCCCGCCCCCTCTCCAGGTTGCAGAGGTGACACTGAACTCCACCCCGTTCGGCCATTTTTGTAGTTTGATAGCATAGATACGATTATCTAGCGGCACAGAAACTTTTATTCACACGTTATTAACAAAATGTCAACAACGGAAGACTTGTCCATCCTGCCTTACATGTTCGAGCCAGAGTCGGACCCGGAGCGAGATGAAAATGAAGATGACGAACCTGCAGAACAACGTTTGCATATGGATGTATCGCAATGGTTACTGTATTTACAATATGTGCGAGGGAGAGAGAGCAAGACAGCGCCTAGTTTGGAGACGGTGAAGTCTTGTTTACACTTTCGCCTGGCTCCGAAGAGAGGGGGCGACCGGGGGCCCTATTTTAACGATCTGAAACGCAAGTGTCAAGCGCAAAGCGCAAGTAACTTTGGGGGCGGGTCTTGGGCCTGTTGCTATTTTCCTGGCGGGATAAATGACTCTTGCGCCCGGCACAAATCTAAAATGGGTTGGTCTGAAGTAGCTTCATTATTCATAGGTGTGGTTTGGGCGTAACGTGAAATAAACCAATCAGAGAGTCATCTCACATTCCCTTTAAGAGCAGACACGCTTTTTCCATAGCGGATTGCTATTGTAACGGCGGATTTGCCAGGCGCGCGCCAGCAGCAGTTCACAGCCGAGGAGAGCAACGCTCTCGCCACGGCCGTAAAAGAGAGAGAAATTACATTGAAATGGAGAAACCCACCCAAATTAACTTCGGTTAAACAGGCGTATGATAATTTGGGTAAATGTGTAAGCTAGATGTATACTTTTATAATAAATTGTCTATCTATCTATCTATCTATCTATCTATTGTAATAATGTATGATTTGCAAAAATGAAAACTGCTGCTTCTGTGTAGATGAGAGAATCAAAGTGCGTGTTGTGCACACGCTACATTGATTATGGCCAAGCATGCGCCCTTGAAATAGCATATGAATAACATGCGCAACGCGCCACTGACTTTAAACTATTTTTTCCTGGTTAGTGGCGCAATTGTTTTCTAAACCTGCAAAATAGCATGAAGGAACGTTTGCGCCGGTTCACGCCTCCTCTTTGAGCTGAACCGCCCTGGGGAGCGCAAGTGTATTTCCTAACTTACCGACGTGCGTCTCTGGAGGGAAAAGTCCGCTTTGCGCAGGTGCAAAATAGGAATGATACATGCGTCGGTGTACAAAGTCAATTGCGCTGGGTGCAAGATAGGGCCCCGGGTCTCTCTCTCTGCTCGTTCTTTCAGTTAAACATGCGCCCTGTCACAAGCGTGGCAGTTCATCTACATTACTCACCGATCAAATAAGACTTTGGCGGGACAAACCGAACATTTTGACTTACCCTCTCATAACTTCTGCATCCTTGAGCTTGGACTACAAAATCGCAGCGAGAAATAAAAATGGCGGATTGCTCGAAGTGTTGGGCCGGGAGTCCTTATTTGGCAGTTCCGCTGCAAATACTGTGACGTTATTGTTCAAAAAAACGTAATAGAGAATAGAAAAATCGGAACAGGTTGCAAAATATGACCAAAACAGAATATAAAGATATCAACGAAGCACCTGAAGAGACTAATTTCAACTTTTCTGTACTTCTAAACACTCCAAATACACAACAAAATGCATTTAAGGGCTAAAAAAGTGGATTTAGCATGATATGTCATGCACATCGGATTCAACACTGCGTTGAATCCAATGTGTTGGTGCTAGTATGCAAATCGCATGTTGTCTGGCTCCTGTCATTCAAAAAGGAATGTGAGAAATTATGTCACAGAAATGAAAAAGACCGTTTCAGTCGAAGAACTGCTTCTGTGTTCGAATGAGTGTGTTTTTCTGGCTATATCGCCATGTTACCTTTGACTTTTCTCAGCTTGTGTTGGATGTGTTTCAGAGGCATGGTAATTACATAATTACTGCTGTAATTAGCACTGTGGTTGATTGGGAGAGAGCTCAGGGGAGGCCAGCGCAGGTCAACTCAACATGGCTGCGTGCCTACATCTGACCGACAGCATTCCCACACAGTATCGCTCCTTTTCCTCACATGCTTTTTCTGATAATGGCTGTTTACACCAACACATGGAGGTGGGTTCAAAGCCGTATCAAAACATATGTGAGAGCTCCTCATAATAGCTCAGCCACACTCACTACTAATGCGAAACTCAACAAGCAAAAGCAAATCTCTCTTCGCATAGCTACAAGTGTATGACAGCGAGGTCTCTGATATCGACAGCTCATTAGCAGACCTTCCGTATGAAATGATACACGGCAACCTGCCATATATCCTTTGGAAATTATTTTAAAACCCATTTAGACATATAATGTGCACACTGGTATTAAAAGACAAAAAATGACCTTTGATCCTTATAACCTTCTCCAAAAAAGTTTCCAAAATAACCAGGAGAACCGGATGACCTATATTTGTGAAATCTGCTACAAAAACTAAAACAAAATATTGTGTGGAATACTGTATCCCACAATACAATGCCCTCGACTTAACCTTACGAATTCCAATGTGACGAATGAACTGAAAGTTACATGAACTACAATTTTTAACATCTTTTTCTTGACTTATTTTATGATTTAAACACTTTGCATCACACAAAATGGTTTCAAATTGCTAAATATTAATAAATACATAATTTATGAGTGAGATGATTATTGGATACCAAACTGAATTAAACATGCAACATAATGAGGTCATGTAACAACAGCATTGTTGAATGCTATATACTGTTAAAAAAACAGTAGCCGATACTGTACGCAAATATTCCTTTAGGCTAGTATGCATTGTATACTGGCCACCATCACATTCAGAGAAATATTCAGAGGAAGTCTAGCTCTCACAGTGAGGGCTTTGGCTGCTAGCCAGGTAACAGACTAATTGTGTTTGCCCCCTACACAGCGACAGCCAAGAAAAAGTGCTCCCTAACCCTATTACAATATTGACTAACTGTATACAAAAACACAATTAAATGAATTCTATATACAAACAAACCCCACTCTCTCAACGGAGGGATCTCTCCTCAGTATTAGGATCACATCTGCAGGATTTCAATGAGGACAGTGCAGCATTACAACTACAGACCTCCAGTAAACAGGAAAGCATGAAGTCACAAAGTCATACATTCAAAACTTCTGACTCACAATCTTAAAAATAAAGACTCTTAAATGGGTATTTGCAGCACTGTACATTTAAGACCTAACCGACTATGTTTACTTTGATACTCGCTGTTTATTGACATAATTTTGTGTGAATTTGTCCGCTCAAGTGCAAGAAGACACGAAAGAGAGCTCAGTTTAGCATTTGCGCACTGTCTGAGAAAGGGCTTTCTGGGCACGTGTTTCGAATGTGTGCGTCTTCCTGCACTTAAATATTTCAATTGTCAAGGCTAAACTTTCACAAAGATGCAGCTCTGACCCGTCAACTGTCCCGAGCGGCGTTCACGTTTGTTCACGTTCATGCATTGTTAGAATTCATAAAGATGATACCAGCCAACTGGCCAGTGTCACCGCTTTATTTACTCACCAACGCAGATTTTTACTCAAACATGGCGCTTGTCAAGTGTGAATTTTAGGCCCTGTATATACGGCTTCTGAGTTTGCAATTGCTGGTGTACAGTTTATTAAATCCAAAGTATAGGTTGTAAAGTCAATATTCGCAAGGCATTTACAACTCATTTTACTTCCATAATGTGAAAGGTCACACTTTAAATTAGGTGTCCTTAACTACTATGCAATTACATTAAAAAAATGTTGAATTGCAAAACACTTGTGCTGCTATGGGATACGGGTAAGGTTAGGGCATGTTTGGTGGTATGGGTGGGTGTAAGGGGTAATGGAAGGGGTCAACGGTGTAATTATAGATATAATTACAGAAAATAATTACATATGCTTGTATGCAGGTATCATGTAAAAACATGTATGTAAACAATCATTTTTAAAAAGTACATTAAATCGATTAAGTCATAAAAAGTAGGAAATTTATATTAGAATGTGAATTATTTTCATAATAGAAATTTATTTTTACCAATAATATTTTTGTTATTATCATTCATGGAACAATCTGCACTGTTAAAAAAGCACAATAAAATAATAAATATAGACTATTTTGAGTTTGACTTTTAGAGTTTTCACCTCAAAGACAATATAAAAACACAGCAGCGCAATAAAATGGTTCACACGGGGAGTAATTAATTCAAGGTGATTTTTGACTTGGTGGGTTTGTCGCTCTGGGGTGGCGTGTTGTAGGTTTTAGGGGTCTGAATTTAGGTATGCATGCAAGAGGCAGTTCACCCTCACCGGACCTCGCCATGGGTGACAGTTTCCTTGGAAACCCTTCCCAGTGCAGCAGTGTGGTGGGTTGGGTGGGGGGGGCTCAGTGCAACAGAGTGTGCACGTGTGCATGCAAACACACACACACTGACGGGATGAAGGGAGAATCGTCACACACACTAAACACATGTCAATCTGTGCTTCCTCTCTTCCTGTCAGCTCAGCATTGGTCTAGTTGAGAATCCCTACAAAAAAACTAATTTGCATAAACATGCCACATAAAATTAAAAATCACACCTCTGTGTAAAGTTGTTTCGATGTGTCAAGATTTGATTTATTGGAGCATTCCAATTCATTCAACCATTAGTGTGCTTTTTGTTTCTACCTTTTAATTTGTGTTTTACCCTCCCTTCATAAATAACCAAGCGCAGCTGTCCCTAGGAAAAAATAATCCCTCTTCATTGTTTACATTTTTTAATCTGACATTGACAGACACACACTGGGGTTCAAACATCTAAGACTGTTAGTGTAAATGCTTCTATTTTGCATTATTGTTTCATTTTATACATTTAAAAAATGAAATTTACAGCAAAACATTTTGAGTGAAAAGTTTATTTAAGAATTTCTTGAATTTGGTATGTCCAATTTTTGCTGTAATGCCAGAAGCACTTGAGCTGCATGAACTTCTGATGATCATGTTTTCAATAATCCAATGTGCTTCAGTGTAAGGATGAGCATTTTACCTGATCAAAGTTAACATGATGTTAACAAATTTGATAAGAAACAGAAATACTTCAGAATCTTAAATATTTCTTAATTGTTTAACATTAAACGTTTCTTGGTTTTATTATTAAAAAATCTAAAATAAAGAAAATATATGTTTATTTAAATAAAAATAAAGACTTTTGGACCAATGTATAAACAGGTTATCTCTTTATATTTTTCTTAGAAATCATGCAGATAGCATTTTCGATGTTACTGACCTCGCTCTCTTTCTCCAGATCAAACACACTTGTTCACACTCCTCCTCTCATGCACGCTATAGATGAGAAGAGTCAGATCTCTATGCTCAGGAGAGACACCCGGAGAACGAGAGAGCTGGGAAAGAGGAAGCGCTATGTCAGCAGTCTGAGGTAGCTGGGCGTTGTGCGATAGCTCATCAATAGAGCCTTAGAGCCTGCTCTGCATACTAAAGCAGCCTCCGGGCATAAAGAGCACACTGTCCAACTTTCCAGCACATCCACTGCTAAAATATTCAGTGCCCTTGCCATAAAATCAAGTGAATGGCTGTAGACAATTATACAAATACATCTAAAACGCTACAAAACAAAAACAAAAAATAATATTTTTGTATGCATTCAAAAACAAAAATATTTGGTAACACATCCTAATAACTTTATGATGGATATTAGATTTCACATTTATGCATTTACCAGATTCAAGCTATATATTTGATCAGGATGTGCATTCCCTGGGAATCAAAACGGTGATTTTATTGTTAGCATCATGTTCATGCAGAACTACAGGGACAGACAGGCAGGTAGACAGACAGACAGATAAATAAATAGATACAAACTAAATGACAGCATTCATTTAATAATGTTGGCAAATGCACATTCAAACTGTTATAAATACTACATTTATTTACATATTGCATTGTATTATATAATGCTTGTGTTACATTTTTCTATTGTATGTTAAAGACACGGTGGAATCTAAAATAGCAGATAACTGAAATGTTTGTTTCAGTGCTTCTGTCAGTTTTTCGATACAAATTTGGAGACATTTGGAGGCACAATCTCACCTTATTACTGCTAGTTCAGAGACGAGCTGCTCTCACCGCAAGCACGAATCTCCACCCAGTCTGGTGAGACATTCAGTAGAGCAATTGCATTTATAATGGAATTGCAAATTCGTTTCAACTACAGTTTTTCACTTTCAAAATAAATACTATCCAACAGTGAAAGACGTGCGTCTAGACGCATCTTTAGATGCTTTGTTTCCAGTCAAGATTTAGAGAAACTTGATCATGCTTTCATCACCAGCAGGGTGGATTATTGTAATGGACTCCTCACTGGCCTTCCCAAAAAGACCATAAGACAGTTGCAGCTCATACTGAACGCTGCCGCCAGGATTCTGAGCAGAACCAGAAAATATGAACATATCACACCAGTCCTCAGGTCTTTGCACTGGCTCCCAGTTACATTTAGGATTGATTTTAAAGTATTATTACTGGTATATAAATTACTCAATGGCTTAGGACCTCAATGCATATATATGCTAACCGAATATAAACCTAACATATCACTCAGATCATTAGGATCACATCAGCTAGAAATACAGAGGGTTCACTCTAAGCATGACAAGTCCGCTTTTAGCTATTATGCCAGCGGCAGCTGGAACCAGCTTCCAGAAGAGATCAAATGTGCTCCTACAGTAGTCACATTCAAATCCAGACTCAAAACACTTCTGTTTAGCTGTGCATTTACTGAATGAGCACTGTGCCACTGTTCATCCGATCTTCAGAACACAAATTAAGATATTTGTAATAAAATCTGAGACACTTCTGTATTCTCCATTGACAGCTTCGCAACTACCACTTTGACACTTCCATATGAATTGAGCAGTTTAATCCAAAATTTTCTGAAGAGACACAATCACTTTATATGATGAAGAGATTAAATTGAAGCTTTTATTTTAATTACCTGCTTGACACACAAGAATGAATCTCATTGGCTCTCATGAGTTCAATAATTCAAATACTAATAGTTCTAATAGTATAATAAATAATATTAAAGTATGGTTACATATCTGAAGCTATATTTAAGGGGAAAGTTAGCAACTTTTTTAGTAACGTCATTACAAGTAGCTTCCCCAACACTTGGCTGCTTCCACAATGTCATTTTTGTCAGTCCTGTATGATTAAATGTGGGGTTAAAGGTCAAATGGAAGCATGAGGTTAGTGCCATGCAAATACAGGGCACAAAATATCCACAGCAGACCCACTCCCGCATCCACACACACCCTGTCTAGCCACATCAATCTTCCAGGTGGAGCTAAATCAAATCCAGTGGCTTTCCTTTGACCCTTTCAAAGGTTTTTCATTTTCATTGCCATAGAGACCAAATCATATCGACCAACTGGGAGAGTTCAAGTTAACTAAGTGAAATCCATGTGTGTGCGGTACGATAGTGTGTGTGTTTGTGTGTGTCAGTGTCTCGCTGATTTTATCTTCCTTCAGTTTCATTCGCTCCCTATTCTCTGTCCCGAAGGTATATCAGCGAGAAGACTGTAGAGTAAATTGTCCCAAATTGAGTTCCCTCTCCTCGCCAGAGACAGGCCACATCTCCGGCGTTTAGAGGCGACAAAAAAAAAAAAAACAAGGGAAAAACAATCTTGGCACAGTCAGACTCTTAACAATTTTCTCTAATTTCCATCTCTCTCTCTCTCTCTCTCACCATAGAGTTGCTTTCTAACTGATTCTCCATTGCTTGTCCCTCTCTATCATTTTTCTTCCATCGTATTTCTCTCCTCCAGCTCCCTTTGTCTACCACGCCATCTATCTTCCCCCTCCCCTTGCTTCCTCTCTCTCCTTCAGCTTGCGTTCTCTCTCTCGCTCTCCTCTCTGACACACTACCCATCACAGCGGACCCCCAGGCGCTAGAGTCCCGCTCTGACAATAATCACACAGTAAGTTTATAATGCTGCCAGGCCCGAGCCTAGCGCAGCGCACACTGTTCCCTGGGCTCTCCTACACCCCATTACGCTCAGTGGGAGCCGAGCTCGGGCTAGCCGAGACCCGCGCTGATGGATAGCGGCAGGGAGAGCTCTAGCACATTCCCCCATGCTGTGTACGGGGTCCGAGTCTGGTCACATGTGGCCGCAATGCTAACACTAGTGGACCGAACTAAGGCTGTCTCCATTCAACCTGTACTAATGCCATTTAGCTCCCGCTGTCTGGTTAAAAAATCATCGAACATTCGTAGCCTACATGCTTTATTTTACTTTGCCGGTACTTAATTGTGAACGAACTCGCAGCAAACAGAAAACACTTTCATTTGACAGCGAAGACGGCTGATAAACCCCACTGTGAGAGTCATTCTAATAGCATAGGCTTGCTTTCAAAGTGTTTTTGCTCAAATGTCAACTTCAATGACATGCCTGTCATCCTCAGAGTATATTATACTATTTCAGCGTGACTGACTCCAGTATTTCCCAGCGATGACTGACTAAAGTACCTCCGAAATGACTGTAAAAGTATCTCCCAGAGATGACAGTATACCTCACAGAAATGGCTGTCTCACAGAGATGACTGATTAAAATAGACTTGTAAGTATACTGAGGACTACAGTAGGAGTGGGGTAAGATGTGTCAGGGGGTAAACTGTAGCCTACTGGTCCCTTAATCTAGAAAACTGTGCAATTTTATTGTCAAGAGACCATATCTGCATGCATAGGCACACAATATACAGCTGCCTATGATTGAGAGATGCAAATGATAAGGGTGGGGAGAGTTTATTAATGCATTTCTTTCTGCAAGTCCCCATGTGGTGAAAATCAAGTTTATATGTCCATGTGGTGTTTTTAATGTGCTTTAAGACAAACCATGTGTAAATTCATAAGTCAACACCATTGCTGAGTATCTTCTTAAAACTGCAGTACAAAGACAGTACCAAAAACACGGTTTGAAATCACTGGTGTTTCTGACGTCTCAAACTACCTTGTAACCAATCAGGTCAACGTGTGATCATCAACGAGTGGATCTCTGAGCTGGTGTGAGTGAGTGGAGGCGGGGCTTATTTGCATATTCATAAAACCGCGTATACTAAATGAGGCAAGGGCGTAGTGTTACATTCAAGCTATTTTAAGGCATGAAGACATTTTGTCAAGGAAAAAACACAATATACAGGGGGGGGGGGGGGTGAAATGCTCATTTTCACTCAATCTCCTGTTAATCTTGAGTACCTATAGAGTAATATTGCATCCTTCATATCTCCAAAAAGTCTTTTGTTTTATTATATTTTTAATTGAAAGATTGGCTGTACCGAGTCTTTCCGGAAAAAAACGAGCGGCTGGGGGCGGGCCGTGTGGGCGAAGCTTAAGTTAGCTGTGCTAACGCTCCGAGCTAACAACACACAGAGACATTTGTTCAACAGTTTTACTCACCGTTCCAACGCACGACCGCGAACCTTTATCATTGTGACTGCTCGATCCTGCTCGATCCTTAAGCATTAGACGATCTGGGCTTTGTTTTTAAAACAATCATCGTCGAAATGCAGGGAACAACAGTCTGTCTTACACAACGTTTATGCTCAGGAAAACAAACTCCATCCACGGGTGCCTTAACGCCGGGTTCTTTGGAAATCTGTGCAGGGTTGTCTTGCCCTGGCAACTAAAAACACACTTCTTTGGTGACATTGACTTCCCAAAAGCCGGGCAGGGCGCTTTGATGGCGAACTGCTTTCACTCTCTTGCTCTGTTTTACGAGTGCGCGCGCTCCCGCGATCTTACCGGAGAAGTGCCCTTAGGACCCATATATAGTTGGGGGCCTTAAGCACATTTTCGCGCAAATTCATCTAAAAGCGCCAAATTTGGCACAGATGTAGCTCAGGTCATACCGAAATGATTTAGCTAGGGCGCCGGAGCCAGCGACCCTCGGGGCCAAGATGGCGGCCAAATCCAATATGGCCGCCGCCCGAAAAGGGTTCCGGCTTTAACTTTTGAACCACATGAGTTACAAATACAAACTTGATATGTTTTTCAGCTTAATTGATCACGAGAAACACATAGGAATGTTTATATTTATGACCCAGTATATCTGGACCCCTCGATCCTCCAATTCCAATATGGCCACTGTCCAAAAAAGCAGTTTGGGCTGTAGTATGGGGCCTTACACACCATTGTTTGCGCAAATTCACCTACAAGCACCAAATTTGGCACAGATGTAGCTGAGGGGATACTGAAATGATTTAGCCAGGGCGCCCGAGCCAATGGTCCCTGAGACCAAGATGGCGGCCAAATCCAATATGGCCGCCGCCTGAAAGGGTTTCGGCTATAGCTTTTGAGCCAGATGAGATACAAATACAAACTTGATGTCTATTTTACCTTCTTTGACCATGGGAAACCCTTAGGAATACTTACATTTATGATTGGGTATATCAGGACCCCCCAAATTCCCTAAATTCAATATGGCCGCTGTCAGAAAAACAGTTTTGGCTACAAATTTTGAACCAAATGCGCTACAAATGAGGATGTGGTGTCTATTTTGTTTATTGACCACAGGAAGTCCATTGGCATATTTATATTTATGCTTGTGTAAGTCTGGAACCTGAAAATAATGAAATAATTTCATTTCAATATTTTTTTTTTACCACAACTTTGAAGGTTATTCTCAATGTTGATTCATTTCCTTATAAAAGTGAAATGGTTTTCAGTGTACCACAGGTGAATACATTTCAAAGTGTAATCATATAAGAAAGAATAAGACAATTATTTGCAATATTTATATTATGTTAAATTGTTAAAATAATAATACAGCCAATTTTTCCAAAACTCGAAACCCTTGTGTTATGTTGGAATTCTGTGCACTCCCCTTATGGTCCGGGTCAAATTGACCCGCATTGGATTCAATACAATTCCTCAAAAATCGCACTATGAAAAACAACAAAGATTCAGGTACAAACTGTAAACTTTTAATATCAACATTTGTCAAATATTCCAAAAAATATATATCTGAAGATATGATTTAATGAAAATGTTAACCATTTTTTTAACCGTTTTTTAAAACTGTTTTGCTTTGACAAAATTTGAATATACATTATATTTATATACATTTGAATATACATTTTTTTTTTTTTACTTTTTTTTTTTTTTTGCTTAGAACATCATAACTGAACAATTAATCAATTAATCTGAGCTAATTTTTCCTGCAGTCTATGTCAAAGTCTCAAGATATTTCAGATATCTTGAATATATAAATGAGAGCTTATTTTACTATCTGCGTCTGTCAAAATTTTTCATTTGTAATTTGCAATTAACTCTGAACACCATGATTTAGCTGTTTCAAGTGTTTTTGGTTTGGGTTAGAGCACTTTTAGATACACTTACACTTTAGAACTGGAGTTGATGCCCAGTTGATACATAAAATAAATGTTTTTATGTTGTGTCTGTACAGTTGTCAAATTGACCTGCGAACATCACAAACGTAATAGTAATTTTGTTTGTATATGTCAAAAAAAAAAACACCAGCATGTTGAAACTTTGCATGCATGTTCATGAAGATAAATGCAAAAAAGTCACTATATATATATATATATATATATATATATATATATATATATATATATATATAAAAGATTTAATATTATTTCAGGTAGCTTGAAAAAATAAATGATAGGTAATGTTTACCATCTCTGGCTGACAAAATATTTTTCTGTATTGAAATAAGTGTGGAAAACCTATTTTTTTTGCTTCATAAGGTAGTAAAAAAATAAAATAACAAAGTATAACCAAGAAATGTTATTATTTTGGGTCTGTACAGTTGCCTTAGAGCGTTAAAATATGCGGGTCAAATTGACCCGCGAACATCACGAAAGGAACAGTAATTTTGTTTGTATATGTCAAAAAACACCAGCATGTTGAAACCTTGCATGCATGTTCATGATGATAAATGAGAAAAAGTCACAAAATATCAAGAAAAAAAACATAGGTTAACCAGTATTTCCAGCAACTATAAAATCTAAACGGGTCAAATTGACCCGCAATATAACACAAGGGTTAAAGGTTTGCTTAGCATAACAAAAAAACAGCAATAACATAAAAAACAACAGTGAATTCTCATGGTCTCTCACATGAATTATCATTATCACTCACAATCACCGGATCTCTCATTGTCTTCACCATCATTGTTTGTACAAGCACCCTCACATGCATATATAGAAGTGCAATGAACTCCGGCTTTACAGCACTTACAGTGCCCTCTACATGCTGTCTTGCAGCCACAGTGGAGGAGAATGGTGCAGGCTTTACTGGCGTCTCCTAGATTAGTCCAGTAAGGTTCCCAAGTCTTGCTCGTAGAGTCCCGAAACCATCCCCATGCATTAAACTCTGGGATATCTTGCTGGACAGCGGTTGCCTGATTCCAGTAGAAGCTGGCCTTCAGCAGTGCTCTATTGATGTGCTGAATCAATGCAGCTTGTGTGGGTGGCAGGTTCTTGAGAGACTTGGTACCGTTCGAGAAAAGGTGATGTCTAGCTTCATCTACACGGCTGGAACCACAGCTCTTGCTGTACATGATGAGCTCATGTGACAGATTCATAGCTCATGGTCCAAATGGTCCAGCCAACTACTGAAAAAACATTCCATGACTACGTTAACACCAATATTGCTTGGTTTGTGAGGTCACACATGAGCTATGAATCTGTCACGTGATTGGATATTGTGTTTGATAAATATCCAGAGGAGAACCTCAAAACACAAACTCACCAATGCAGAGGAACCGGATCAAGAACTAAAATAGATGGGAGAACTCCAATTCCAAAACGTAACTGGATATATCTATTATATATATACTGGATATATTGTTATATATCTAACTATTTGGATATATCAGTGAAGAGATAACCAAGCATGGCATGTCAGGTATACTCCTCCTTTCCACCAAGAAAGATGCTGTACTCTCCAACAGACCAGGGTATGACATGTCTGCCCTTCAGCCTTGTAATCATCCAGAAGCAGATACAAGAATAATCCTGCATCTTGCACATGCTGGGGCCAATGGCCATAAAAAGGCATTTGTCCGGACTGTCGACAGCGATGTTGTCATCCTTGCCATCTGCTTCAACACACTCGGCCTCACAGAGCTCTGGATCGGCTTTGCAGGTAGAAAAAACTATAGGGACATTCCTGCTCATGAAATCAGCAAGGATCTTGGTCCCCAGAAGTCACTAGCCTTACCACTCTTCCACGCTTTAACAGGCTGTGACACAACCTCAGCCTTCCAGTGCCATGGGAAAAAGAGTGCATGGGCAGCTTGGGAGGCAACACCAGATCTCACAGAATCTCTGGTTACCCTCATTTTGGAGCCTGAACAGATCAACAATGACGTCCATGTCCAAAGACTGGAGCGTATGGTCGTCATCATGTACAGCAAGAGCTGTGGTTCTAGCCGTGTAGATGAAGCTAGACATCACCTTTTCTCGAATGGTACCAAGTCTCTCGAGAACCTGCCACCCACACAAGCTGCATTGATTCAGCACATCAAAAGAGCACTGCTGCAGGCCAGCTTCTACTGGAATCAGGCAACCGCTGTCAAGCAAGATATCCCAGAGTTCAATGCATGGGGATGGTATCGGGACTCTACGAGCAAGACTTGGGAACCTTACTGGACTAATCTAGGAGACGCCAGTAAAGCCTGCACCATTCTCCTCCACTGTGGCTGCAAGACAGCATGTAGAGGGCACTGTAAGTGCTGTAAAGCCGGAGTTCGTTGCACTTCTATATGTACATGCTTGTACAAACAATGATGGTGAAGACAATGAGAGATCCGGTGATTGTGAGTGATAATGATAATTCATGTGAGAGACCATGAGAATTCACTGTTGTTTTTTTATGTTATTGCTGTTTTTTTGTTATGCTAAGCAAACCTTTAAGAGTTTTGGAAAAATTGACTATATTATTATTTTAACAATTTGATATAATATAAATATTTGAAATGATATACACTTTGAAATGTATTCACCTGTGGTAAACTGAAAACCATTTCACTTTTAAGGAAATGAATCAACATTGAGAATAACCTTCAAAGTTGTGGTAAAAAAAAGGATTTTCAACCACAGTCTTGAAAAGAATACAGGTTCCAGACTTACACAAGCATAAATATAAATATGCCAATGGACTTCATGTGGTCAATAAACATAAAATAGACACCACATCCTCATTTGTAGCGCATTTGGTTTAAAATTTGTAGCCAAAACCATTTTTCGGACAGCAGCCATATTGAATTTAGGGAATTTGGGGGGGTCCTGATATACCCAATCATAAATGTAAGTATTCCTATGGGTTTCCCATGGTCAAAGAAGGTAAAATAGACATCAAGTTTGTATTTGTATCTCATCTGGCTCAAAAGCTATAGCCGAAACCCTTTCAGGCGGCGGCCATATTGGATTTGGCCGCCATCTTGGTCTCAGGGACCATTGGCTCGGGCGCCCTGGCTAAATCATTTCAGTATCCCCTCAGCTACATCTGTGCCAAATTTGGTGCTTGTAGATGAATTTGCGCGAACAATGGTGTGCAAGGCCCCATACTACAGCCCAAACTGCTTTTTTGGACAGCGGCCATATTGGAATTGGAGGATCGAGGGGTCCAGATATACTGGGTCATAAATATAAACATTCCTATGTGTTTCTCATGATCAATTAAGCTGAAAAACATATCAAGTTTGTATTTGTAACTCATGTGGTTCAAAAGTTAAAGCCGGAACCCTTTTCGGGCGGCGGCCATATTGGATTTG
The DNA here is from genome assembly GCF_964197995.2 of Scardinius erythrophthalmus. Lineage (NCBI taxonomy): Eukaryota > Metazoa > Chordata > Actinopteri > Cypriniformes > Leuciscidae > Scardinius > Scardinius erythrophthalmus. Next base: position 13,520,802 of record NC_138236.1, read on the forward strand.
GCCGCCATCTTGGCCCCGAGGGTCGCTGGCTCCGGCGCCCTAGCTAAATCCTTTCGGTATGACCTGAGCTACATCTGTGCCAAATTTGGCGCTTTTAGATGAATTTGCGCGAAATTACCTATTTATGTGCTTAAGGCCCCCAACTAATAAGGAAATTCCGCCCTCTCTTACGTCAGACAGAGCCATACTCGAAAAAAACGTTCCGAAACTTGTGACAAACCGGAAGGACAATTTTTGGAACAAAAATACTCCTTCAAACGTACAACTTAACTTTTGAAACTTTGACCATGTTTAGCATGGGAATCCAACTCTTTAACAGTGTAAAAAACTCAGTATGCATGAAACAGTAATTCACCCCCCCCTTTAAATATGTAATTTTGGTGATCAAAGATATGTTTTAGGGGATACAATTATTGACTACAGGGGGACTTTAAAGCTAAATAAATCAACATTACATCTATCAATTAAAATCAATATGCATTTCTTTTTACCTGGAGTGTAGAAAAAGTGGTACCCCACTTGGCCCATGCAAACTCCCTCACAAAAAAGCAAAGTGATGGTATAGAACAATGATGGTATTAGTTATACATACTGCTTACCATTTTCATATTCAATGCTATCTGCATGATACTCTAAGAAACTGCAAAAAAGATTACAAAAGACAGTATAAAGAAAAAAAGCATTGTATTGTTTTGTTAGTGTAGTAAAGTACCTAAAAAAGAAAATATTAATAACTAAAATATCCTTCATGATGGACAGATGGATGGATGGATAGATGGATATACCAATACCAAAAATAATCTATCATGTCACAAATCAAACAAGTCATCTTTAAGAATATGAGAATCATAAGCACCCACATAGGGTAGCCATCCACCACAAGCCAATAAGAATCCAGTGCGAGCTGTGTTGCCACAGATCTCTCAGCACTAATGAAAGCAGTTTGAGGAAGTAATCTGATTCATGGTCAGCAATTAAATGTAGAAGAGGACTGTCACTATCAATTACACACGCCTTCAGTCTCTGCATCTTGGTCAGGATCAGCCCCTCAGACTGCCATCAAAACACTGATCATCTCCATCAGCTCCTGCACGACACACACACTAATCATATCTGGGTTTAATGTGATAATCATATTTCAGCCTGAACGTTCTTGTAAATGGGCATATCAGTGTAACACAATGCAAATGCACCCACAACATTAATTAAGGAGTGTTTCGTTAGTTGTTACTGTAGCCATGAAAATTACTCTATATTCACACAGTCTAGCAGCCATCTCTAGCAATAAATCAAACATTAGTGTATTATGAAATTTAAACGAAGCGAACTTTGAGATTATGCACCATGATGTTAATTGTGTCCAGGAATGAATTAGGTCCGCATCACTAACACAGAGGTACTGTTGCAATGGCCATAATTTCATGGTACTTTGATATATACCATAGTACCTCTATGATTGCCATATTTATATGAGTCATTTGATGAAATGGGTGCTTTTAACATAATGATACAAAAATAAATGGCCATTTCAAGAAAATAAAAAACATCTAAAAAAAAATTTAAAAAACATGCAAACACCCTTACAAAAAAGTGGTGGTAATTTGGTACAATTGATAACATTAATACATACTACTGAATGATTACCATATTTATAAGCAACGCTATCAACACAGGACTCCAACAAACCTAAAAAAATACCATGGGATTACCATAGTATAGTACATGTCAAACATTACAATGGTACGTTCTTAGGAGCATTACATTTTTGGTAAGTTAAGTAAAGTACCCCACCGAGAAAATGGTATTTTTTTAAGTTTTATAAATGTGCCATTTCAAGCTAAAATAAAGTGAAATAAAAATGCAGGTAAAGCCTGACCTATATGTCCAGCTCCAATTTCCAAGCTCTCTTCCCTTTTTCCCTATCTCTCTTGACTTTTCTGAGTTGTACAAAGGCAAAAAGCCAATAGATACTACCTGGTTTCAGTATGTATCTCTGCAGAATGAACAAACTCAGAAATTGAATTGTAACCGAAATCCATTACTCAAATGAACTGTTCTAGGAAAGTTCTAAGAAAACACAGTCTGAACACCAAGAAAAGTTCATTGGAAAAACAAATCAATACCTGGCTCACAGACAATGCTACAAATTCAACCCAAAAATGCAATTTTGTTACTACACCCAAGCCAATTATTGGTCTTAAATACAGCATCCTGAAATGCTGCCTGTTAATTGAATACTATATAAAGTAAGTCAGGCAGCATTAATGCTTCAGCTATCCTGCGGTTCAGAGACCAACGGGGATCAGGTTGTGATGAATAATTCTAACCCGGCACAGCTGAACTCTGCGTGTGTGTGCGCGAGCGTTTCATACCACACAGGTATTTTACACTCCTGACATGTCTATCAAGCTGCTGCCAGGAGCTGCTCCTGCTGTCAGATCTAAAAGATGACAGGAGAGAAGGAATGTGCGAGAAAAACAACAACAAAATAAACAAAGACATCAGACCTCGAGAAGGGGAGCTCTATGGTGCGGTCCCTGCCTCTTGTGTTTTTTGAGAGTGTGGCTGTTGGTGTATAACTCACATGTTAGTTCGCCGCATCTTGTTCCCCCACAGAAACCATAATCATAAACTATGTGGAACACATGTCCCCTCGGGGACATACAGACACAAACGGTGATGCCACGGCCTGTGCGACGGGGCTGCTCTGTGGACTCCAGCGCACACTGTAATAAATACATACACGTCCTGTAAACATTCACACACAGGCAGAACTAATGCCACTCTTGCTGCTGCTGAGGTGCTGTGGACCTACAATATGGAGGTGCTGTTTTGGTTTTAAACAGGAAAAGGATGTCTGTGTGATAAAGAATAGAAGAAAAACATGTGGTTAGCAAAAAAAGGTTAGAGTATCAGATGCAGCAACTAACTCAAAGTAGTAACGCTAACCAACTTAACTAGATTTCCAGTAGCATATTTTGCAACATGTTAAAGTCATTAAAGCTAGGATAGGCAATTTTTTTTAATAAAATCTTGTTGTTATACTGGTTTAAACTCTCTTCACATCCTGATAGCAACCAATAATAGAAGTGGTCTAAATATTAAAACATGTAGTACATATTCTGTTGAAGACTGGACCTACTGCAGAACTAAACTGTGGAACAGGAGGCAGTTTAATGTTGTGATTAAAGAAGACACATAGATTACTTGGACTATGTCAGTGAAGATCAATATATATAGACGTATACACACAGTACACATACGTGTATGCGACTGTGTGTGCATGCATGCGCGTGTGTGTGTTTATGTATGTGCCTGTGTTCTTTAAAACACAACATTAATCTGAAGTTAAACCTGACTTCTGGTAGGTTTCATTTAAGCCTCAATTTATTCCTGGAGAAGCTCTAGTCTTCCTCCAGGAAATCATGGTCATCTGGTGTGTTCTCCAAAGGTTACTGACTCTAAATTATACACCTGTCAGTAATTCATCCAACTGGTCAGTATCTTTATTTGCAGTTCCTCCACCAGTCTTAAACCTCTCTCTTCGAGCGTCAGCAGCCATTTTTTGTGGTTTATTTTTACATTCTTCCATAACACCTGTATTGAATAACTACTGTAATGTCAACCCACATATTTCACAAAACAGTAAGGTAATAAAGCTGATGATTCATTCTTACCTGAAGTTGTTGTATTTTTCTTGTAGATGTGTTCATTTGCATTAAATTAATTACAAAAAGATTTCCATGCATTTCTTTTCTTTGATTCCACAACTGATGTGTGCAGTTTTTCTTTGCTATTTGCTTTAAAATATTTTTCTTTTGTTCAGTGAAGTTTTTTGATTGCAGTTTTTTTTCCTGCTGCCATTGTTTTACTTTGATTTGATTCTTAGTGCCATACAATTTTAAGCTTTTCTTGGTTCATTCCATGATTTATAGGCAACCTCAGTCATGCTAATTCAGATTAGCGCAGTTGGTTTTAGGTTGGTTCAGGACTCCATAGTCCAGATGTAAGTAATCTGTACTTAATATGTGTTTCAGAAAGCCATTTTTAAGCCACAATTAACTATTCTAGGCCTACCCTGTACAGGAAACCTCCCAATATAGTCTTTTTAACTATATGTACTTGCATAAAAAAATGTATTGTTTTATACAGTGTACGTATTGTTCTAGGATTGCAAAACTCTTTTGCTTCTACTGAGGTGGAACAAAGATAAAGTTAGGGACAGGTTTTGTGGTATGGTTAGGTTTAAGGGAGGGTTAATTGACAAGTAGCACATTGAATTAAACGTGAAAGTACAAAGACTGAAATAGTATTTTCTTAGTATTTTACAGTGTACACATTAAGTGCATTGTTTAAAATTTCAGTTTAAGACACAGAGGTCATGACATGAGAAATAAAATTTTCCTTGATCTTTTGACATATAAGAGGTCTTTGTATCATTAAATCTTCCTGCTAGTTTCATAGCTTAAAACATCCTCCTCATTATAAACAGAACATTTATTTAATCAAGCTCCAAAAACATCTGTGGGATCTGTGGCCCTGTATACACCTGGGATTAAGATGCGTTTTGGTCGATCAAATCACAAGTAGACGAGGGAGAGACATATCCATTTCTCTTTTGTCCACTTTCAACCACTTCTGTCCTGATTTCTTCGAGGGGAGGGTCTATGTATAAGTGTATAAATGGGTAAATGTATGGGCTTTTTCAGGTCTTTCAATCTAATGGACGAAATGAGTTCACGCAATTTACATATGAATGTGACCAGACCAGAGACAACGGAAAAACACACAGAGCAGCAGCTTTCGTTTCTGCTCTGATAGCAACAAGACCATGACGAAAGTGGTGAGTGCATGTTAAAAATCAGGAATGGTGAGAGAACATTGTGCTTGGTACATTTTTTGTCTTCAAACCAAAGTTAGGTCTTCAGCTGAGTTTAAATCCCGTCTGGCTAGCGCGCTTCCATAATGTTTACACATTAAGTCCGTAGGCGGAGAGTCTTTTGAGGCTGTTCGAATGCATTTGCCCACTATGAAAGTAATCTGGTCGAATGTGTTTTCGACTACCTCTGGAAGTGGTTGAAAGTGGACAAGCTTGAATAAGCGTTTAAGAACCAGTCTACACCTGTATTTAGCGTTGTCCACTTGTGGACAACCAAGTGGACAACATCGATCAATCAAAATGCATCTTAATACCAGGTGTAAACAGGGCCTGTGATGTCATAGGGACAAATACATTTGCATATGACTTGCTCTATAGAGCAAGACACCATCATCGACCCATAGGCCCCGCCCACTATCGTTCAGTCGCTTGACACCTGTCAACACCAGCATCGTGTCAAAAGCACGTAGATTATAATCACTTTGTTGTCTACACTGGATACAGTATACACTAATAAAAATGATTTTATGGTGAAATAAATACTTCAGAAAAAACAATGTAATTTGTACATGAAAAAGTTAGTTCAGGCAAGAATTAAAAATCTAAGTAAATTCTACATTAGTACTTGATACAAGTGTGTAGAAATTAAAGATCAACATTAAAAAAATAAGCAAAATAATAATAATTAATGAGGTTGATTTTCACAGTTTTACAGCTGTATTTACACTGTTTTATCACTGCTTTTGTTGTTAGGATTTTTAACATGCCATTTTGTGACATTTGGAGTTCGTTTTCTACTTAAAATGACACATTCATACACAAAAACTAACCATCAAATGTTACCATCATTGTTGTACCAAGTATTGAGTTCACTGCGTTCAGATGATGTGTTACTTCTGATATGTAGTCTCACACAATATCTATTGTATTATTTACTTAGTTTGTGTTTCTAAGTAAAGCATTTATTTTGAAAGTGTGGTTTAATTCAATATTCTATTATATTATATATATTATATTGAGTGAAATGTATTGCAAAGAAACTTCAACTAAATATATATTACTCACTATTACTGGCCAATTTAAAATTACTTATTTTCTTTGTTAATTTTACTCAATTTGGTTAAGCAGAGTTACCTTAATTCCATATGTGACACTTAAACAATATGCGTGCAAAAACTTGCCAAAGAAAAATTAAGTAAATTTGACTTTTGTTTTTTTTTCAGTGTACAGATTCACGTTTAATTTCTGACATACATACCACACGTCTCCTGGTAACAAATGGAAGAGTAAAAGAACATTGATACTCTTTGATACAGTTTGTTTAAAAAGCTAGTTTGTGTATCTGTAGAGATCTCAGAAGGATCCCAGCATCAGGAAAAAGTTGATGGTTTATTTTTAATGGCTTCTCGAATTGTTTCAAAGGATTACATGTTTGTTCGGAGCATTTGACTGCAGATTGATTGTAATGGAGAGTTTGCAAAGGAACTTTTCTTGACAGACAAAGCAGTCAGCTGTACTGAATCTGACAGCAGCTGCATCCCAAACCGTAAGGAAAACGATTTCATAATGCTCTATCTGTTAATTACAGTTTTATGCAATAGCGAGAGGGCATTGATACTGTTTTCTATGCAATGGCGTTAGTCAATCATAACAGTGGCCGAATACTGACATGCCTTAAAAGGAGCCACCCCTTTAAAAAAAAAAAGATCATTTCAGACAGAGGTTTAGAATGAAGGTTGAAAATAGTTTTTTTTTTTTCTGCATATATTTTTGTTTTTTTGTGGAAAAAAAAATTATTAACATTATAAGTGAACCTCGTGGAACATTTTAAAATTATTATTATCATGACCCCTATAATAAAAAGTGTGTCTAAATTTTTAGCTAAACATTACTGTTCATCACAATGGTTTTAATTCAGTTATATACATTAGGCATCAGGGAGTTTTATTTATTTTTTTTAAGTGTGAATTTATATGATTAAGTTTAATTGTTTTAACCTAATTGAGAACCCTACTCTTTTTGTGGTGGATAAATAGGGAGAGAGGATGATGGTAATGATGATGACGATGATGATGATGAATTGTTAGCCTGATGTACATCTCTGTTGAGGGCAAAAGGTCTTTGCCTTTTGGTCTTTGCCTCCTACCCTCAACCTCTTTCTCTCTGTTGCTGTTTGTCTCTTCTCAATCTATGCCCACCACATGGAAACCTCATATCAGCCAACAATTTCCACAACAGCATCACAGACCACATAGTAAACATGAAACAAAAATGACTCCATTTACTATTGAGCTATGTCTTATTGTGTATGATTTATCAAAACTATTTTTATGTCACACATGCCATGCAGTTTACTGAATATTCTACTGGTAAACTTTATTAATTTACTCACCTTCACTTCCAACCTGTATGATTTTCTTTTCATCCATGGAGGTGAGAGGACGATGGTGACTTTGTGCACCTTTTTCAACTCATCTACATTATATTCTTGCTTTGTGTGAGAACAAAAAGACAAAACTTTGTTATTTTGAATCAACAATTCCAATCCAAACCTTAATGAAACATGCGAGATGTTCTCTCTTCTTAAATTACACACTTAATGCTATATAAGTAAATGGAGAAGGGAAAGAAGAAACTGCTAAAATCATACAATAACATGTACAAAAGTTTGAGGTCGGTACAATTTTTTTTAATATGTTTATGAAATAAATCTCTTATGGTTGCCAAAGCTGCATTTATTTGGTCAAAATACAATAAAAACGTAATATAGTGAAATATTATTACAATTTAAAAATGTTCTATTTGAATATGTTTTAAAATGTAATTAATTACTGGGATGTCAAAAGCTGAATTTTCAGCAGCCATTACATTCTAATATCTAAATAATATGCCAATTTCATGTTCAAGAAACATTTCTTATTATTATCAATGTGAAAACAGTTGTGCTGCTTAATAATTTTGTGGAAACCTTGAAAAAAAATTCAGGATTATATGATGAATAGAAAGTTCAAAAGAACAGTATTTATTTGAAATATTTTGTAACATTAAAAATATTGCAACTCTCATGTAAAAAAATGCTGTCACGTTTGATCAATTTAATGCATCCTCGTTGAATAAAAGTATTGATTTCTAAACAAAGAAACACTTTTGAACAGTAGTGTAACTTTGCTATAGGTCTCTAACCCAGGCCAATACCACATGGGCAGGAATTTTTGTTCTGATTATTATTATTATTATTTTTTTAACTCACTGTCCCAACACTTTTGAACAGTAGTGTAACAGTAATGGAATGGAGCATCATGAATCCAGAAGGGAAAATGTAAGCACCATTTTCAAATACTGTAGGCAATTCAGCCTTTTTTATAGTTAGCAGTCATTTAGAGATTAACATTAATATAATAAAGTTTACGACAATAAAAACAAATAACATTAGATTTCTTTTAAAAATAAGCATTACCTTTAGGATATATTAAGATGCTCTCAAGTCAACTTGACCTTCAGCCTCCTCCACAATCGACTGCAAATTCGCATTCAAGTCCGGCTCCATTCTGGTATAAAGCACCCACTTTTCAATATCCAGTAAATTCCTGATAGTTAAAATCATCCTGTTTTTCTCATAAATACACCACAATACAGAAGTCATTTGAGTTGCAGGTGCTGTTTCAAGTCGACTTGAACCACATATTATTCTCAAATCTTTATAAACCAGCCTATTCTTTCCACCACTACTATATTATTCAAGTTTTTTCTTCTGGTGCTCAGGTGTATTGAATTAAATGCTAAACAAACGACTGTAAATTTATGTAGATTAACATGCATTACCCAAGTCCAGATGTGTTTATCTGGACTACACACTTTCTTTCATTCTACGTGTGTGTGTGTGTGTGTGTGTGTGTGTGTGTGTGTGTGTGTGTGTGTGTGTGTGTAGAGTTTTATTAAAGACAGGACTTGGGGGTGGCGAGGCGCTTTCGGTAATTTTCCTACAAAGTGCTTTAATCCATCACACGGCCAACATGTGGCCTTTCCAGTCATACATCATCTCACCCTGCAGAGAGCATACAGCATCAGCTCTCTCTCTCTCTCTCTCTCTCTCTCTCTCTCTCTCTCTCTCTCTCTCTCTCTCTCTCATTCACTCACACATTCTTTCATTCTCTCTCTGTCTATAAATCTATCTCTATCTCTCCTGCCTACAGAGATGTAGACATGTTTCTGTCTCTCCGTAGCCTCAGTCGAAGCGTTGCCATCAGCACTTTTTCACCTCAACCCCACAGAAGAACGCGATGGGAAGAAACAGCAAGCATATCGAGGGGAGAATTAAAACGTGTGAAAATACCAAAAATAACAGACGGAGCTAAAGAGAGAGAGGCTAAACACCACGCTGTGTGTGTATGTGTGCATGTGTGTGTGCGCGTATGTGTGTGTGTGTGTGTGTGCGTGTGTGTGTGTGTGTGTGTGTGCGTACATGTGTGTGTAATGGCATTCCCTCCCTCCTCTCTGCCCTGGCCTAAACCTGTCTCCATCTCCACTGCACAGTAAATGGCACAGCCGTATCTATCTCACAGCTCTCTGTGATAGAACACAAGCTACCTTCACTACCATTAGAGCATTGCCGTGTGTCCACATGATTACACACACATATACGAACACTCTCCATCTTTCACTCCATATGTACTGTATACTTACAGCATCTGACATCCACCAGAGCATTCACAACATTTGCCCTGCATTTGATGGGATATTATGTGAATCTAAAAAGGCTGATGGTGGGACTTTCACATGTTGGACACAACTGATTGAAATGTTCCTGGGAAAAAGAAAATAAAGAGGGGAAAAGTTTCAAATGCACATCAGCACTTGATATCAGAAAAAGAGGACAGGCGCATCCAAGATAAATGAGGAAACTGGAGAATGGAAATAGCCAAAACAGATGTGAGAATCGAAACACAGATTGGCAGATCATATCTCAACTGCAGACTGAAGAAAAACTGCCTCTATAAACTATGAAAACACAGAGGACGCAAATTACACTCGGACAAACCGCTCAAAGAGTGTGTGGACGTAATGGCATATGCATGCCAGTACTGATATTCTTTTAATTCAATTACATATTTTTTATATTATTTTTTACAGACAAAAGAGGAACAAACAAAAACTAAGAAGAGGGCTGTCATTAGAGACCAAGTGTAATTGTTTAACAAGTGCAGTTCTCATCCCTGTCTAAATGAATTTCAAAGTCTGGCACAGTTCCTTCACAATCAATTGATGATTGTAAGTAAATTTATTTAAATAAATAAATAAATAAATAAATAAATAAAGTTAAAAAAATTAAAAAAGGTTTGAAAATTTAGGAAAACTTTTTATTAAACAAAAAAATTGTAAAAGTCGATCCATGCGTGAATATGGATGCACAGATACATTATTATGCCAGTCTCGTATAATACAGATAATCCGATAATTATATTAGCTGTTATGGCAGATAAATAATAAAAATGTACAAAATTATATAATTTAAACATTTATATAATATCCTCTATAGGATTTAGATTCAAAGTGAGTACCTTGGCTAAAAGCCACACTGATAACAATACTGATATCATTTAAGGATCAAAGACAAGTAAAAGACAGGTGTGTGGAGAGGTGAACCTCTTGATTAGGTGATACCTTGTAGGGGTGGGGGAAAAAATCGATTCTTAGATGAATCGCGATTCGGGACGTGGACGATTCTGAATCGATTCACAAATGTCAAAAATCGATTTTCTAAAAAAAAAAAATTCTAATAACGTAACATTGACGGAACGCAAAAGGCGGAACTCTGAAGCGGACGTGCACGTGCGCGGACAGTCTGTGGCGTGCACATAACAGAGACGCGCAGTCGCGCACATAACGGACGCATGATGGCTAAGCGCCAAATGTGCAATGCCAGTCACAAAAAGTTACATTTTGACTGTAAGTTACTCTCTGCAGATGTTCATTCACTTTCTTTGTATAAGCTGTTTTTGATTGTGGTATACAGCAAACATTTCAAGTCATAACTCTTTATTATTTAGTTGTGTACTATAAGTCAAGAGCGACTTTGTATGTTACTAATTATTCAGAATATGCATAAGTCCACAAGCATTATACGTTATTATGATAGATTCTGGTACATAATTCTATATTTTTGAACGAAAACTGTTTGTGAATTTGCTACAGCGAAATGTTTTATTTTTTGTATGAAGAATTATATTGCTAAATGGAAATAACAAGAGGATATTGATTAGAAGTCTATTATTAAATGCTACTATGCTAGAGATTCAGAATATGCTGAAGTTTGTATTAATTTACTACAAGTAAGTATGCTGCTAGAACAAGCACACATTTATTTTCCTGTTGGTTCTCAGCAATGTTGGGACATATGCTGGCAAATGTAACCTTACAGTTGACTTGCCAAATCACTTCCATTTGTTTTATTAATAAAATTAATATAGGAAGTATTAGAAGTAAGTTCGTTACGGGTCATCATAAATACTTTGCTTTAAAAGTACCAAGTAAAAACATTTTTTCAATGTTTTTGATAAAAGGCACTTCCCTGAGAATTGAACTTAATAAATGTGAAAAAGACACTTTAATGTCTGTCATTATGTTTGTCATTCTGTATAGCAAAGCAGATGAGAGTAGATCATGATCAGAAACCTGATTAGAAATCATTATGAATAAAATCGAATTGTTTTGAATCGAAAATCGATTTTGAATCGAATCGTGGCCTCAAGAATCGGAATTGAATCGAATCGTGAGATGGTAAAAGATTCCCACCCCTAATACCTTGTCTATAAACACTAACCCGAACTGTGCTGAGGAAATGGCATGGTAATGATATGAGCTTAAGATATGCTAATCCAGAAACACTGTTACACATCACAGGTATGACAGGATTTCAGTTAGACCCTTTACCAAAGGAATCCCACCCTATACACAGTGTGTATACACAGACATGTTGTGTTTTCATGTTTATTTAAGCTGTAAAGCGGTCTATATCACCCTTTATTACGTTTTTCAGTTTTAGTAAATTGTGTATTACCGAACTACAGCACAATCTATAAGTGTGATTTCCTGTTTTCATGTATAAACAGTAAATGGAGGCAATGTGGGCAAGTGATTCTTTCACACTAGTTTTGTGTTAACATGTATAATATTTAAGTCTTGTGGCAATGGTGATAAAATACACTTATTCTGCTGCCTCACGGACTTCCATTGTAAGCGGACTTTTCACTATTTTCACTCAAAAAACAATTGCAAAGATGCACACTAAAATAACACAAACACTGACCTCTTATAGCACTTTACTAGGCCATTGTGAGGGTTTGCGTCTCATGAATTCGAGCATGTGCGGAGATCTCAGGAACCACTGGCTCTCACCAGAGGTCGCAGTGTGCACGAGAGTGTATGTGTACGTCTGCGCTGCAAGGGTGTCAGATATTTTCCTGGCACTTCAAATTAAACCTCAAACCCATAATAGCCACCATTATCTGCCTGACGTGCATCTGCGTGCTCATGCCCACAATTCTCACACAACACACAGATCCCATTTCAACCCAACAATGCACAAACAACCTCTGGAACACTTCCTGACATGTCCCTGGACACTCATTACCACACTGTAGGACGATTACTGACTCATAACACGCACCAACAACTACACACAGATTGCATTACAGTACGATACAAGTCTCAGACTACATAGAAAACCTTCATATAAACAAACTCTCCTCTGTCTACACCTGTTTATTTAAGCTTTGCGTCAGCAGGTTTCAATGGGGGTTTCATTTAGCCTGCCAGCATGCAAGCGGTTACGTTCTGAGATTTTAATATCGCCCTTGCAGATGAAGAGATTCATCAGTGACCTTTTATGATGGGACTGAAGAGGCTGAAATGGTGACATAATGTCACCGAGAACATAATAAATCACATAAAATAAAAGCAGGCACACTATGACAGCAGCTTCAGCCCATAACTGAGAACACAAACATATTGTAATGACCTTCAAATGCACATGACGTCGTTGAGAGGTGTGAGGCAGACATTAAGTGCAAAATGCTATGGTCGAATACATGGTGAGAGGATGTTAGCAAGATGGGATGAAGATTTGCTTCACAGAGGGGTGGCAGCGTTAAGGCAGTACAGCCTATATATGCTATGGGCGCTTTCTGCCAAATCCCTCTATTACGGCAAGAAATGATCTTTCTTCCAGTGGCACAGCTGGTCAATCCCATATGAATGTTAGAGGATATTCATGGCATATGTAATGCAGCAGCATATGTCAAAGAAAGCCGCAATTTTTCCTTTTAAAAAGGATCTCAAGACTCTAAGGCTGACTCTAAACTATCCCACTTTTTACACAGCTAGTCTTTAAATATCTAAATAAATAAGTAGACATGAAATACTTATTTGAGTTTAAGTATTTTATAATCTTATCCATATATTGTCTATCTTCAAGCTTCTGCTAAAAAAAAAAGCCTATTACAATGTACAAATCAATTGGTTTACCAACAAGACGAACACTGCAAAAATATTTGAGTAATATTAAGTCATTTTCATCACAATTGATAACTTTGATGCATACAAATACAACTCCCACCTTGCATCTGTGACAGCCGACTTTTCCAGCAGCCTTGGTTCCGGAAGTATTTTTTTCCATAAGGTTTTTTTTTCAAAGTCTGTAAAAAGATGTATAAGCCATGAACCAAACTAACCAGCTATGAGGTGAATCACAACATTACAAACAAAAGTATTTGAAAATTGGACAAAAACACAAATAGGGACAAGATTGTGTACTTAAAGGTACACTTTGTAACTTTTTTTGATTCAAAATAAGAAAATTTAAATAATGAGTCCATGCACGATCAATTCTTCTTCCAAACGTGTTTTTGTCTTACCCTGATTCACTATGGTAAGCCTATAATAAGTGTTATATTTATACCTAGAGGGATGGTTTCCATGGGAAACTGCATACATACATCACTCGCACATGCATCATCCGTAAATACAGAAAATTAACTCCGGCTACATTGACGCATGTATGGTGTGGGACTGGCATAGGTTAGTTGTCAACAAGCAAGAAAGGTTGACATGGAGTACGCCAAGTCTCAAACCTTCAGGAAATCACCCTTTTTTAAACAAATGTCGAACAGAGAAGAGTCTGCTGGCAAAAACAGAATGTGACAGAGCTCGTAATAAAACGAGAATAAAACGGCGATGGCGAGAACTGAGGGATTTGAAATGTAAGAGACACAGAGATGGCGTTTTTATTACTCAACAGGTCAGTAAGGAATATTATTGAACAGATATCTTCTTCTAAGAGAGTTCTTAGTAAAGCATTATCTATAAGGGTCATTTCATTATGTGTTGTTGAGTGCTGTGCTGGAATTTATTTTCAAGGAAGTACCATGTCTATTAATGAGTATAGCTGTAACGTCTTCAGCTGGTCAGCTTGAGATCCTTTCATTCTAAACTGGTTATATCTCTTAAGCCTAGTATAGCAATGTTTTATGAGCAGTAGGATAACCAAATTTATCCACAGTCACGCAGAGCGAAGCACAACCAAAACAATGCTCTTCTGCTAAATGTATGCAGTTTTGTTTTTTCAACTGCTAGGGCGAAAAGTTACATAGTGCCTTTAACAGCTTCAATGAAGGAAACAACTACAATCTAATGAAACATTGCGAAAGACATAGTCGAATAAAAAAATGACAGAGGAATATGAAACTATTGATTTTTAGATGTGGATTATATATAAACAACATTCTACATTTATTGCAAAATATGTGTATATAGCCTACAGTATACAAATATTTAGTTCGACTCTGTTACAAAATTTGCAGTGCTTCATGGGAATGGGGGGCGCTAAAGAGTTCTTTCGGCACGATTTGGTTGTCATGATTCTCAAATTGGTGAAGGTTGTTTTTCCACCAGAAATACGACTGTTAAACATGATTATTTATATAACTAAGTTAATGTGGGCTGATATCATATTCCATTGATTAACAGCTTTGTAGCTCACAGTAAGTTTGTTTTTAAAGGTTTATAAGTTATCGTTAAAGATAAATTCCCCTTTTTGCTTCCAGAACCTGACTGTTGCACATAGCCAGCAAGTCTGTGGTGTGACATGAGAGACATGAAAATAATGTAAGTTATCTAATAACACAGATGAACTTTGCCATGGGTGACAGTGAATACTAGGAAATATCTGAGCTAATGAACTACCAAATTAAGCAAGTATTCCAGAGAACCGTTGCAACATTTACAATCTATTCAAACTCAAAATCTTCTACATCTTTAAATCTTTCACTCTAACTACTTCTTTTTTGTTGGATGGGAAATTCTGGATAATATAGGGAAAAAGTAAGCATTTCTTTGAGAAGGAAACAAATTATCCTTGTGGGATAAAACCTTTCAGATGCAAATGTTTTCAAACAAATGATCAATATATAGAGATTTTGAACGTATCCATATGATAAACTCAATCCCATGGTTTTAGCCGTGAAGGATATTGTTAATATTGCAAAACAGGATGAGCAGACATAAACCATTTGAGAACATAAGCTAAGGGAAATTGAATGAGCAGAACTTGACATATTTGGCCAGTTGAGGACAAAAATCACCAGTGACACAATTAAATCAGACTTAACAAAGGGAATTTAATGTCAATGACATTTAACACCAGCCTAAGGCGACAGGTAAAACAGTCCAGTCAGCCATTTCTTTGCGAAAGAGCTCATGGGACTGAAGGGGCGCTGGGATAGAGGATTAATTGAAAATGAATGTAGTTCTACAAACGCACAACCAATTCAGAGCAATCACTCACTGTCATTTCGCACACTGGATGTACGTTTACACACAATGTTTTACCATGTAGACGTACAACAGGTGGAAGATACCATGATACCGAGTGAGCTTACGGTGGTTCATAGGTTATGTTTAATATAGGTGGACGTAACAAACCTGACCTTCAAAACAAGTCAAAACACAAGACCGAGACACGGCAAGGAACTTTGATGGTCAAGACATCTTGTGTCCTCACACCTCATTTGGCGACAGCGAGAAAAGGCGAGGATATCGAAGGGGACATGACTGAGAGGGGAAACAGAGCTCAAGCTGGGCCAGGCAGCAGGCAGGCCAGCAGGACGCCTTCACCCTCCAATAAACTTCAGCTAAAGGTCAAACAGATGAATTATTCATTATTCAAGGTACAGCCAAGGCCAATATTGGCCTTCGTCCTGGATGGCCATTTTAAAGTGTTTTAGATGTGGGGTTAAAAGGGGAACGGCAGCATTGTGCGGTTCGATAGAAACAAGGGAGCATGAATCGGTTTACATGCAAGCCCCAAACTTATAGCACAATAGGCTTTCATTAAAGGCTTTAGACGCCTTTGAAATAATACAAGTGAAAAAGGTGCAAAGGTTTCTTAATAAATATCTGAATTAAAGTGGGCATTGTGGGTCAATGTGTGCATAATGATTGGAGTTTTAAAAATTGATCATGCCCCATGTGGGCCCGTGAGTGTGTGTGCCGCTTGTAAAGGGCTTTTGATCACGTATGAAATATTCAAAAACCCAACTGTAATTTGATGAAGTCAGATATCCTCAAAATGGGAATAGCAGTCAGCACTTTTCACATTTCTGCTTATAAAAGACCCTCAGTAAACGGATTTAGAAACGGGAGGGGGAAACTGGGGTCTGGGTTAGGGTAATAAAGGCTGTTTAAAATATGCGCTGACCCGTGAGATGAACTGTAGTCCGTGCTGCACGGCCAAAAGCGATCTCGCGACCGCACATCCCTCCCTCCACTGGCACTTGGTTTCGGTCCCGCGCTGCCCTCCGGCGGCCCAACCGCGCCACTGCAGCAGTGTGTGGGCAACCGGAACAGCACAGCGGACCTCTCCAAACCATGCCCTGCCATGCCATTCACAATGGTATCAATTAAGAACTGCTTGTTCTCTTTATTAAATAGGCTACATACATTTACTGAAGCCTTTCAGCCGTTCAAAAAGACATTGATTGGTTAAAGGGGGGTATCACTGCTGGGTCTGAACAAAAACTACAAGAAGCCCCATTGAAATTGAGTCATATTATTTCAAGAAAATATCCTGCTTAAGCTCAATGTTAATGTGACACTTTAACAGGTTTATCCTAAATGGCTGAAAAATACATTTTGTCACTAATGTGAGCCAACTAGACAGGCACACAAAAAAAAATTACACCAGGGTTTCTCAAACTGTGTCCATAGAAAATTTCTGAATAGAGAACAAAAATCTAACTGGAAAACTGGCAAGCAATATGATAGGAACAATGAGCATTCATGTTTTGCCCAATAGGTTGAAGCATATTTCCCATTAGTTTTCTTAATATTTTTAAAATCTTCTTTGAGGACTTTTAAACCTTGTAGGGAATGAATTAACAAACAACCATTCGAATAATCAAATAAACAATGATACAAAAAAGTATTGATTCAAATATAAAATAATAAAAGACTGATTTGA
This sequence comes from Scardinius erythrophthalmus, assembly GCF_964197995.2. Classification (NCBI taxonomy): domain Eukaryota; kingdom Metazoa; phylum Chordata; class Actinopteri; order Cypriniformes; family Leuciscidae; genus Scardinius; species Scardinius erythrophthalmus. The sequence goes on from NC_138236.1 coordinate 13,538,195, forward strand.
TTCGATGCACTGTAAAACCTAACACTCTAAAACACTCTAATAATTAATTTGTTGTAGTTACTTTTATAAGTATTTAGAACCTTTTTTTATAATTTAGACTATTTTCTATTTCCCAGCATGCTTTTTCATGACATTCAAAAGAGAGATAAAATGCTCAAATTAAGTGTTATATAATGTACTGCTTACTTAAACTTTGAATTTCTTAACTGAAAAAATTGTATGGCTGATTGCCTCAAAAACCCTACTTTACACTTTCAAACAAACATACTAAAAGTTAAGAAATGAAATGGGACAAGAAAGTGCCATAACAAAATAAATATTGCATCATATAAACACGGTGATGATAGCAGCATTTCTGAGGGGAAAACAGCAATCAAACAGGTTTGACTGACAAGCGATATAATACAAAGCGATTTAGACCCAGTGGTATGTGATAAGCTGAAACAATTCAGTGTCTGAATTGAAATATAGGTTTCAATACTCTGCTCTTGAAAACACTCTCAATTAACAGGCAACAAAACCATGGTTTGAAAAGTGAGAGTCTGTCTGTCCACATGAATATCTGCACTGGGCAAATTCACTTATGAAAATGCTTATGAACTGGAGAGTCCATTTGTGTTTCATGCATATTTCATGTAAAGCCCTGTATAATAAACAGAGGAACAAAGGAGCAAAAGTAACATTCTGAATTGAAAGAGGATGTTTCAGCAAAGTAAAGAGATGAAAGAGCGATATTTGTTAGTAACATGCAGGTATGAATGCAAAGGCTATCATTGGGGAACTTGATGGTGTGTTGGCAGAATTAATGCTAAATATTTGTAACAATATTACTAAAAATAATAATTCTGAGAAAGTAAATTACAGCATGAAAAAATATTTGAATTACCATTTAATAATAGCCTAATTTATTTAGTGCAGGCTTTAAATTTACTTTCAGAATCAAGAAAGTTTACTTATTCGAATTTTAAAATCGCAGTCTGTTTACCTAAAAAAAAAATTGTTTTGGCATATATTAGATACAATATTATAAAACAATGAATCAGTGTTCATTCATATCAAGTTCAGTGTAAACTTTAACTTTAACAAATTTTTAAATAAAGTAAAAAAAGAAAAGAAATTCAGGGTTTGACCACCACTGTGAAAAAATATTTTCATGATTTGTTAGCACAACTTTTTATCTTTTGTCAAATCAACTTAGATAATTAATGTGGTTCAGATAACATAATATGTTGAGTTTCTTTCTATTTATTAAACCAATCATTGTATTAACTCAATTTTTTTATTTCAATTAACTCAAAATTTAGGTAATCAGGTAACTTACTTTTTTAAGTTAAACCAACAATAATTTTTAACAGTGTACAAATGTAATATTGACTATATCCAAAATATCCAAAAATATGTAGCTGTTACACTGATGTCAACAACAACAACAGCACATTTTACAAATACATTCCACTTTACAAACTGATCTGAAAGTTTTCCCTAGCTGCAAAGATATGTTAAGTTTCTTTCATACAAACATTACCTGTCCGCCACAGCAGAAAAAACTGAAGTCCATCACCTTAGGTCACTGTTCTCTGACAGAAACGAATAACAACCACCCACACTACCTCTTCCTACACACTCAATCTACAGGTTCCGATGCAAATGTCTTCAGCAATAAGTCACAGCGCTAACGTTAGTTGCTCTTGGCATGCAAACGATGCATTTATCTAACTTTACCTTCACTTGCCATCTGCAGGGCTCAACTATATTCTTTGCAGGAGTTCAGGAAACAAAGACATAACATTTTAAATTAAGCTAGAGGAATATTTAGCTCTACAATTTTCCTGGCTAATATTATAACAAAGAAATTAATGTTAATATGAACCATTTATGGACTGATTTTGGATTACTCAAATTGTTTGGTTGACAACGGATAATCCTGTACTGTGTTTCTGTTCTTATGCACTTCAGTATGGATGGACTTTCCCTGCTCATCAAAATCACCCAGTCAATCTTTCAGTAAAGCCAGGACATATTCACACTAAGCTGATCGGCCTGAGGAAGTGGGGAAGGAGGGGGCCAGGGGTCTGCCATACAGATGATCCATTCCACAGAGCAAACATCCAGCACAAGGGCTCCAAGGCCTACAGGGACTCTGATAAAGCACCTCCACATTTTTATAGACAAACTACTTATTTTTTTCCCTCATATCGCTTAGAACGACTGATAACTTTATATTTCTCCAAAGTGCTGTGCTGAAAAGGCTGAGGGAAAGGGCCTTTCAGCAGTTTAATTGATCAAGACGAAGCCATGGGGGGCACCTTCAGATAAAAGAGACGGCAACGTTTTGAAGTACAATGGTGGAATCTTTTTTTTGGAAGGAACCCAATAAGGAGTAAAATATTACTCATTACTTAAACTCATTGTGGAGCTTTAACCGTATGTCACGTTTAAGGTACGCTTATTCTAGACCTATTAGAGTCAGGGATTTATTCTGTTGAGTAGGCTACTTGTTTTATACTTAACCTTTCATGTTTTTTTTGTTGTTGTTGTTGTTTTTTTATGTTGGGGTGTAGCCTATAAGCGGGTCCAATTTCTAAGGAAAAAAGGGGGTCCCTAACTACTCAGGTCAAGTGACTTGGTATGAAAAATCGTACATTAACTCACTATATTTATCTAAAAGTATGGCAGCACAGCGATCATTTTGCTGATCTTGAGGTAAATGGGGGGGGGGGGTTAAAATAAAAGCAATATTTGAGGGAAAATGTAAATAAATGGTGCTATTTCAGTCCTATTACATTAAACAATAGCAATAAATAAATGTAGCCTAAGTATTTTTATGTCCCTTGCCTTTTATTGGTTAACTAATAAAATAATAGTTTTTGCACTTCATGAAAAGGTCAGATAACTAGTTTAACATAAATGAATTGTTTTAAATAGCCATAAGATGCCCTTCAAGCTGGCATGATTTTTTAGCCTATTTGCATTAATACTTTGTATTCTATTTTTGACAAGGGCAGAACCTGTTGATAATAATAAGAAATATACATCTGTCTACCTATATGTTCCAAAATATAAAGAGTAGCTCATCTCATCTCATCTTTACAAGTGCAGTGAGCTCATGCACGCTAATCAGCATATTGCCTGACACGTCCTCGTGCTCTGATTACACAGGAACATCATTTCATTCACAAATTAAGGACGTAAATTATTCAGAGTTAATAGATTGAGACAGACGGCGGCAGCCACTAGGATAACCTAATCACTTTACTAAAAGAAATTGCTACAAAATGGAAGTATCTTGAACATTTTGATTGTCTGAAAATCTGGCAATCTGGAATGCTGTCTAAGTAGGGGGCTTGCTAGGTTTTAAGACACAAGCTCTCTTCATATACATTTTTTCCGTCTATATGCATGCATGCATGCAAGACTGTAGCCTATTTAAAATATGAAAAATGCTAATGACATCCATTTCAGTGTCCTGTTCTTAGACACATGACAAAATCACATCCAGAGAGGGTGGAGAGGGTTATAGTGAGAGCTCTCCTCCCTCTCGGTCAGCGAAAACAATGGTTGGAGTCAACATGACTTTGTTTTCTTACCTTCTGTTCTGTCCGTGCGCGCGCTGAGCTGCACAAATCCACGTACGTACGGCAAGACGCAACAATTACGATAAAATGAAGGGGCAACGAAATCACATCAGTTCCTTTAAAAGTGTTTTTTGTCGTATTGTCGTAGTAGGTCTAATGGCTTAAATGTCGGACGACATATGTTGCTTTTACCAAACCATCTATAGCCTACATAGGCTACCGTTACATCCGTGTGTAAAACTAGCCGATAAGACCTGAGCGGCGAATAAAGATTATCAAATCGAGATATCTGCATTCAGATGCGGGGACTGGAAGGATGCTTTTAAATGTATGCATGGTGATGGCCAAAGCTGCAGCCGGCGGAGATAGATCTGCATATGGAAATCAGGATAACCCTGGATCCAGTTTTACTTAACAGTGACGGTTTTTTAATTAGACTGGAGTAATGTGGGGCAGATCAAGGCACTTAAAATACATTAGAATGGATCACTCACGCGACGATTCAAAATTACCTCTCCTATTTATTTACTGCCAGCGCGGAGCTGTGATTTTAAGGACAATAACACATTTCCTGCATGTAATGTCAATATATTGTCGTTGTATTTGTTCCGCGTTCTTTAATACGCTTTATTAATAACAATGACAAGCGCGCGCACAAAAACTTCTCGAGATTTTCATTGCTGTAATATTATTATAGTTTCTGACCACGCCCCCGAGAACTTCTGACCAATCAAAGAGAGGCTTGGATGACCGACACGTCCGTGCGCATGCGCAGAGTTGGTGTGACTGGAGCGCGGGAGAACATTGATACACTGGGAAGAAGGAAGGTCGTTCAGACGTAGGCTAGTTGTTGTCAACAGTGTTGAAGTAAGTGTTATTACAGAAATTGTTATATTTGAAATGATTGATATAGTTGTAACTGTTAAAAAGGATTGGTTTCTCTCTCTATTGACACAATTTCCAGGTCGATTGCTGGCAATTTAGCGGTTCGAAAGATAAGTGTTCACTGCTGAAAATGACAGGCTCAGTTATTTGCTAACTAACGTTAGTCTTTTCTGGTTCAAGGTTGTCTTATAGCCTGGATTTTTAGGTTTATAAGTTTTATTAAATGTTTGTTTGGTTACATTACTCGGTCTAATTTGTTGTTAAAAGTGGCTTTATCGCATGGAGTAGTTTCATTATTTTCATTGTCTCTATTCAACACTCTTCCCAGTGGTCTGTTCCACCCTGTTGACATGGAGAGTGAATTCTCACAGTCCCTCACCCCACCTGTGTCCCCGTCTGCTCTGGATCATTATGGTGAATCTGCTCCCAGTCAGCCTCCCTGCTTCACCTGTGCTTATGAACCAGGTAGAGAAGAGACAGGACGACTGTCATCAAATGGCTACATCAGCAGAGGAGCCCTAAAGAGGTACGTATTTAGTCCAGATGTTATAATGATGATATAATCTGTCAACCTGTTTATTACACTCATATCCTATTTTTCCATGATTAGGTTGGTGTTAAAGCTCGATCCAGCTCCTGCGGATTTTGAGGGGGACACGGTTGATATTTTTGACTTCCCATGGGTGACGGAAACAGCGCTGGTAGAATCTACCAAACTTCTGTTTGGCTTGTTCAGGTAGGAGTGCAGGTGTGTTGGCTCTGGAGGATTGCCATGTTGTCTGCTGAAACAGGAAGTCTGCTAATTTGACAATCTGTCTTTTCTTTCAGACAAAAGGTGTTAAAACTGGAGACGCTGGTGCAGTCCAGCTCGCATGATTTCGGTAAGCATCTGGAGACAGAAAATTTGTTGTATTTTGACAATATTTTTGCCTTTGAAATATGAAAAAGTATATTTGGACCCTTTTTAGGTCAGGCAAGCAGTCTTCATTATGAGGCAGAGGAACTCAGACAGGAGTGTGTGCTGTTCCTCAGCTATATCAAGGTCTTCATTTACAGGTACACATTTTAGGCCTTGTCCGACTCCTCACTAATACGTTATCGTTTGAAAATGCATCTTTTTCTCTCCATTTTGGCCTTCCGTCCACACTGAGGCGGCGTTTTTATTAATGAAAACAAAGCTTTTTGAAAACTCTTTCCAAAGTGGATAAATTTGAAAACGCAGTTTTCGCGTTATAGTGCGGACTGTCAAAACGGAGGTATTTAAAAACGATGATGCAAGTTTAGTCATGTGACGCACATTGAACCCATAGATAATCATGTTTATACCGGTATTGTGCCTGTTATGTGCTATTCACACAGTTGCTAAAATGTTACTTTGCACACTCTTCACATCACAGTCCTGCAAATATGACAGAAAATGTACTCGCATTTGCTGTCCTGCGGCAATAATAATTCATGACAGCAGTTGCGTTTTAGACCAAACATATGATGACTGAGTGCCACCTGGACGCATCAGTAAATGGTGAGATATTTTGCTAAAGAAAGTTATCCTACCAGAAGAATTGCGCGATAACTTTAGTATCTATTTTTCTGTCTCTATCATCTCAGTGAGCTTTTGTGAGGGTTTACGCATGTGCAGTATGGTGAAGTTGGCATTTTCAGACGCTTCGGTGTGGATGAGAAACTTTTGGAAAACGTTTGAAAATGCTAGTGTGGACACATGAGCATTTTTAAACAAAAAAACGCGGTTTTCAAATGTATCCGGATTAATGTAGACGTAGCCATAGAGAGCTCAATGGTTTTGCTATGTCAGTGTCAAAATGTGCTGTGGCTTGGTAGTACAAGCGTAATAATATCAGAAGTGGGTTTCACGTTGTGTTTTGATCTCCAGGTTTTTGGAGCCCTCACAATCCCTAGATGAAGGTCCTGTTCACCCCTTTAGAGACACGGAGGCTCAACTGCCCTCAGTCTTGGTGGAGGAGCTCTTCAGTATCACGCTGCTTATTGGACGAATCAAAAATCTGCCAGCCAATGTCCAGAGTGCTTTTACAATTCAGCATCAGGGGAAGGTACTGCAGAACATGTGTGTCATTAAATAGCAAGTAGAGCTGTGCAATATAGGTAATGTAAAATGATACCTTTCAGCCTTTTCATGGTATTTTTCAGAGAAACCATCATTTGACTGACCAGCCATTGTTGTCAAGTTGATTGAAAATGCAGTAAAATGCAAAAGCAGTTAAATGCATTTAGAAAAAAAGAAAAAAAAAAGAATAAAATAATCAAAATACTGTTTGTCACTAAATGAATGTTAAATCAATACAGGAAGAGTGACATTTGATCATTTTTGCTTATATGAACAAATATAACAGTACATCATACCAGTAATAATAAGCAATATTTTCCTATACATAAACTACCATTCAAAAGTTTGGGGTTGGTAATATTTTTTCATGTTTTTAAAAGAAAAAGGCTCTTATGCTCAAGAAGACTGCATTTATTTGATCAAAAATACAATAAAACAGCAATTTTTGTGAATTATTATTACAATTTAACTTTTCTATTTTAAAATGTAATTTATTCCTGTGAAGGCAATGATTGTTTTGTTAAAAGAGAAAATTAACCAGAACTTCATCAGCATTTTTGCAATTACAATATCTCTGTCGTAATGCTTCATGTTCATGCTTTTGGCCTACTTTGGTGGAATTTTGGAAGGTCAAAATACGAAGTGCTTTAAAATGAATACGATACACACTATGTTGGTTCAGTTTAGATCTGCAACAATTAAATTTGATCATATTACTCACCATAGTAGCAAAAAGAAAGTGGCATAAGGGAAATAAACTAACTATGTCACCCACTTTACAGCTCTTTCCTCCATCTTGGCAATTATTGCATCTGCACCTGGACATCATCTGGTCTGTTCTGGAGATCTTGCACCTGTTGGAGCAAAGGATGATGGGTATGTTGCAATAGCTGAAAATGGGGTGAGATTGTAAATCATACTTGTGACCCTGAATCTGGGACTGTCATACTAATGAGTGTTGGGTCCTGATGATTATGAAAGGTCAGGTAGTTTACGCGCACCAGTTCGTGAATTTGACAGGCGAGACGCTCACGAACATCAGTCTGTTTGAGGACCAGGTCAACAACCTGCTCTGTGATCTCATTGGTCTGGCCATGAACAAATATAATAAGGTTTGTTTTTTAACAATAACAAGCATTGTGGTGTAAAGTTTAGGAGGTAGAATCTTTTAGTCTCTCTCTCCCTCTCTCTAGGTGAGACCAACAGAGACTCTGAACACTCATCACTATCTCTGCCTCTGCACAAAAGAATTATGGATTCTACTCATGCATTTACTGGAGCACAGGAGCAAAAGCATGCACACTCAGGTTAGCACATACACAATCTCTGCATAGATGGTAGTTTCTTATGATTCTTGATTCTATTTTTACTTTTCAATCCAGTCTTTTTGGAGTTATGTAAATGCCCTGCTGCAGACGGTTCTGAAGGGGACGCCTCCAGGAGACCGTGACCCAGGCCTCCCCATGCACTGTAAAGACCCTGAGGGCTTTTCCTGGTGGCTGCTCACACACCTGGCCCAGATTGGGATGCACAACCGGAATGGCACTGTTCAACAGGAGGTAGATCAACACTAACTAGTATCAAATGGTGAGATGTTATTAATTGTAGATGAACATTATAATGGTAAGTTTGTTGTTTCAGAAACAATTTGAGGATAATTGGAGTTTTGTGATCGGGCTGCTGAAGTCTAGCTGTGATCCAAAGGTGATTACAATAATGTAATACGCATATTCTTGTGTATTATGTGTTAATTGGTTAATATGCTTGTTTATCTTGTCTGATGTTTATGAGTAGCATTACAGTAGATATTGTTTGTACTGTGCACACATGTCTTCTGAAAGGTAAATCTCAATGTGGTTACATTTCAGAAAGCTGCACAGGAAGAGCATATACGAATGGTGGTCCATTGCTGCCTCAGCCTCAGTTTAATGTGGGGCCCAAACGTCAGTGCTGTCACAACACTCTGGGAGTATTACAGCAAAAATATAGTGAGTCGTTGCTGCAAGATCACATTCACATTCAAGTATTATTTTAGTTGGAAGCATGATGTATAGTGACATCCAAGTTTTTTCCAATATTTTCTCTAAATAATTATAAGTTAGTTTAGAATGAAATATAAATGGAAATGGTAATAAAGTTTTCATAATTTAAATAGATTTATTATTTTATATTATATAATATTATTACTCATTACTGAGATCACATTCACATTTAAATATTATTTCAGTAACATGACATTCATTGAGATCCAGAAGTCAGAAGAGTTCATTTTTGTGTGTGAAAATAATAACAATAATACTAATAATAATAATAATGTAATTATAATAACATAACAAATAATATAAAAAAATATATATTATATTAATATATTATTATATTAATTTATTATGCTTTTGATATCCATGCTGAATCAAATTTTGCAGAGTAATGGGCTTGAAGAATATATTCAATATAATGAAGAACATTTGATATAGACTTGACTTTAAAGGTAGGGTAGGTAGGATTTTTATAAAAAACTTTTTTTCAAATTTGTTTAAACTGTCTTTATATACCAATACATAATTTAAATGTAAGTGCTCTAAAAAAGAGAGTATAAAAATCGAGTGACTGTAGACCTTTTAATCTGCAATAAACACAGCTAATTATTTCCATTCGGGACGAAACAATTGATTGGTTTGGGCGACTGTCACTCACTCTCGCAACCATGGCTACCACCCCTGTTGCTAGATCTGCCCATATGCGCGCGTACCCGTTTGATTTGAGGAGTGCAAGAGAGACGCGGAACCTACGAAGAGTAAAATTATGGCAGAGAAAGAGCATTCAAAATTCAAAGCACCTGCATATGCAGTCAGCGAAGGCAAACAAGGCAAAAACTACTTCCTCGGACCCTGGTTGCCCGCGCTCTTGAACGACCTCCTCTGCTTCATCACTATCCTCTGCTTCATCACAGCCCTCGACCCCGGACCTGTCCTCGAACCGACGAAGCGGTAACGTTACTTGTCTCCGGAGTGTAGTCATCATTAGAGTCAACAATGTTTTCATCATGGAAACTCGCAAAACACCGTATATGTTATGAATCTTACACGAAATTCACCTTCATCACAGTGTAACTGATGGTAATGGAAAAACGTGTATCAATGCAACCTGTTTTTAGCTTTGCCTTATAAATATAGCTCGTTACCTATAAATATAGCTCGTTACCTATAAATATAGCTCGTTACCGAATCAAACAAAGTAGGCTATATTTTAAACTTTACCAGTATCGATATGCTAGCTTGATAGTGAGTACTAAAAGAAATCTTATTTGTTTATATTCATAGTGAACATTGATAAAGTTAGGTATTTTATTACATGTGATTCTGACATGATGTCACTGCATGCACTGCGCTCCTTCCTCTCCACTCGTCTCAGGTAAATAAATGCGTCTTCCAGCTGAGCCTGAGCGTTTGGCGTCACGCGTTCATGTGTTTTGGGGGCGTGGCTTTGGAAGGAGCACAGAAGGGAGGGGGTGGAGTGAATGGAAATAATGAGCTGTGTTTACAACAGTCGTGAGAGGTCTACAGACACTCGATTTTTATACTCTCTTTTTCAGAGTACTTTCATTTTAATTATGTATTGGTATATAAAGACAGTTTAAACAAATTTGGAATGTTTTTTTTTTTTTTTTTTTTAAAGGTCCCATGACATGAATTTTTCACTTTCTGAGGTTTTTTAACATTAATATGAGTTACCCTAGCCTGTATATGGTCCCCAAGTTTCTAGAAATTTTAATCGGTGTAAATCGAGCTTTTGCTATCTTTCTCTGCCTTTGAGAAAATGGACGCTCAACCGCGCTGATCTTGAATCTCCTCCTTATGACGTTATAAGGAGGAATGTTACCTCCCCTTTCTCTGCTTTGCCCGCCCAGAGAATATTTTCCGCCCATGAGAAAATGAGCTAGGAAGTAGGAACGCGCGCGCGATTTTAGTTTGTCCACGAGAGATATAATGGCTTTTGAGCGAGCGAAGCATAATAATTGCTCAATAATTGGATGTACAAATGAACACCGAGGGGTTAATACAGAGCTGGGCTTGCTGAACGTCTGAAACTAAAGTCTGGATCAGTACCAACTCTCTTTGGCTCAGCTAACGTTACACAACTCGGACAAGTAAGTCAACTAATGATACAAGTTGTTGCTTTACTGTTTATGGTTACCTAGCTTGTTACACGTAGAATGTGGCTGTAACATTAGCTATGCAGTTACTTGCACTAATGTAAAGGTAGACAGCATCAAGTATGTGTGTGAATACACACACTGTAACGCGAGTGTTGTACACTTCTTTGTTATTTGGATAGCGTTTTCCTGTTGGTTATACGGCGTGCGCGATATCCGCATTTCAAGATCGCAGAGCTTGATGTAATTGTAATAAGATAAATTACAGACGTTACAGATCTCCCGTGAAAAGGCAACAGTAGGTTAGCGTTAGCTACATGATAATAACTAAACCATCCGAATAAAGTACCGTATCCAGACATAATATTTTAAACTAACCATTAGGAAACGTCCTGCTGGAGCTGCTGAGTTGCAGCTTCTTCATCCGTTGCTTCTCCATCCGGATCAGATTCTGTGTCAAACTGAAATGCTTGAACGACTGCGTGTCTCCGTGCCATTGCAATATATCCAATGTAAAAATGCATGGTCTACCGTTGCCGCAGATGGTCAAGGCCACACCCACCCTCCACCTTACGCCGCCTTTCTCCTCCTCATTAACATTTAAAGCTACAGACACCGAAACGGCCCGTCTGAAGGAAGCTCATTCTGGGACTGGCTTATAGTGGCTATAATTCTGCACTGAGACTGATTTTTTGGAAAGAGATTTCAGATACAGTACTAGGGACCACTAAGGCCTATATTAAAGCCTACAAAAAGTAGCATGTCATGGGACCTTTAAATCCTACCTACCCTGCCTTTTAATGCTTCGATTAGATCAGCATATAAGAGACCCTTCTATACTACTTATAAAGGCCCCAATATACTTCAAGTGAAATTGAAGAACAAACTGATGTGATGTAATTTCGAACAAAATCAGGCCAATCTGGTTCGTTTCAGGGGTGTGAAACAGCTTGCCAAAGCAGACTTTCTAGACAAGTTTGCTCTGGCTAGTAAACCCTTACTATTAGTCTATGGCGCTGAAGTTATACGTAGGTGTGGCTCTGTGGCCCCGCCTCCTTTGACGTGGAAATCATCTCCAGTTCATTCTTTCAAGATAAGATGTTCACGGGTTAAAAAAAATACACTTGAGAGCAGCTTTATATTTTAAATTGAAGTTGTCATTCTAATTGAAAGAGACAGTGACACTGTTTTTTCATGTTTAATACTGTAAAGCTTCTTGATTTTAAGCAGTCTATTGTATAAAGTGGTACATGAATTACCATGGCGTAACTTGACTGGAGTGCCGAATTGCAGAGCATGTGCAAACATGTCCACATTGCTATGTTCAGATGCTTTCTTAACTGCTTTTTTCTCACTGCTGTCATTTTTGTTGTGTTTATTTTGTTATTGAGAGGAAAGCACTCAGTTCTCAGCAGTGTGGGCTGCTTTGCGATGTTTGCTAATAGTATATTGCTGGGCACATATTTCAAACTTATTTTTATCTCTGTTAATGAAAATTAACTACACCATGAGTATATTGGGGTCTTAATCCAGAACTCTCTCTTCTCTTTTCATGCGCACGCAGAACGGCTCTTTCACTGTGCCTTGGTTAGGTGTGTCGGGGCTGGGCAGTATCAGCAGGACTCCCCTCTGTCTGTTGCAGCAGGCTAAGAGCTGCTGTAGCCCTGCTTCTGTCGGCTCCAGCTCTCACACGCAGCTCTACCGCTCAACCAACTCCTTCCATATCTTTCTGCGTATTCTAGCCCTTCACTTGAGCCAAGAACATGCTGGCGGGGCCCCCTGGAGACAGATCAAGGGCAGGTGAGAATGTGCCTTGGGACTATTTTCAAAGTTTAGATCTTGTCACCTCGGAGTGCTGATCTCAGATTTGTCATCAGTCCGTTTTGCCTGGTGTGGCTCTGGTGAGACGCTGAAACGAACAAAATGTGGATAATAAATTTACTGTCTGGACCGTGCTCAGTCGTGCTGCAACCGCGAAGGCTAATTAGCTAACGAGCATAGCAGTTAATTCACCTTAACGTAGGCATTTGGCTTCCAGCAATGGCTAGGTGGGGGCTGACTTGGCTGGCTCAGGACCACCACCTCCTCCTCCTCCCCACACACACACACAAACATACGTGCCACAAGGGGAGGTGTGGGCTGTGTGCTGATGGCACTCGGGCTTGGAGCGCGCTCGGTGGGAGGCACGGCGCATGGTGCATTAATGAGATCGGCAGGGAGCGCGTTCAAGCTCGTACTCTGGGAATGAGCAGCATCTGCTCGTGGCAGGCGCAAAAAAAAGCTGTCCGTGATAAACAAACAAACAACCAGACAGACAGGCGAAAAACGCAAACAATATCTCGACAGCCTTCCGTTCGTCTTTGGCTCATTCTCTATCTCGGGTCAGTCTGTAAAAGCTTGCGCCACACTTTCTTGCTCTGCGTCTATATGTAGCCGGGATGTGGCCCGACTCCCCGCAGCCTTGCGTGATGTGTTTTTGTCCAAACATTAAACGGATGCTCAAAGGCCTGCTTGTAGTGCAGTGTGTTTGTTATGGAACCTGCAGGGTTCTGTTTGGGCCAAACAGTCAACAGTAGAAAGAAGGGGGGAGTGGAGGGTTTCAATATTGATTTCTCCTCCTGTGCTGCAGCAAATTGAGCCACACACGACAGTGCAGCTACCACTGTGTGCCTGAGTGTTTCTGACATTTAACATGGTCTTTTAAAGGCATTTCACCGTGGTGCCCGGAGGATCAAACAACACTCTCTCTTTCTCTCTCTCACACACACACACACACACAAAGAAGCAAACTTGCACACGCTGCTCACAGACACACAGCTCTCCAGGATAACTGAACGTCTGGAGGAGGTTAGAGATGAGTTGAGTGCTTAGGTTAGAGTGTGAAAGTGTCGTTATAATGTTTGATCCTGAAAGACCCCAACACCTGTTTCACTGCTTTTTATATGTATGGCAGCATTTGTGTGCTGGAAATATCATTGGAATGGATTAAATATTGATCATTCTTGAGTCCATAAGGACATTTTGGATTGTAGACATTGATTTACATTAGGGCAGAGTATAGCCAACTACATATCGCAATACATATTTCACAAAAGTGAAGTCCTGAAAGTCTGGGGCGACTTTGAAAATCTAGTATTCAAAATCTGGAAAATCTGGAATTACACCAGGAAATTCAAATTTGGCTATTTTGGTAATATAATTTAGGGAAAAACTATAAAAATGGCCCATGGTGTGACTATTTTACATTGATTGATATTTTACACCCATTTTTATGCATTGCAAACGTAAAAGTCTTAGTGTAAACGATTCATCCATTCATTGACCTCATAATGCTTGATCAAATTGTCATAACTCGATCTTCTGGTGAAACAACAGTGTTCTCTGGTGACGTATGCCAGACTTCTCAAATCATTTAATCTGCTAACCCACCTCTTTCTTACAATCAACTGCAAGCTAACATTCAGATCTGCCTCCATTCAATTAACAACCAATTAACTTTTTTTTTTTTTTTTTTTTTTGGTAAGATAATTATAAATGTCTATTAGCGGTTTTTATTCCACAGCATGACCATGTCTGTCTCGCGTCTCCACAGACTCTACTCAAAGTTCCACCAGAGGCGGATGATGGAGCTCTCTGACACTGGCCTGCTGCACTTCCTGCTGCTCTTCCTGGTCTTGGCGCAGTGTGCAGAGTTGGAGGACGTGGCCAGCCGAGCGTGCGACTTACTCGCTATGCTGCCCGCCGACTCCACTCCCCCGGCCCTGCGTGCGCTGCAGTGGAGAGGCCAGCTGGCTCTCGTGCTGCTGTATTTGGAGAAGGGACTGGATGCTGGCGCGTTGGCGGAGCAGTTGGCTGCCTACTTTAGCCAAGCGGCCCGCGAGTTCTACCTGAAGACCACCGAGCCTTCTCGCAAGTTAGCTCTCTGGACGCCACTTAGCTCGTACCTAGAGGGGGTGAGCGAGGTGTTTGAGACGAGTTCTAATCTTACACTGTCAGAGGAGAGGCTTCTGAACGAGGGCTTTGGACTGTTGCTGCCCGCCTGCCGCCAGTCAGAGCTCAGCTCCGCTTTGGGCTTCCTGCAGACGGTGCTGGCGCAATTACGGTGAGAGTACACACATGTAAAGATATGGCAGTTCCTCGAACACACAAACACACAGTGATCCCAGAAGCTTATACATATGGCACCCTGGCCCCCGCGCAGCTCAAATCTCTCCCCTGCATCCCTTGTATGTTGACAATGGCTTGATTGTGCAGTAGTTACAACGCAGCGTGGAGATAAGCTTATCCATTGTGCACAGAGCCCCTGTAAGCATCTCTAGGGGCCTGCGGCACCCGGGTCAGCCCGTATAGGTGCTGGAAGAGAGCTGTGTTGAGTTTCAGCCCATGGGTCCGGTCCTGGATGGAGACGGCCGAGTGTGGGCAGAGCTGAAGGGAGGGACGAGTTCATGGCAGGGACATCGGTGTGCCTTACACGGCTAACACGGTCAGAGGTGGCTAGGGTGCGATCAAGTAAGGTGTCCGTGTTTGAGAGCGTGCGCACACACACAGTCCTCCAAGGTAAAGAATCTAACTCTGAATCACTTAAACACAGCTAATTCCCACAATTCTGAGGCAGGGTCTCAGGGTGGGGGGCAACTCATTTGCACATTAATGGGCGATAAAACTTTTTTTCCCGAACGGGCTCACGTTGGCAGTGGCACTAAAATCCCACTGACCCAGTTTAAAGGGACGGGGCGCTCTTCAACGTGTCCTTACAAATTACTCTTAATTTCACTGTGGTTCTGTTGTATCGCTTTTATTAATGCGTTTTCACTGACACAATTAATGTGTTATTATGTGGTCTGGTAAATTAAACCTTGTCTTCATTACGGCTGTTAAGTTGGAGGTGGCATGTGCAAGCCTTACGTGAATTACCCAGCATGCGGCTACAGGGCGATGTAAGGCAGACTGTAACTGACGGATGATTCACGCAGATAACACAGGCCAGGCTCTAGTCACGCTCTAATTCTCCTCATTGCATTCCCTGCCACGATCCTCTGTGTGTGTGGGCAGTGAGATCGCAATGGTGACCCCTGCAGCACGGTGGCGCCTTTGCCAAGTGACTAATCGAGTTCTAGCCAATCGATTAATCTGGTTCCTTCCCACTGCGCTTTCAACCGTGCGCCCCATCTCCCCTCAGGAAAACAGAGAGCGTGGTGACACTGAGGCCAAGAAGGGAGGTGGTGAGCATTATCTCTGTTTTTCTCTATTTCTGTTCAACGCAGCGGGGGCTGTTTGTCAAACTCATTTAAGAACCCAAACCAGTTTTGACTTTGCCTTAAAATAGAGTTAAGTTACATCACAGCCATGAACTATGATTTGCTACTTGCTAGTCAGTTGCAGTTGGTATTAGTGGACCATGACTCGTCTGCGTTTTGATTTGTATTCTAGGAAGAGAATGACATTTTAAATGATTTTTGTCTATGTTTAGGAGTACATTTGCACAAAGGTTTTCAGAGAAAGTTGTAAATAGTGGGGAAAAAATGCATCTGAAGTGTTATGAAGTGCATCTGAGATGGCCTCAAAGCTAACACACAACTTGAATTTTGATTTCAAGAGACCTTTGAATGCTATGTTGGAAACTTAGCTATGATTAATTTTGCTATTAATTAATATTTTGCATGCTTAAATTACATTTATTGTACAGAAATGTTCTTTAGACTCTAGAGCCTTACTGATGGGAATTTCGGTTGCTCTTTATTTTAAAGTATGTGTACTTACAATGTACTTATCTAAGAAAGTATAGTTTAAAGTCCCCCTGTTGTGAAAATCAAGTTTTTAATGTCTATGTGGTGTTTTTAATATGGCAAACCATGTGCAAATTAATAAGTCATACCATTGTTGAGTATTTTCTCTTTAAAACTGCACTGATCTAAAGATAGTTTCAAAAACGCGGTTTGAAATCGCTGGTGTTTCTAACGTCACAAACTACCTTGTAACCAATCACGTACGTGCCAGTGGGCTTTAGCATATCATTAACTATGACCCCTCTGAAGAAGCCAGGTTATCCTGATATATTTTTCTGTTGATATGAAAAATCAGATAGATTTGGCAGTATAGTGTGTGTGATGAAATATATGCCTTTCTCCTCTGACGTTCTGAGTTGTTCAAAGCATTTCTAAGGATACTGATTGTTAGAAGGCAGCTGTCTGACTCTGAGATGGTGAACGAACGGGAACATGGATTGTGTAACATTAGCAACACATTATTAGTTGGTTGATAGGTAGTCAAGCAAAAGGCTAATCATATTAATTACCGTTATGTCCGACGCTGTAAAGAGCGATACCATTGTGCAGCGTTTACCCATGCGTTTACCTCAGTAAATTGAGCGAGTGGATCTCTGAGCTGGAGTGAGTGGAGGTGGGGCTAATTTGAATATTCATGAGTCCGCGTATATTAAATGATGCAAGAGTGTAAAGTTACATTTAAACTATTTTTTTCCACAGGTTTTTTTTTTTTTTTAAATATGTCATTTTGATGATCAAATATGAATTTTAAGGGAGAAAATGATTGACTACAGGGGGAGCTTGTGTTGGCGTATTTACTATTGAAATGGAAAGCTAAATGTTTTCATCTGCTTTAGGTAGCACACTAGCATATAGATTAGCCTTAAAGCTTATAGACATAGATTAAAAGCCACAAAACTTTGATTCTAATTTCATGGGGTCCACCCCACCCCACTCTAGTATACCTACTTACTATTTTGAAAGGCATATTAGCCGATACTATAACATATGCATGGTCAGAAATAAGTACTATTGCTTAATGTCACAGTGAAGGACGTGGTCCTCCATCAACGTGGGGTGTGTGTTGAGCGATACCGAGATATCAGAGCTTACGCGCTGTGTCAGATGGCGTGCTCATGATGCTTATCTGAGTGTGTGATTCCGTGTGTCAGTTTACACGAGGGTGCCCGGCATGATCGTGTAAGTCTGTGTGTATGTTCCAGAGGTGTGTGTTCAAAATCTGAGCTGCAGTCCAGGGAGAGATTAAACGAGTGTTCAGATGGTATGGGGTGTGTGCGTGTAAGATGCCTCGGTGAGAGGATTAAGTGGGGTCTCTGACGATGTCTTGTACAATGAGGGTTGATGGGTGTGAAAGGCCCATTCCGCCGCGGTAACGAAGCTAATGAATTCACTCTCTAATCGATTGTCTCAGCTCTCTGTGGATTAGATGCAACCTTGCTGGAAGGCGCAAAGGTGTGTGCATGTGCGCGCACACGTGACGCTCACCCCGGCCCTTTCCTGGCGCTCTCACTTTCATCGCTGAGAATGACAGGACAGGAGGATCATCTCCAGTCTAAATGAGATTACAGCCCCTTCAGCTGCTTATCTGAGCTAATGCCAGCCGCTGCAGAGCCAGACTCGTGCTCTCAGCCTTCCATTCAGACCCAACCTCACAGCTACCGCCAGGCCACGGAGGAACCACTTGCCCCACACCAGCGCACACCGTCTAATCCCTCTGTCCAGAGAGATGAGGAGAATTCGCAGAGAAAGAGAGGGCAGAGGGGAACGGAGATAATACAGACAGTGAGAAAGGCAGCAGTCAAATGTAAGAAGGCTGTAATAAGGATGAATCTGGAAAGATGAGATGGGGGAATAAAATGGAAGAACTTTTGTGAGGTTGACTGAATTTAAGAAGAGAGGGGCAATTATTTTCAAGCTCTTAATGCTTGTTTTTAGTCTGCAAAAAAAGTTAATGACACTACTATAAATTTCAAACTTGATTCAAATCTGGCCGACCTGTCGTCAAGTGTGTGCACTGTCCTGATTATGGGGGGAAAATGGGAATGGCAATGAGACAAAACATCAAACAACTGCTCCTCGCATCTGCTCAACCATTATCATATCTCATTTCTTTTTATTTTTAAGCTCCTTTTCTTCTTTTTAACTTAAAAGCTGTTGCAAACCCTTCTTCCATGTTGTTTGTTGACAAGCATTTTTTTAAGTTTTTGTAAGAAGTTTGGTGTTTGAAACCAAGGTCAAGAACAGTGCAGTGTCCAGACTTACTGTTAGCTATTCAACTATTATATATTATCAATTTTTTATATATATATATATATATATATATATATATATATATATATATATATATATATATATATATATATATATATATATATATATATATATTTTTTTTTTTTTTTTTTTTTACATATTATATTTGTATAATGTGTAATAGTATTTTAAATAATTATATAATAAATAAAAAAAGTGAAAGTCAAATGTGAAGGCTAAGTATGACTATGTACTTGGAATTTGTCCTCTGCATTTAACCCTTCAAAGTTAGTGGCACACATAAGGAGTAGTGAGTAGTGAACACACTCACACACACACACTGCAAATTCAGCTTTTCCATAAGAGGAATATATTACATTTTAAAATATATTAAAATATAAAACCGTTCATTTAAATTGGGTTAATATTTCATAAAAATATAATATATTTTTATCAAATAAATGCAGCCTTGGTGAGCATAAGAACCTTCTTTTAAGAAACAAAAAAATGTATATAGCTGCTATCAATTAATTATAAATCATTATTCAAGGTTTTCAGTACCCAATCTTTTTGTTTCTGGGGGAATTGGTAGCACAAAGGGCTCACCAACACTACAGCCGAGAAACTGCAAGTCTTGAAGTGTGCACTTGGCATTAATCTGTTTCTCTGTTTTTCTTTTTAGGAGAGTTTACCAGCACTGTGGCCAGCCGTCTAACTCCGTAGACTCTCCCGGTTGGGCTCTTCTCCCCAGCGTGGCTAAAGAGCGCCACCAAGCGGTGGCAGCTGCACTCTGGTCCCACTTCTTCCCCTTCCTGTGCAGCATGAGGCTTTCCCAGACCCCCCCGCCACAGCTCGCGGACGCCGCAGCAGGTCAGGGAAACAGAGAAAATGAACTCTTGTTCTCTCAGGGGCTCTCTTTGCATGGCTGCCTTTTCTCTGTGGGCTATGCTCTAAGAGAGCTGAATAGAAGGGAACTCTGTGCATGTGCAGCTGTTCTGATGCACACATCCACAACAACTCATCAGTGTGATGTTGTTGTTTTTTTGGTGGGGAGGGTCTTTCTTGTTCGAGAAGTACTGCTCTTTTTAAGGGTAGAAATGTGGGAATGAATGTGTAAAAGCTAATAGTATTTTATGTTATTAGGCTTTACACTTTTGGGATTAGACATGCCTGGCTCTGCCCCTCAAAACCTACAACCCCACCCCATCCAGTCCATTATGCAGAGCTTCGGCTGGGATGAGATGCTTCACCCCCTGCTGGTTACCCACTATCTAAATCATCTGCTGCAAAATGGGTGAGTGTCTTTTCTCCATTTACTCTTTTTTTTTTCCCTGTGTGTAGTTAGACTGGCTGTACTGTGAGAGTGAGCTCAACTCTTCTTCTCTCTCACAGAGAGATGGTCAGTTGGGTCAGCTCTGGGCCAGGCTCAGGTTCGGCCCAGGCTTTGTGTGTGCGTTCTTGGATCCGGTGTGTTCTACAACAGTACCTCCATAAAAGCCCAGATGCCCCAGATTCAAGAGCAGGTACAAAGATCTCATCAAGTCATTCCGGGCATGATATGGCATGTGGTTAAAGAGATAACTCATGTAAAAATGAAACCGTAAAAAATTGTCATTTTTACTCAACGTTATGTCATTCTGAACCTGTATGACTCTCTGGTTTTGGTTTTGTTAAAAACAACCTGATGTATAATAAATTTGAACAGTTAAATTGTGGCTATCCTGCACTTAAATTGAAAGTCAGCGGACATATTTGTAACAACTAGAGGCAGCTATTTTAAGCATGCAAGACCAACACCTATCTACTTGAATGGGGAAATACTGAACTCACATTTAAATAACATCTTTTAATTCGGCAACACATCCTGACATGTTCCCATAAATGTTTTTTTACACCCACATAGTGAATAAACAGCATATATTTCCGATCCAGCCAATGCGCAGTTCTGTGCGTCTCAGGACACTGTTTCTATGGGAACCAGAGCATCTAACAGCAGCTGCAATGATACGATGACTTCAACAATTGTCGATTACCAATTTCCCCCATTCATAGTAATAAGAGTGAACCCTTGTGGTGTGTTTAATACAGTATTTTCTTCAGTCCGGTAGCGGTTCTCCTGATGTAAAACATGTATTTCCTTCTGGACTGAATGGCACACAAGAGCAATTACAGCCAACACGATTTTACCTTTAAAATTCTTTAAATACCAGGATGCTTTGCACCAACACCGTCTGGAACACTTGTAAAACGATCAGTAAAGTTAGTCACAACATACTGCGATCAAATTGACCCAACACAAAAAAAAACACCATACAGGTTCAGAATGGCGTGAGTAATAAATATGACGAAAATTACATTTTTGTGTAAATTAACCCTTCAACCACAAGTCACTCACAAATGGTAGCGAACCGGTATTCTTAATATGATTTGGGTGTCAGAGCGAGCAGCTGTGGTATCGTGTGTACAGGCAGAAGTCTGGATGAACAGCTGGCCGAGTTAACTAGACAGGTCCTACGACTTCCAGAAGTGGAGTCTGTGCTGCAGAGAGCAGGCCTACATCCTGGTGCTATCAAAGATCCCAAACCTGCAATGGCTGTGTTCATCAAGGTACACACACTCAAACCACATGTTCTAATATATAAGCCATACTGTATTGCCAACACTGTGCATTTGTGCTTTACTAGGCTGTAGGTCGATCATACTGTGAGCTCCAGATCCTCTCTGAGCGTTCTTCAATGGTGTCTCGAGCACTGGAGTATGTGGGAGACATCCTCAAATACATCAAGCCTTACCTGCTGAACAAGAGCCGAGAGGGTCTACAGCTGGCATACTGGACCGTAGGTCTGTAGTGTACTCTATCTCTTCTTGTTAAATGTAATTTTTTTTTTGCTTGTAAATGAATCTTATTACTGAAGTAAAATGGGTTGCGTACAGCACTTCATGTTTGTTTACTATAAGTTTATGGTGGTTTTGTGCATTTTTCAGGCTGCTTGGTTAAGCATTGGAGTCAGCTGTTGGCCACCTCCAGAGCCCAGCAATTGCTCTTTCGCATTGTAGATGTGCTCTTACTGCCCCACGCTCTCCTCCAGCAGGACAGTGGCGCGCACACTCAAATGCTGTCGGCCCTCAAAGACAGTCTGCCCCTGTTCCTGCAGGTTAACGCACCTTCTTCACATACTGTGCAAATCCAATTTGTACTCTGTGTTTAGACTGCTGAAACTATATCCTATATCCAAAGGTCATTGTTGATTTCAGGATTGTAGAAAATGTGTGAATTCCCTGACTTTGTCATAACTAAGATTTTATCTGCATCTTCAGGGTTTGTCCATGGCAGTGAGTGTGTCCCATTCTCAGGGGGCGTACCTAAAGCAGCAGCTGCACCGTGTCATTTCCCAGTACCTGAGCCGCTTCCTCCCAGCCACGCCCTCTACTGGAGCGGTGGTCAATCATCCTGTCCTGCTGGCAGCCTGCGAATCAACAGCCACCCAGCAGGGGGAAAGACTCAGAAGGAGCATTCTGCTCGTGCTGAAGTAGAAGTCTTTTCTCTGTTGATTTCATATTTATACCTAATGAGTATAAACGAGTATCCTATGTAGCTTCTCACATAGTCTTGAGTATAAAAGAAGTCCAACCTTTCAGGAATAGCTGTTATAATGAATACAATTTTCTGTCTGTCTCTGCAGAGAAAATTTCCTCCAGTTTAAAGGTGTCGCTCCTCCCCCTCGACTCGCTGCCGTTCTCTCTTTCCTGTTGGAGCTCCTGAAAAGGAACAGTGACCGAGATCCTTCCTTACTCACGATACCCCTTCCTTTGGTGCTACGCTCACTGATGCTGGTCAATGAGCCACAAGGTTGGCAGGAAAAAACATATAAAGGCCCATTGACACCAATAACCATAGTTTAAAACTTGAACACTGAGGGTCAATTTTCTCTTTCGACCAATAAGCCGAAATTTCGGTGCATCCCTACTTCCGTGTCACATGATCCTTCTGATTTAGTGCTCAAGAAACATTTCTTATCATCAATGTTGAGAACAGTTGGGCTGCTTAAAGGGATAGTTCACCCAAAAATCAAAATCTGTCATCATTTACTCACCCTCACGTCGTTCCTAACACTTAAGACTTTTGTTCATCTACAGAACACAAATGTAAATATTTTTAATGAAATCTGAGAGCTTTTTTGTGTCCCTCTATTAACAGCTACACAACTACCTTTTTGACGCTTCAAAAGGTTCCTAAAGAGATCGTAAAACTAATTCATGTGTATTGAGCGGTTTAGTCCAAATCTTCTGAAGAGACAATTACTTTAAACGATAAACAGATTGAATTTAGGTTTTTATTCACATACAAACTTTCATCAACTCACACATAGAAGCTCAAGCATGTTAGCTTGACGTGACAATGAGGTTCATTCTTGTGTGTTACGCAGCACGCTTGAACTTCCACAAGAACCAATGAGGTTTGTTGAGCAGGTACGGTTGAGTTTCTATTTATGTTCGCTGTTCAATGTTTATATGTGAATAAAAGCCTAAATTCAATCTGTTCATCATATAAAGTGATTGTGTCTCTTCAGAAAATTTGGACTAAACCGTTCAATTCATATGGATTAGTTTTACAAGCTCTTTATGAACTTTTTGAAGCGTCAAAGTGGTAGTTGCGTGGCTTTTAACAGAGGGACCGAAAATATATTCATTCGTGTTCTGAAGATGAATGAAAGTCGTATGGGTTTGGAACGACATGAGGGCGAGTAATTAATGACAGAATTTTCATTTCTGGGTGAACTATCCCTTTAAAGGGGTCATATAATGCCATTTTTGTACAAGCTAATATGATTCTTTAGGGTCTAAATTAAAAGTTTGTAATATACTTTAATTAAAAATTCTCATTAGTATTGTAAGAAAACACTAATTTTACCCTGTCAAAAACAGCTCTGTTTTCAGCACGCCGTTTCAGTGCATGTGTCTTTAAATGATAATGAGCTTTGCTCACCCCGCCCCTCTGTTCTGTGGGTACACCGTATTAGACATTCTCTGACCGTATCTAACACAATAACCACGTGTTATTTGTTATAAACGTGGGATTATGAATTATATTGAGAACGTCGTACATAGAAAACATGCTGTAATGTACCTTGAGTGTAAACCTTAGACGCATTCATCGTGAAGCCTGCAGCAAGGTTTGCAAATTTCGCAAAGATTAATATAAATACTAATATAAAGGTTAATAAAACATTACACTCACATCTTCTGGAGGTTCAGCAGGAACACGTTGGTGCCGATCCGTTTTTTCTCTTTGTGAAGCTGTCTGGTGTGAAATGATTCACGCAAACATGAAAGCACAGACGATCGTGGGGAATCCCCGTGAGGGAATCCCCGCGTCAATCCTTTGGGCATATCGCTTCAAAAACAAAACTCAGCCACTGCTTCTTCAACGGCTCGGATTTAGGAACATCCAAATGACTGCTGTGTTCCTTATTACATCTAAGAACAGAACACTACAATCGCTTAGACGCCATTCTACTCCAGCATATCCACAATGGCGGACTACTATGACGACGGCTGTCACAGCTTGCTCAGGGGGGTCTTGTGTTGAAACACGGCTGTCAATCACAATAGCGGGAGGGGCGTACGATCTTATGACGTCACAATATCGAACGGCTTGATTTTAGAGATGGTCAAACATATAAGGAGATTAAAACAAAACCACTGGATGGATTTTTAGCATGATAGGATGGTTGTGTACAGGCACTGCCAACAGACATTTCAGTGCAATCAACTTGTAAAAGTGCATGTACCATTATATGACCCCTTTAATAGATTTGTGGAAATCTTTGATGAATAGAAAGTTCAAGAGAACATAATTTATTTGAAATCTAAATTGAAAGTTTCAATTCAAGTGACCAGAGTCCATATCAGACTTTTTGCATCAAACTGATCTAAGTTGACAGACCATAAATCAGTTTAATGCAAGAAGACATTGCAACTCATCGATTAGAGAGATCATCTTTGAAAAAGACCTCCTAACTGCTGCTAATAATTAAAATGGAATATATTTCATTGTTTTCATTTAATCAGATCCCTGTTGTTTCTCTCAGTAAAGCGGCTGAGCACAGAGATCACGCAGCTTATTGTTGAGAGGTGCACCGCTGCAGTGGGAGAGCAACCATGTGAACACATCACTACTATTCTACGGTAAGGTAGCCACACTACTCAATGCTGCTTTAGAGACTGTTCTCTCACTCTAACTTACCTTTTCTTTTTTTTCTTTCCCAGGGCTTTCATGGAAGAGAATGAAGGCATATACGACCAGCAGGTGTATTATGTTTTAGAAGTTTTAGTCGTCCTTCACCCCTCCACAGTGACGGCTCTTATTCCCTTTCTGTCACTGAGCCTTAGAAAGACAGAGTGCAAGAGAGGTCTGGGAAAGAATACCTCACTCAGGTAAGGCAAAAGTAACTACATGTCAGCTGAGAACTGAGAAGAAACCCAATGCTAAAACCAGTGCTATCCATTCCCATTTGCTTTTTTCCTACTTAAAAAAATCCCTCTTACTGTTTTAGGAATGGCTATAGGAGGTTGTTGGCCCTGCTTGGAGACAGTGGGCAAGCTGAGATGATTAGTTTAGAAGAAGACTGACTTCAGTGCATGCATCAACTCTCAATCCTCTGATGTAAACTGTGTACATAATGTAGACTTGATAGTGGATTCATGTGTGGATTTTGTGAATAAACTTTGTTTGAATGCCCTTGTGTTCTGTGCTTTGCTATCAGACATCTGTCTTAGTAATACAGTGCTTTGGTTACGGTGCTTGTCCGTGAATAGCTGGTCAAAAACCAATGGACGTTTACTCGTTTGGTGCAAAATGCTGCCAAATTTTAAGATATGGGTGCAAAAAAATGTCCCAGTATGAGTTCTTGTTTTCATATTTAAAAAGGTAGTCTAACAATATCACACAAGCCTGTTTTTTCTGAATATCAGCACGATTGCAAATGTGATTGTTGAAATAATTTGTATGAATCAACATTGAGATAGCTTACTCAAATAAAGCTTGCGATTAATCGGAAAATGTTTACCCAGCCCTGTTTCTGCCAGTCACATCTTGGGGATTACAGTGAGATGTCATATGGTCTACCGTTATCAAACAGTCCACTTTTCTGACAACTGAATGAAAACCACAAATATGACACCTATGGCTCCCTCAACCACCTCGACACAAAACCTTTCCTTGAACTATTCATACTGTTGGCAATCTCCATGCCTAGAGCCTTTCATCACTCTCTACCCTAATTTTTCCTCCCCTCTCCTCCATCCCAATCATTCCTTCCATTTCTATCTCAGCTCCCGGTCCTCTCTTGCAGCCGGCGCGTTCGCACCTTGCCCCGCAGTGTGGCACAGCATCACACTTCATTAGAGCAGAGCCATCAAATGAGCAGTGTTTTCTCTCTCACCCAGTCGCTGTGTATCTCGCTCACATCGCTCTTTCATTCTCTGAGCTAATCTGAGTAACTATTTTATGTTTTAACAGTTATGAGATAAGTTCCACAACCTAAGATGACCAAATAGAACAAATTTTATTGTATGGTGACAAATTAGCGCTGTTCCAAAATTTAGGGAGCTGCCTTGCTACGACCTATAAAATCAGCTCATTATTCGTTACTTTTTGATATTGAACAAAATAAGTAATGATTTTAAAATAACCATATTTTATGAATTTCTCCAATAAATTTGGAAAAAAGGTTAAAATTCTAGTCATATATATTTTTTTAAAGTGAAATACTTTATATATTATAAAATAGATTTAAAAATATTAGTCATAGAAAAAAAATTATATATCAAACCCAGTAATCAGTGTTTGGGTAACGCATTACAAATCAGATTTCTTTTTCAACTATAAAAGTAACGCAGTACTTTAAAATTTAAATGGAAATATCTGAGTTACTTTTTCAAACAAGTAACACAGTTACTGTTTTTTCTTTTATTGCCTGAAACTTTTTCTGTCCCCATGTTGAGAGAAATTGGAAATAAGTGTAGAGTGCAGTTGTGTGAGTCATGATGGTTGTTGTAGTTCTAGACTAAATGTGAATATTATGCAAAACTACAATAATTAAATGTGAAAGGTGGTATCAGTGATTTCAGGCCCAAAAATATTTTTATCACATTCATCTAATCTTTCCTAACGATCCGCTAGCTGCCCGCCCCATAAGCATGCCGTCAAAAAAACGCGTCTCTGTAGGCAGCCTAGGCTCTGAGATCTGCACACTAAAACAAATGGTTTAGCCAAACACTCAAAACCAAAACAGTGTTCCAACCAATCACCGACAGGGGGAGGGTGTTGTGAGGTTTTGAGCCAGCTTTTTCTTCAGCTCTGACTTCGCGTGCAGCCGTGCACAAGCACAAAACCTCACAACACCCTCCCCCTGTCGGTGATTGGTTGGAACACTATTTGTTTTGGTTTTGAGTGTTTGGCTAAACCATTTGTTTTTGTGTGCAGATCTCAGAGCCTAGGCTGCCTACAGAGATGTGTTTTTTTGACGGCATGCTTATGGGGCGGGCAGCTAGCGGATCGTTAGGAAAGATTAGATGAATGTGATAAAAATATTTTTGGGCCTGAAATCACTGATACCACCTTTAAATTACACTTTTATATTTTTCACAATTATATTTTCCATGATGATCCAATTCAACCATACTAATAAGCAAAAATGACCTTAGTGAAACTTCATTATTTGTGTTTTTATTGCTATAAAACTGTTGAACTTTCTTCTCCTGTGTCCTATTCACCTTGTTACACTTCCCGGACTACAAAAAATAGCTTATAAATCTCTCATTATACTATATTATCACCCAATATTGGATTCAATCTTTTTGTCAACTTGTTCTCTTTCAATTAGAACTGGTTTTCTATTTCTATTTGCATCCGATTAATCGTAGGCCTCATTTATTTGAGAGTAGGCATCTAATTTTTTGAGTAAAAAAACATTATTTTTGAATAATTTTGGAAATATTTAATAAAATCTGAAGAAAATTGGCACTGTTGATCACACTAGTCTACTTTAATTTTTCACCAGGAATTTTGTTTTGAAAAACTTTTATTTTGTACAAAATGGCACATTGTCACACTTGTGGTGTTCCCGGTCAAAAATGACCGGCCTACAAAAAATAGCTTATAAATCACTTGTTATGCTTTTTTATCACCCAATATTGGATTCAATCTTTTTATCAACTTGTTCTCTTTCAATTAGGATTGGTTTTATATTTCTATTTGCATCTGATTAATCGTAGGCCTCATTTATTTGAGAGTAGGCATCTCATTTTTTAAGTACATTTTTTTTTATTTTTGAATCATTTTGGAAATGATCAATAAAATCTGAAGAAAATTGGCACTGTTGATTCACCAGGAATTTTGTTTTGAAAAACTTTTATTTTGTACAAAATGGCACAGTGTTACACTTGTGGTGTTCCAATGGGCCATTGAAAGTGAATGGGAGAGACTGAAAATCAGAAAAAATGTTGGTTTTCAGGAGCATGTTAATTATGTTTATGTACACATATTTGCATGTGTGCTTGCAAACATTGAGCCCTTGAACCTGTGCATGTGTGGATACATGCATACACACGGTGTTTGGTGTTTTTAGCCCCCAACGGCGCCTTCCAGGCAGCGAGGGGATGGGTAGGTTTAAGGTTGAGGTTAGGGTTAGGTGCCTGGAAGGAGCCATTGGGGGCTTAAAACACCATCGAGCCATACACACGCTACCCAAACACACACAGTCTGTCAGCCAGTCTAGAAAGTCCATATAAGCAGGATTAAGACAATGCATGCTTGTAAGAGATGGTCCCAAACTAAAGGAAGAGCGTTGTCAACTTTAGGCAGTTTAACCAAGACAAATGGGTTCAGATAGGGCACATCTTGAATCTTACGATAAAACTCATGAGTTAACGCCAAAGGGGGGTTGATTCCTAAGACAGAGGCCTAAAGAAGACGTCCTTGTGAGACCTCTTTTTGAGTTTGCAGGACTGAAATCCTCTTTAAAATCAGAGACTGCCTTTACATATCAAAATGCATCAGATCAATCCAAATAATGCTAGAAAGACTTAAAATCAAACATTGATCAACTGCATAATTATATATCATGTCTACAACCTACATATGTGACCATTATGCTTAGATCACACATAATTCATGCAGTTGTTACTATTGAATGGTTTATTGGAGGTGTGTCTTGTTTAAATTACGGTAGGATCAAATCCATGTAAAATGTATTGTACTCTCATAAAATGCATATCTAAATCATACCCAGCTAGAGCTGGAAAGTTAAGAGACCATGTGACTAATCCGATAACATGTCATTTATGTGAGAGGAAGAGAAATAGTCACATCCTGAACCAAAGAACATACCTAATTGGTCAGAATCTCTAGGGGTTGGATAAACATCTGAGTTTAAAAACTCTGGACAAAACTCTGGATTTACTAAACAGGGCAAATTAGCATGCAAGCGCAATTCCAAAATAGCGCCGATGGGAGTGGAAAGATCTGCGCTTGATCTACTGACGACACGCAAGTTAAAATACGCAGACACAACCGCATCATTTCCATAATGACCAACCAAGCGATACCAGCGCGAGTTAGCGTCTGATTTAAGACGTGCTTTTTTTGGGCGATAAATAATGGTGCAAATACCAGTTACTTGATGAGCACAAACCTTAGTAAATCACCTTGCGTGATTCATTTAAATACTCTCCTCCCATAAATTTTGCGTCTGAAAGGGAAACTCCAACAAATGCATATGCAATAAGGTCAAGTCAAAGATTAAACAAATCACCAGTTTAATCATTATTGAACAACTGCATAAATTTATTAGATACATTATGTAAAAAAAGTGTGCCCTTACATGTTTTCTTATGGAATGGGCAGTTTTTGGTGGTAGGATGGAGAACAGTCAAGATGCCACTGCTGACGCAGATTGTGAAGATGCTGTGTGTGTATTTGTCGTCAGCTGTGGTCATACACATTCAGTAAACAATACGGTCTTCTTCATCCTGAGTTTTGATAGAAAGTACAGTTTGTCACAGGCTGAGAAATGACATGGAATGGAAACTCACGTTTGGCCGATTTTAACATTATAGTCCCAGAACATTAAGGTCAGAGTGGAGAGTGGATTGAATTCTAGACTCTATGAAAACAGGTCCCAGACACTTCGGCCCTGTCCCAAATGCCGCCCTTGCATTTTTCCCTTGTTGTAATTGTGCATGGATTGTTGAGTAAAAGAGTGTTAAAACGACAAATTGGACAACCTACAGTCTACAGGTGTACCATTTTGGACTGGGCCATAAAGTGTCTCTAAATCATTCAGCCAGATTTACACACTGCTTGTTAAACTGGATTAGCATGGTGCAGCACCATAGCATATCCAGTTCAGAAATGTATGAACGTCAGTCAAGCTTGACAATAAAAAAAACTCTTGAACTTCTTTTTGAATGTTGCCACATCCATCAGAACACTTCATACTGGCTCAACATGATCAATGTATGATCAACGATGACTCCACTCCATACACCCGTCAACAATTTGTGGGAGTAGAATAGGCTCTTACATGATTCCACTGGTTCATAGTGTGTTTGTGGGAATATCCTAGATTAGAGAGCCCCTATCCTGTGATGTGGCACTTGTAGGGTCTGCAGGTTGGGGCAGGTAAAGTACGGTGCAGGCAAGAAACATGTCGCCACTCCATTCGAAGCGAATGGGAGCGTTGGCCCATAAAAAACCTCCTCTTTACCCTTGGTGCTCACATCTAGCACCTGCCAAATAGACAAATGATAGGATTTCAACATTAATTATTCAACATGTCATTCAAACATAAGCACCATTCGAGTCAACTCACCTGAATGCAAGCAAGGGGTTCATTTGTCCAGATGGAATATCCACCAACCACATAGATCCTGTCATCATGGACAGACACTCCTGCCTCATTTTGGCCTATGAGGAGAATGTAGAGATTACGCTTACAAAAAAAAATCATTACCATGGTCTAATAACCCTTTCAGGCACAGTGGACACTGTATTAATCTTGACAGTTTGTGAAAATGTTTTGATTGGATCACTTCTAAAAATGTCTTACCAGCTAAACTAGGTTGATTTTTGCACACATTACCAGCTTAGTACTTTTTGTAAGGGGTACTAGAATCAGTAATAAATACAGAAAAAAATACAGTATATACAGTAAATCTAAGTTTTAAAGAGAAAAGAAAATGTGTAGGTAAATAGGTGAATAATCATATCTATTCCATAGTTATAGTGCGTGTGGTGACCTGTGAGGAGACTGAAGGTGCAGCGTGTCCACTGGTCCATGTCCATGTCGTAAGAGTCGATGTGTCTAACCAGGATGCGGTCATTGTTGTAGTCTAGATCGTTCCCCCCAAGCACATATAGCTGCCTTTTGACTGCCGCCATCACATGGTACACCCTCCTCTGCAACATGGGACTGCGCGCTAGCCATTGATTCTATTATGGAGAGGAAATTACAAAAGAAAGAACAACATAAAAACTGAATTATTCTCATTTTAAATTATTCTTAGAAACACGTCAATTCAAACTATACAATTGACTATGAAGAGCGCTTAACAAATTTATGGTAAAATAATTTTTGCTGGTCAATTGTATAGTTTGACATTGCATTGCACATGCACTGGAACATGCAAAAAACAATGTAAAATGTTTGCTTTGACAAAGTATTTAATTTATATATATATATATGTATATATATATTTTTTTTTTTTTTTTTTTTTTTACATTTAAAAAAAAATACTTTGTCAAAAGAAACGTTTAGCATTCATTTCTTTTGCATGTTCCGGTGCGTGTGCATTTATTTGCGAAAGGTGTGTGTTCATGCAGAGATTGCACGAGCAGTGGTGAGTGAGAGTGTGAATATACACATGTGTGTTTGGCGACCATCTGTTGAGGGTATTGTGGGTGGGGGGTTGCTGTTCCTGGCAGGTGAATGCAAAGCCACTTTGAATACCAATGAGCCTCTGCCTCCTGTTCTTTCCTCCTCTCTTTCTTTATATCTCTCTCTTTGAAAAACACACAGTTGCACTGACCACAGAAGTTATACGATGCTTATTTTTAAGTCTTTTTACATTAATAAATTACAATGGTGTTTAGAGGATTTGTATTGGACATAAGTCCCTTGTGTGGGTTTTGGGGGAGGGGTGTATTGTTTTTGTTTGTTTGTTGCATTTATTTTTTATCAAAAATACCATAAAAAAAAGTAATTTTTTGTGAAATATGATTACAATTTAAACTGTTTTCTATTTTAATATATTTTAAAATATAATTGATTCCTGTGATAGCAAAGGATCAGTGTCACATGATCCTTTAGAAATAATTCTAATATGCTGATTGGGTGTTCAAGAAAATGATTCTTATTATTATCAATGTTGAAACCAGTTGTGCTGCTTAATTTTTTTGTGGAAACGTTATACATTTTTTCAGGATTCTAGATTAATAGAAAGTTCAAATAAACAGCATTTAAGGAAAATAAATATTTTGTAACATTAAAAATGTCTTTATTATAATGTTGATCAATTTAATGCATCCTTGCTGTGCTAAATAAAAGTATTACTTTCTAATTAATCGTATTATAATTTATATCATAATTATGTAATATCTATAATATTTACATTTTTTAAGATGAGAAAGATGCAAAAATTTTACCTGTCCTGGGTCATACACCATCAGTCGATTCTGGTACTGAGCTGTGTTAGTGACACCACCTGCAATAGAAGAAGCCATCTTTTTATGTTAAACTGATGCTAGTAATGCTTTTAAGTCTTGGGCCTAGAAATGCATTGGGAGATTCCTGATATATACAGAGTGGTGGGGTAAATGTGAAGGAATCTATTATTACCTGAGACCCAGAGCAGCCCGTCAGCCACGCATCCTGCATGACAGGACAGCGAACGGTCGAAAGGTTGCACGTAGGTCCACTTGTTCCTCTTGGGGCAGTAGCGCTCCACGCTGGGCAGAACCTGCCTCAGTTCATTCCTCCCCCCGACGGCATAGAGATACTGTCCCAGAGCTCCCAGCACAAAGTGCTCCCTGCACGCCTTCATTGGTGCAATATCAATCCAGCGGTTCACCCTTGGATCGTACCGGCACGCCGTCCTCACCGCGCATGTCCTTCCAGTGGCGTGTTCCACCTCCCCGCCAGACACGAACAGGAAGTTGCCCATGACAGCCACACAGTGGTGACTCCGTCCAGCAGGCATGGGGGCTAATTCACTCCAGTTCGAACCCCCGGCGACACGCGTGTGCTCCTGCGTGGCGGGGTTGAAGAACCGCAGCTCCCGCACGCGGCTGACCTCCCGTTTGCGCCCGCCGATGATATATAATGTTAGTGACTGAAAGCGAGGCGTGGTGCGGGACGTCTGACGTAAAGGCTGTGCAAATACAGAGCGGTGGTAGTCCAATGCCTCCTCCACCAGGGCGGCGACGGTGCTGCTGGAGTTGAGGAAGGGGTGGCTACTGGCCACACGGTGCAGGGCGGAGACCTCCATCAGGCCGTAGCGCACGTTTTGCAGCAGTTCCTCCATGTACTGGTATCTGCAGTCATGCTCCAGCCAACGCACCAATAACTACAGCAGGGCAGAGTGGCTCATCAGTATTCAGCACCGATTCGGGATCAGGAGATCACACTGCTCATATTACAGGCTGCAGCTCACACCATCCACACAATACTGTCTGTCTACGCAGGGCCAACGTTTTGTATCATTGCATGCTAATGCTTAAGATATTGTGTCTCTATACAGTGATGAGAAGACAGCTGCAGATGAGACGGGGGGGGGTCTGTGAACACGCACACACACACGTACTCATGAGGTGTGCGTGTGAAGCATACACACATACGCATTCCGGCACAGCCAAGGGAGTTAGACAAAGGGGAGTTAATTGAACTTGAGAGCAATCTAGACTGTTTAGCTGCAGAGGCATGCGAGTACGGTGGAGATGGCTGGAGATAAGCGATGCCACTCTTGTGGAAACAAAGTGGCTTTTAACACAATCAGCCTGAGACAGAGAACTTATTATAGCATCCCGAGATCATGGGCCACCACCTCTAGACGTTCCGCAGCTGTCTCCTACACACAAATGGCAAATTTAAATGCTTGCAATATATTTTTTCTTGGGAGTATTTCATCTGTGAAATGGTTAGATTTCATTGTACTTACACAGAATGATTCCCAGTGCACTAATTTTAGGGAGGTACACTGTGATATTTCTGAGCTATTAGCAGCACCGAATTGCAGAGATAATGATCGCTGTCAGACAGGTTTCCCTAACATTTCCATAACATTTCCCCCATCTGCCATTGGTCGTTCTAATAGGTAATCCAGCCCCAAAACCCACGCCATTGGTTGAGATGATTTTGCGCTGTTAGATGCTCAAATAGAGTTCCTTTTAGAGACCATTAAACTACTTATGGTGTACTTGCACATATTAAGGATTAAGTAGTTTTTCAAATGAAATAAAAAATGCTTACATTTTTTACTAATATTAAAATTATGTCCAATACCAATAAACCTATAATTATTTGTATGTTATTGCTGATAAAAGATAAATGGTTGGTATATAAAATTGTACACTAAATTGTCTAAAAAATATGAATAAATAAAACACAATAGATAAAGAATAAAATTGTCTAAATGCTCGAAGTGAGTATAGTATTATGGCTGATGAGCAATAATTTGCTGATATATAAAAATTCATATTATATTACCTAAAAAACACTAGAAAATAATCAGTTTAAATGCTACAAGTTCATTTAGGCATCACAACATTATAATGTGCAGTATGAAAAATGGATATTCATGTATTATTATGGATTACTCGATTCTTAATGTATTAAACATTGATTAACTTCAAGTGAGCATTACATGGCAATTGAGCATGGACAATCTATCAGCCAATATATATCCGAAATGGACCGATTCTTATAAATGAAAAGGTCTGTAATATTGAGCAATAACCTTTATGGTACCTATATAGTGTGCATTCCTACATAATTACACATTTAAGCTTTAATTGTACATAGATTTCAGCAAAACCCTCCATTCCTAGCATCATTAATCATGCAACGCTCTATTGAGGTTCTGTTTCGCCTTCTTCCTTTCTCTGAATTTTAGTAGTTGTTTTTTTTCAACTCTCCTCCTTTTCACAGCCAGCAGAAGAGAAGAAAGAGAATAAGTGAGAGTGGAAAATGGGAGAGGGAAGGAGAGAGACAGAGAGAGAGAGAGAGAGAGTGAGGTGTGAGCAAGGCAGCGTCTGCTGACTGTGAAGGTCACACTGGATCAGAGAACTTCCTCGGGGCAGAAAATAAATGAACTCCCCCACCCACTCCCGCACAGAGAAAGACAGACAGAGAGTGAGTGCGAGAGAAGAAAAAAAGAACAAAAAAAAAACAAAGAGGAAGAAAATGTGATTTCCAGAGCGTGAGACTCCGAGAACTCTGCATGACGATGATTGACAGCCAAACTATATCGAGGGTAGTATTGGCGGGCGCACGTTCGGACTGGCGGACGGCAGCACCAGCCCCTGTGCCCATCACGCTTCCGTCTGATGCCCAAATTAACCTTCTCTGCAAAGTGAAGGAGGCCCAAAGCAGCCTAATCAGGGCCTGATTATGGCAGCAGCGACTGGTTAAAGGGTCAGGGTAATTGTGCCATCAGAGGCCTGATTGTTTTCAATCAGTAGGGCGGCCGGAGTGACAGCTGGGGGATTGAGGCGCTGATGGAGCCGCGGTGGGCCTAATCAGAGAGAGCCTGGTTGTGGGAGGGGTGGTGGGGGGGCGCCTGATTGGTGCAAATGAATAGTCACACCACAGCCCCCTGACTACAGCCTCCGCCCGAGTGTACATACATACACACACACGCTCACATTGGTCCGTACACCTTTTTTTCTCACTTACATCGTAAATTAAACAGGCAGAGTTTGTGTGAATATGACCTTAAGCATTCAGATTTACTTAATGATGCTTTGTGTTTGGTAGCTGTTATAGAGATTGTCATGGGGTCCAAAAGATGTTCTTTTCTAAAAAAAATAATAATAATTACATTACCAAATTATATTAAATGCATACTTATTTGACTGTAAAGTTGAACTAAAAAAATTACATTAATTACAAAGTGGTGGTGTGTCTTTCTTTTGCTTTTTTGACAACAGCACTTGAGCTGCAAGTTTGTGTAAAACCTGATGATCACATTGTCCAACATGATTTGAGATGTTCCAAAGAGCATGAACTAGAAATGACATAGAAACTTACATATTTCATAACTGTTCTTTGTTGTAAAGTTTTCAGAATTTTAAACCCCATGTTGATATTTTGCATTAAAGCATGTAAGCTACCAAAGCAGTTCAGAGATGTTTTGAAGAGTTAAAGTCTGTGAATTTGCGGCCCACACACCTGCCATATCTCCTCCTCACTGAGGGAGGTGAGGCGGTCGCTTTTTAGCACTTCCCTGAGGAGCCGATAAGGTAGGAGCAGCACTTCCTCTTGCCTGTTCTTCTGGAGCTCAGAGAGGTGATCCACCAGAAAGCCCACCACTGCTTCCTCCAGGGCCGGCAAGTGGAAGAGGTCTGCCAGCCTGTACAGGTCCAGGTAGTTAAAACTGTTCAGCTCCTACAGGCACAGATATAAATACAAACAGATTCAAGGTCAGAGGGGGTGTTTTATTCATGCATGAAAACTAGTTGAGCCTTACAGTCTAAAATGAAATCGTACATGCCTTGAAACATACAAGCACACAAACGCATACAATAATAGATACCCCCATGAATACACACAGTCATTTAATATTGTAATACAGTAAATAATAAAAAATAAAGTTATGATAAAAAATTAAGTTATGATAAATGATTAATGGGAGCTCAAATGAGCTAAATCTCATGAAAGTCCACAATATCCAAAAACAGACTGTAAAAGAAGGAACAACAGAGACAAATCTAGTCAGGATGCTCCACATCTGCAGGATGAAGAAAGATTCTTCACACAGAGACTGACTGCCATCTACTGGTTAAAATGAACAACAAGCAAATTTTAAAGGCAGTGATGAGCAATGAACAGGTTCAGGTGGAATCTGCATATCTTTTTCAAATTTTCTGGGCTGAATTATGGGGGAAATCAATGGAATTCTGCAGAAAGAGGGAAAAATTATTAGGGAATGATAAATAGGTTTTTCGCACAAAGGCTTCAAAAAACCTTGGAATAACACAGAGTCATATAGAGACCACTATCATGGTTATTTGTGTCTTTTTTAAGCTTAAAGGCTCCAGAATATGCGTTCATTGGAATCAAATTGAAAAGAGCATGTAAAACTTTGGAAGAAAAAAACTCAAATAAATGAAGAGTGAATCAATGATGGTGATAAAAATGAGCCTGTAAGATGCATGAAATGAGTAGAACTTTACAAAATTATTACTGATTACACAGTAACGTTATATGTAGTACTTGCTGAAAACACAAAATAAGCTTTATCATAACGTTGCAAGTTTTCAAGGCAGAAATAACCTGAACACACCTGAATGAGATAGTAGGAACAGAGACTGAGCAGTTCCAGCAGCTGAAGGTGGCTTCCAGCAGACAGGACGTCTTGTATCACTCCTGGCTCCAGCATGATCTACAGACAAAGAACCTGAGTAAGACTATTGTAAGAAACCGCAACCTTGCTTTCCTAATTCCATGTTAAAAGCAGGGGCCTTCAAACTTTTTCAGGCCAAGGACTCCTTAATGAAGAAAGATATGGAGCAGGGACCTTGTGTTGAAACTTGTATAAACGTGTTGCATAAGCCTGCTCTATAAAAGACGTTTATAGCAGCTACTATATTAAAGGTATTTACATATGTATAATGCTTAGATTGAAAAGCTAATATTATTACAATTTAAAATAACTGAATTTACTTCTTTCTTCAGTGTCTCATGAGCCTTCGATGATTTGGTGCTCGAGAAGCATTTATTATTATCAATGTTGAAAAAAGTGCTTCTTATTTTTGAGGAATTCTTTGTTGAATAGAAAGTTCAAAAGAACAGCATTTATTTGAAATAGAAATATTTTGTAAAATTATAAATGTCTTTTCTGTCACTTTTGATTGATTTTATGAATCCTTGCTGAATAAAATTATTAATTTATTTCATTAAATTTAAATTAAATTAAATCTTACTGAACCCAAACTTTACAACAGTATATAATATTGGACCGTCTCTATCCCTTAGGATATATCTGTTAGCAGTGCTTGAATGTAAAAGTTGTTTAGCAACAGACAACCAATTAAACTAAACAACTGACATGACAAAAAGGTGACGGCAAAAGCATTAACTGGAGTAAATCAGACATTGCTTTATTTGTTTTTGCTTTTGTATGTTTCAGGTTACTTAAAACAGCCAGAGTGGGCCTACATGACATTTTCACAATTGGAAATCACATGCTTGTTCCAATCTATATTTGTTCAATCAGTGTTAGTGACTTCATGAATAATGCAACTAAGAACATAAACTCTGGGTTTACCAATAGTATAGTGTGAAATCTTCAAACTAACATGAAATAAGATAACCTAGTATTACATTTAACCAGATTTAGAATTTCAATAAGCCCATTTGTGAAGCTCCAGAATAAATTATTTCACTTATCTGCTACATATGATTCATAATGGGGTCTTTCCAGAATCTAGAGACCTGTCTTTGCTTGAGGCACTGCACATTTTGTTTGTTTTGCATGTTCTGGGCCATATGCTACTGTGTGGGCTATGCTGAATTTACCTGGCCTGTGTAGGCGAAGTCCAGTGCGTGCTTCAGTCCGACGCTAGTCACACCCTGGAGAGTTACCTCATCTGCCTCACTCTCCACCATACACAGACTGAACATGGCCTGAAGATACACACACACAAACTCATAAGCAGGATGCACCACAGAACAACAGTAATATAGCATCCTGTAAATAGCTATTAAAGCAAAATGTCAAAAAACTGTTCATTCAAGTCTAAAGAGTTTCACACTGAGAATGAAAGTGAGTCCATGGCCATCAATCAGTACATACTGTACTTTCTCACACACACGCGCGCAGAATAAAGAGACCAAGAGGCCAGTGCTGTCCCGCTGTGTTCTCTGGCAGGAGTACACTAATCAAAAGCATTGATTGCTGTCACAGAGTGAGTGTAGGATGGTCATTGATCAAAGCCCATGGTGAAGAGGAAGTCAAAGGACATTGGATCATCATTGCACCAACTCCACTGATCAAACCTAACTGCTCCTAATGATGAACTTCCAGCGTGAAATAAAAAAAAAAAACTGTAATCTTATCTATCTATCTATTTTAATATATATATATATATATATATATATATATATATATATATATATATATATATATATATATATATATATATATATATATATATGCCTCCCAAAATCAGAGTAATAACTCTCAGGCACAGATTAAGTCTGGTTCTGGATTGAAATTAGTGTCAACAGTCTTTTGAAAGAATCAATAGACATTTAATGCAGGTCTTAGCTCCATCTGAAGCCGCCGTGTGCTGAAAATAGATGCAAAGTGTTTATCATCTTTTATCGTTGTCACCTCACCCTCAGAAACTGTTCCACCAGTAGTATGTCACATTTAAAGTGCCTGGTAAAGTATACCGTGTTTTTCTATTTTCTATTTAAAGAGCAGTACGTTTTTAATGACTGACCTTGGCTCACATTCAGATATTTTAAAGGACTCAGAGCTGATGGTTGTTGGATTGTTGACAGCTACTCAGAGAGCTCCTTACTGGGACACCACTGCCCATAAGCAAGACTTAGGGCTTTTTTGGAGGGGGATTGTGGGTAATAAGCATGACCAGTCCTGTGTCACATGTCTGGCTGAGTGACTTCTAACCTTGGAAAAGCAATGCAGGCTGGTCAGACAGCAGCTTTGTGAGCTAATTAGTTTACAATGCATGCTTTTTGAGCCATATGAAAATACAGAATGATTCAATGCCTCACATCAGTGTTACCGGCATTGCTGCACCGTGAATCTAAGCAGCAGCTGCTGACTCTTCCGCACCATTCAAAACAAATCATATTTCACATGAGCTGTGACTGCAAGTGCAATGCAATAGAATAAAAAGACTGTGTACCACAAAATTAAAAAAAAACTAAACTAAAATCAAAAAAACTATTGAGTTGCCTTCACGGACTGCAGACAAAAACAATATAGTTACAACACTGCCAGTGTAGTCTGATTCCCGAACAAATTACTTTTATGAGCTTTTATGCACTGATTTTTTAATGAATAAAAAGATGTATTAACAGTTTTAATCAGTCGGTCTAATCATTATATTCAGTAAATGAAGCAAGCTTGTGTAAGTATCATTACTCATGATTGTTGCTCATGTTATTACTCGTTAAAGATACAAATTTGCTACACATTTATATTTACAGTATATAAGTATATATCATTTGCAGTACGAACTTCTCTGGTCAAATGTGTAATGTCATTGTGTTTAGAAGGGTAGGGCCGAGAGCAGTGAGAGAACGGGGCGAGGCCTGCACGCCGCACCAGTCTCGTATCTCTCACAGAAGACCTTCGAAAGCATAAAAAGAGGAGTGACAACAGTGAAGGACAAGAGAGGACCAGGCCTGGACATATTATGTTTTGTTTATGTGTGTGCGGCAGTCGTCCGTGAGGGGCTGCCGCTTTTACTTTCATTTTGTTGTTGTTGTTTTTTACGGAATTAAAAGTGTTTGAACGTTCGCCGGTTCCCGCCTCCTTCTTCCCTGATCCTCTAACATTGCTACAGTCATAATTACAGTGTTTGTGCCAGTGCCACAGGCGCAGATTACACCTTTCACATTTATTCATTAGTGCCACTGAGGTGTTAAATCTCGAAAGGGTGCAATATCCTTTCATTTCTCAGGGACATCCAGCCTAAAAATAGAACAAGACAGGTGACACTGGGTAAACTGGTGTGATTTTTACATTTTCTAAAGAAAATGTGACTGGCGTTTGACCGTACAAACCTCACTGCCACCATTCTAACAACTAAGTGGTTGCTATGGGTTCTGAGAGGTTTTCTTGAAATTCTCTTTCTGGATGTTCTGGATGGTTGTATGATCGTTGCTTACTGGACCGAGTCAAAATAGCCCACCTTTCTATGATACTGTATTCATATGACTTGCGTCCCTCCTTCCCTCTATCCACCTAATGGATTTTCACCCACGTGTGTTTCAGATGATGAATACTACGCCTCTCTCCAACAAGCCCTAAAATTGGAGGTATAATTAATTCACAAACCAGGTAGGACCATTATGTCAGTTAAATACTGGCAATTGTTATTAATTTCCAAAACAAAACTCATTTTGGTAATCACGATAGGGCATAAAACACATGCTCATCCACACGTGTACACTCCTGTCTATTTAAACCTATTCAACCATTCCACCTAATAGAAATCAGGAATAATACAAACCTTACAGGCATACTATGTCAAAGGGTAGCTGTCAAACAGAGCCAACAGCTTGATTGACTAAAGCTTTGGATCAGCCCATGTTTTACATAAGCTATGACTCGCCTTAACAACAGCAGAAGGTGTCCTCATTAGAAACCAAGGGCTAAAATCAAAAACAAGGGATTATATCTTATCATTTCAGCCCAACAGAGGTGGAGAGCTTGCCAGGAGACATATAGAGATAAATATACCTGCCCTATTTAATTCTGTTCTTTGGACTGTGCACATAATCTTTCCCTCTGTTGCAGGGCTGGATGTATTTCTTCTTTGTAATCTTCTGAACAAACCAAAATCAAATCTCACTGATATGGTTTTCAGACCTCTGCTGACTTTTCATTTCCCGTGTGTTGCTCTCTTGTCTCCCGTGTGAACAGTACATATTTGCATCAGGATTGTGCAGCTGAAAGGAAAATCCTGTCGTTTACTCACTATCAAATTGTTCCAAACACGTATAACTTCTGTGGAACACAAAAGGAGATATTCAATAGTGTGTTTACACTGCTTTTCCATATAAACAAAGACAACGATGCTGTATAGCTCCCTTCATTTCACACTGATTTCAAACCTGCTATAAAACATTTTGACACACCACATTTGAATGTATTATTTTCAGATCTTGGCAGCACTCATCCCCATTTACTTTTATTTTATGGAGAAGAGCAGCATGAACTTTGTACCTAACATCTCCTCTTCAGTTCCAAGAAAGAATGGATATGTATGGATGGAAGCTCTGTTCCACCACAAAAGGAAAAAAAAAAATCATGCTTTGGTAAAGCTGGTGCTTTGGTCGTAATTATGAGATAAGGTCAACATTTTGTCTTAGTATGCCATAATTTTCACTATTTATCTCAGGATTATAGGGATGGGAACCGAGAACCGGTTCTTCTTCAGAACCGGTGCCCAGTGAATCGATTCCTTGGAACCGTTAGCATGCCTGCTTAACGATTCCGCTTATCGGTTCCGCTCGTTCAAATGTGACACGACGTCACACACGTGCTGCGTTGTTTTGGTTCAGAACGTAGCAAACACTATGAGCAAACATGGCATCGAGGCAGAAGCGCTCTGACCGCGTCCTAACTACATGCGACGCGACGGCGCGACACGCGATAAAAAGTATCATTTTCCATGTTAATCAAAGTTTAACCAGCCGCGACACGCGACGATTCTATTTGAAACGGATCCTATTTTACTGCGACGTCGCGCTGGAACAACAATCTCAAAGTGTGGCAATGATAATATCAGGTACTATTTTTGTGCTTTATTTAATGTTAAAAGCGTGTAGGCCTATAATGTGACTGAATATCATTTAGTGCTCCCAGCTTTGTAGCTGTAAAAACAACAATGGATAAGTAACATCAGATCTTGAAATTAAACAAATGGAAACAAAAACGTTCAAAATGTGAAGAAAACCTGTGTATTATTTGACAAAGATTGTTTTAGTAACTCAATAGCCTAATCCAAATGAGCACTGTTAATATTCCAAAAGACACAAGCTCTTCCTAAACTGTTTTCAGTCTGTGTTTTTAGTTTTTATGGCACATAAATGGCAGTTTTATTTATTTTTTTTGTCTGGACCAATGAATGTGAAAATTGTCAATTTCCTAATCCTAAGGCACTCTTCTTGATAATCTTTCAAGGCACACAGGTTGAGAAACACTGCCCTAGGCTATAGGTCCCTGGA
Source organism: Scardinius erythrophthalmus (assembly GCF_964197995.2). NCBI lineage: Eukaryota > Metazoa > Chordata > Actinopteri > Cypriniformes > Leuciscidae > Scardinius > Scardinius erythrophthalmus. The sequence goes on from NC_138236.1 coordinate 13,581,136, forward strand.
CTTTACTTTGAGAAGTAGCTCACCTACTTTTAGGTTTGTTCTGAGGTTGCTACACATAATTTGTGTATACTCTGTGCTGTGTCTTCTGATCAGATATTAAAGCGAGTTAATACAAACAAATTTGTACTTATTCCCTCACCCAATAAGAATCGATAAGAGAATCGATAAGGAATCGGATCGATAAGCAATATCGATAATGGAATCGGAATCGTTAAATTCTTATCAATTCCCATCCCTACAGGATTATGACTTTTTATGTCATAATTATGATTTACCAAAGCATGATTTCTTTCCTATGTGGCGGAAATGTGCTTCCATTGATATGGAATGACAAGATTTTTGAGAGAACTGTTCATTTAATAGATACCAGCATAAGCTTGTGTGGCAAACACTCTCACTGATCATGTTTCTGGGGTTAGCGACATGGAACCTGTACAGTGTACAATCTCACCCGGAAGTAATCGCTGCAGGCTGCCAGGACCGCCTTATGAGCATGGAACTTCTGTTCCCCGGCGACCAGGGTGACATCGCAGAGCAGTCCGTCCTTGCGCTGCTGATTAAGGGCAGAGAGGACAGAGTCCTGGTGGGATTTGGATTGACACAGCCTCTGTCCTGTCAGCATGTCCTGAGAGCTGAGACACAAGAGAAACACTGCAAGACAAGCCCATGCTTGGAGTTTGTGAACAACTCATCATGGAAGCCTGTGCCCAGAAACAATGAAGTGTGTATGTGTGTGTGTGTGTGTGTGTGTGTGTGTGTTTTTCCCTGCTGTTCACTAGATCTATCAATACGCCTATTCAGAATGTGAGATGTCATTGATTCTCACTGCTCCCATTGCCCTGAATAGCTCTTTTCAGCACAACACATTCAGATTTAGCTCTAAAGGCCCTTTCACACTGGACGCGATTTTGACGCACAAATAATTTGCGCGATGGTTTTATTTTTTCATCAGCTGTTTGTGTAATGAGTTAACGAACGTGCTGCGGCGAAAAAACGGCAAAAAACGACTTTTATTTTTTTCGCTTCTATGTCAATTTTTTTTTACTTTTGCGGCGACAGAAAAGGCTTCAGCCAATCACAAACTAAAAGGACAACGATTTGAAAGACAATGTGTGGCGTAGCATTGCCAACCAACACGGTTATCACGACTGTGAGTATGTTGTGTGATAGTTTTAGTCATTGTATAGTCCTGTGCTGTGTAGGCTAGCAGGCTAAACTATATTTGGGATAGAAAGCTAACAATATTATCGTCAAAGATAGAGACAGAGACCGTGTTTACTTTGAACACGTAACAAAATGTAGTGAGACTATTTAGGGCTGCTTTTAGTATACTATACATTCTTTGTGTGATATCTACAGTTCCCTTTCGAGGGAACTCGCACTGCGTCGTCGTCGTGACGACACTATGGGAACGCCCCCAGCGTAACGCATCTGAAGCATGAATGAAATCTGTCCAATCCTGATTGGTGCTACGTCATGACGTAGTAGATGACGGCATACCCGGAAGATACAAAGGGACGCCGGCTCATACACACGCTTTTTGCTCTTCAGCTGAAGCGCTCTGTGTTTGTAAGTCTTATTTATTGTTGTCTGTCCTTATCTGAGTACAAGCATCAAAATGAGCGAGCAGTTTAAGAAATGTGTGCATCCGTGCCCGCGCTATATTACGGGCTCGGACACACACCAGTTGTGTGTGCATTGTCTCGGTGTGCAGCACGCGAGGGCGGCTCTCGAGGGAGCCGCTTGTAGCGAGTGTGACAAGCTGCCGCTGAGAACGTTGCGCTCACGGCTCGCCGTGTTTGACCAGCACGGCCAGGCTCGCGAGCCTCGCGGTTCTGGGCCCGCTGTTGCCGAGGTAGAGCGGCGTCGCAGAACGTGGGGCTCACAAATGGATCTATCAGCGGGACATGGGACTGCTACGGCATCTTCCCAGTCCTCGTCTGAAGATTCAGACGTTCTCCCGCCCCGTGTGGAAGCCCGCGAGGCGGCTTCTTCCCGCGAGGCGGAGGAACAGATGTTGCAATTGTCTGGCTCTGAGGAGTCAGATGATTTAAACATCGAGGTGGCTGATGCGGCGTTAGAAGCACAAACGCCAGCACACGCACCCGCTCAAGAGGAGCTTGTAGAGGTGTTGACGCGCGCTGTGGCCAAACTTAATATCGATTGGCCACAGGAAGAACCTCAAATCCAGCCGCCCAGTAAGCTGGATGAGAGGTTTTTCAAGCGTAGATCTCAACCTCCACGCCGGGGTCTGCCTTTTTTCCCTGACTTGCACAACGAGTTGTGTAAGTCGTGGGACAAACCATTTTCAGCCAGGGTCTCTAATCCCCCAGTTCTTGATTTTGCAAATGTTTTGGGGGCGGCTGAATCTGGTTATGGGAGATTGCCTCGGGTTGAGGAGGCTCTCGCCAGTTATCTCTCCCCTGAGGCCGCATCGTCCCTTAAGGCTCCGGTACTGCCCACTAAGCCGTGTCGTGACACTTCAGCGCTGGTGGGCAGGGCATATATGGCGGCTGGGCGGGCTAGTGGCTGTTTACACACGATGGCAGTGTTGCAAGCCTATCAGGCCGACCTCCTTAAGGAGCTGGATGAAGGCCAAGGGCCATCTCCAGAGGATATTGTGGAGCTCAGGAAGGCCACTGATTTGTCTCTCCGCATCACCAAGGAGACGGCCCGTGCCATCGGCCGCTCCATGGCTGGTTTGGTGTGCGTCGAGAGACACTTATGGTTAAATTTATCAGGGATGAAGGAGAGAGAAAAGCATTTCCTCTTGGATTCCCCGATCTCGCCTTCTGGCCTTTTCGGCGGTGCGGTTGATTCTGTTGTTGGAAGGTTTCAAGAAGTGAAAAAGCAGTCAGCTGCCTTCCAGCAATACCTCCCCCGTCGCTCCAGCTCCTCTAAGAAGGCTGCATCTAAGGAAAGGCAGCCTCAGCCGTCTGCCAGCTCCTCGTACCGTCAGGTGCAAAAAGAGAGTGTCACCTCCCGCGCCCCTCCCGAGGGAGCCTGGCGAAGGAGGCGACGCTCTCGAGGTAAGCCCTCCCAGCCTAAGGTCGATCTGAGGACCGTCCTTCAGGCGAAGAAGGCTTCCTTTAAGCGGTCCTAGGCGTGGCCGGATCGCTGAGAGCTGTCCCCCCCGGGATGGAGCGATTGAGGTCGCCTCCGTCCCGGAGCTCTCGGGGAATCAGTGCTGTGCTCCCGCCGTCCAGTACGTTTCGGGCCACACTGATTTCCCGCGTACGCACGCCGCTCCAGCCACCTCTAAAAAGACCTGTGGCTGGGCAGCGAACGCGTTCGCCCACCGAAAATCATTCTCGACTGCTCCCTGCCGGTCAGCCGCTTCAGGGGGTCGGGAACGAGGCTCGGTTGATACCCGAGGCCAGCCTCGAGAGGCTGGTTCCCTTAGTAGATTATCTCGGCGCATGGTCATGCCTTCCGAATATATCTGCGTGGGCCCTGCGTACTGTAGAGCTGGGTTACAGACTGCAGTTCAGCTCCCCTCCCCCGAAGTTCAACGGGGTGGTCTGGACTGTGGTAGGCCCAGAGCAGGTTCGGGTTATGGAACAAGAAGTTCAATCCCTGTTGGTAAAAGAGGCCATAGAACGTGTTCCTCTGCCACACAGGGAGTCCGGGTTCTACAGCCGGTACTTCATAGTTCCCAAGAAGGATGGGGGGTTGCGTCCAATAATAGATCTCAGGCACTTGAATCGTTCTCTGAGGAGATTCAGGTTCAAGATGCTCACAATTCCAGCCATCGTGAGTCAGATCCAGTTCGAGGACTGGTTCGTCACGATAGATCTAAAGGACGCATACTTCCATATTTCCATCCTTCCATGTCACAGGAAGTTCCTGAGGTTTGCTTTCGGGGGCGAAGCGTACCAATATCGGGTTCTTCCCTTTGGCCTAGCTCTTTCCCCTCGCACCTTCACCAAGTGCATGGATGCAGCACTGGCTCCGCTGAGACTCCAGGGCATTCGTGTACTCAATTACATCGACGACTGGCTAATATTAGCCAAGTCGTACGATATGGCAGTTCGGCATCGAGATGTCGTTCTGGCCCATATCAGGTGCTTGGGGCTGAGACTCAACACAAAGAAAAGCGTGTTGACGCCCTCCCAGAGGACTACGTTCCTGGGAGTGGTATGGGACTCCACGACGATGCGGGCACAAATGTCTCCTGCTCGGGTGGGTTCCATACAGGCGATGGTCTCCAGAGTGAAGCTAGGCCACAACCTCACTGTAAAGCAGTTTCAGATACTGCTGGGGCACATGGCAGCAGCGTCCAACGTCATACCTTTTGGCCTGCTACACATGAGACCCCTACAGTGGTGGTTGAGAGCCAAGGGGTTTTCCCCGAGGGGAAATCCGTTCCGTATGATCAGAGTAACGCGCAGATGCCTTCGTTCTCTCGTCATATGGAGGAAACCTTGGTTCCTGTCCCAGGGACCAGTGCTGGGAGCATCATGTTGCCGGAAAACCGTTTCAACAGATGCCTCCCTCACTGGTTGGGGCGCGGTCATGGACGGCCGCTTTGCAAGAGGTCTGTGGGAGACCCGGCACTCTTCCTGGCACATCAACTGCCTGGAAATGCTGGCGGTCTACAAAGCTCTGAGGAGCTTTTTCCCAGACCTCCGCGGCCACCATGTCCTGATACGCTCGGACAACACTTCTGTAGTCGCGTATCTGAATCATCAGGGGGGTCTGAGGTCGCGCCCTCTATGCAGACTGGCACACCAGATCCTCCTGTGGTCCCAGGGGAAACTGTCGTCTCTCAGAGCGATGTACGTCCCCGGGGACCAAAATCAGGGAGCAGACATCCTGTCGAGGCAGGGGCTGAGGCCCGGGGAGTGGCGTCTCCACCCAGAGGTGGTGGAAGCCATGTGCATGAGATTCGGCCCAGTGGAAGTGGATCTTTTCGCGTCTCAAGAGACGTCCCACTGTCCACTGTGGTTCTCTCTCAGAGATGCAGACGTGGCCGAGGCTGCGTCTGTATGCATTTCCCCCGATCGCTCTGCTCCCGGGAGTCCTGGAACGGGTCCGCCGGGAGGGGATCAGTCTACTTTTAGTAGCACCCCGCTGGCCGACCCGGGTATGGTTCTCGGACATTGTAACACTGCTGGACGGCCTCCCGTGGCAGGTCCCTCTGAGGAGGGATCTGCTGTCGCAGGCAGGGGGTACAATATTTCACCCCCGGCCAGAGCTTTGGAACCTCTGGGTCTGGCCCCTGAGGGGGCTCGGTACCTAGAGGCTGGCCTGTCAGCAGATGTTGTCGAGACCTTACTCAGCTCCAGGGCTCCTTCTACCAGGAGACTGTACAGCCTGAAGTGGAATGTGTTTTCCACTTGGTGTAGAGAGCGTGAGGTGGACCCAGTTAACTGCCCAGTGGCTTCAGTGCTGGAGTTCCTCCAAGATCGCTTCTCCGCCGGTCTAACCCCGTCCACACTTAAGGTGTATGTGGCTGCCATTGCGGCTTTCCACTCGCCTGTAGGTGATGGGCCTTTGGGGAAGCACCATCTGGTTGTACGTTTCCTCCGTGGGGTTCGGAGGATGAGGCCTGCGGCTCGCTCCAGAGTCCCAACCTGGGACTTGGCAATGGTACTTGAGGGGTTGGCTGAGGCCCCCTTCGAGCCACTGGAGTCGGCTGAGGCAAAGAACCTGACCCTTAAGGTGGCCTTTCTCCTGGCTATCACCTCTCTGAGGAGAGTGGGGGATCTCCAGGCCTTGGCTATAATGCCAACTTGCCTGGAGTTTGCCCCCGGCGGAGTTAAGGCCATCTTACATCCTAGACCGGGCTATGTGCCCAAGGTGCCATCTAATGTGGCACGGTCAGTGGTTCTTCAGGCCTTCCATCCTCCACCTCACGCGACGGCGGAAGAGGGGAGACTTCACCTGCTCTGCCCAGTCAGAGCCCTGAGAGTGTACCTTGAGAGGTCCTCTCAGTGGAGGAAGTCAGACCAGTTGTTGGTGTGCTTTGGTTCACCCAAGAAAGGGCTGCCTGCATCCAAACAGACAATCAGTAATTGGATTGTCCAGGCTATAGCCACGGCTTATCAGGTGCGCAATCTGCCTTCACCTATGGCCGTGAGGGCTCATTCTACCAGGAGCATGGCCTCCTCGGTAGCTCTCCTTTCTGGAGCTTCGCTTCAGGATATTTGCGAAGCGGCTGGGTGGGCCACTCCGCACACCTTCATACGATTTTATAGTCTGCAACTCCCTGTGACGCCTGGCGCCAGAGTGATCGCGTCCTAAATGTGCCTGGTCTCCAGCTTCACACTAGGGTGGCGTGCTTACGGTGTGGCATAGTGGGCATTGCGTTCCCATAGTGTCGTCACGACGACGACGCAGTGCGAGTTCCCTCGAAGGGGAACGTCTCGGGTTACGACTGTAACCCTTGTTCCCCGAGAAGGGAACGAGACACTGCGTCTCGCCGCCACACCTATCACGTTCAGAGCGCTTGCTTCATCGCAAAGTAGCTAACGTGTGTATGAGCCGGCGTCCCTTTGTATCTTCCGGGTATGCCGTCATCTACTACGTCATGACGTAGCACCAATCAGGATTGGACAGATTTCATTCATGCTTCAGATGCGTTACGCTGGGGGCGTTCCCATAGTGTCGTCACGACGACGACGCAGTGTCTCGTTCCCTTCTCGGGGAACAAGGGTTACAGTCGTAACCCGAGACGTTTCTAGTTAAATGATTTTTAACTTACTTCATGTGTTACATGTAATGTATAGTGACATTTCAAAACGCACTGTGTTTAGTTGAAGATGCAAAAAAACTGTGCACATTAGCATATTCCCCTTCAGACTCTCCGTTCTTTAAGATTGGGTGCACCCAAAACCTTCTTTTCTGTCTTTTAAAGAAAATGAAAAGCTTGTCTTCACTGGATGATGATGATGAAGTGTCTGTCGGTACACGTGACATCTCCATGTTTTCTCAGCTGTCGGCGCGAAAGTTTTGGAATGTTGAAGCTCTCTGAACGTCATAGACGTCGCAAATTCGCGTCGCGGCTGATGTGAATGGTTTTGACGCGAACTATTCGCACACGAACTATTCGCTGTTTCGTTTCGCTTTTTCGTTACGCATCCGGTGTGAAAGGGCCTTAATTCTGTACACTGAAAAAAAATAATAATAATAACTTTAAGTTACCTTACCACATTAAAAATATGATTAGTAAAACACCACATGTAATTTTACTGTCAAAATTTAAAGATAAATGTTTTAAATGTATTTATTAAAGATTTGATATTATTAATTTATTGAGCATATTTGTTATTGTTAATTTATTGAAAATACATTTATTTTTCAAATATTTCAGTAAAATATATTTCATGTATTATATTATATATACTTTATTTCAATAATAAAAAAATAAAATTAAAATTTTAATTTCTATATTTACAACACTTTTAACAAGACAATATATATACTCTTTTACAACAAAATTACATTGGCAATGAGTAAAAAGTATGAACCTCCTTTGAATTTATATGAATATCGGTTTTGACAAAAGTTCCTGCATGAACCATCACATTTGTTGATATTTTATTTCATACTTTTTTGTTAGTTAACATTGTACGTTATTTCATTCATGTTAGTTTCATTATTGTATTGTATTTTGCAGTAACAAACAGATTTGAATACTGGTTGATATTATTCCTATATTATTTGAATCTTATACGCAAAGCCAGAATTGGACAAAATAGACACCAAAATGCCTCCCACAATGTCAGTGACATCATCATTGTATATATATATTTTTAATTTTTTTTTCAGTAAATTTAACAAAAATGTTTTACAGTATTAGTTTACACAGATTATTACAGCCTTCTGGGAGAAGAAAGCTTCAGATGACCTCAGATATCCTCCAGAGCTCTTTAAATAACGCTGACCGTGTCACAACATCTCCCATCAAATCCAACAGCATCTACATCAAATTAAAACTCACCAAAGACGTGAGGACATGGTCATCTCTTAAGGTAGACTGAGTGTGTGAGTGTGCAGAATGTACCTGGGAGGAGGCTCAGAGGGCATACTCCTGGAGGAGAGAGGAGGCAGAGGAAGGAGTGCTTCCTGTTGATACAACAAAACACCAGACAGGCCCGACTGAGCATGTGCAGCACTCTACAGTGAGAGAACAGAAACAGCAAAGACTGAGAGTGAATAAGGACAAAGCCTGCATATCTGAGAAGCCTATGATGGCCTGAATATCTGAGCATCTCGATGGAGCTTCTGAGATGAAGAGCTTTTAAAGATTTAAATGATTCGCCTTTACAAAACGGAGTGAAATATCCCTCAAGAAACATATCTGATGTATGAAGGCCAAGTATGGCAACCCAAACTCTTTGCAAGTTTATTTATACAGCACATTTCATACACTATGGCAATTCAAAGTGCTTTACATAGAAAAATAATCACAAAATAAAAGCAAGGACAATTAAAACAGTTATTCAAAATGCTTTAGATAGGAATCATACCTGCACTCATACCTGTATTTTCTTCCTGTTTTCGGTCGAAGTCCACAGTAGTCGATTGTCGAGTTGACGCGCATGATCATAGATACTAAACCTTTGCGCATGAACTCGACAATCGACTACTGTGGACTTCGACCGATCAGATTCACCCGTGATCACTCTGAAGGAATCACTCACATTTTCTGTGCACTTGTAATGACACATCAAGGATGTTAAGAGGCTAAAAGCAGGTTTAAAACTTGCCCCATTGAAGTCAACAGGGTGCAAATTTTAAAAGGAGGATAACACGGTGTAGGCAACACCGATTTTTGTCGTTGTTCTCTGTACTGACAGCACTCCAAATTTACTAAAAAATGAGCTCAATGTTAAAATTGACCGGAGTTCTCCTTTAAGTAATTTATGTTTGTCTCTCATCCCATTTTCAGTGCCATTTGAGTTTAGAATTAAAAGGAGGATGCAGAAATAAAATATAGTGTAATCAATCTGACGTACAGTGGCACAGTACTCATTCAGTAAATGCACAGCTAAACAGATGTGTTTTGAGTCTGGATCATAGGTCTGGATTTGAATGTGACTACTGTAGGAGCACATCTGATCTCTTCTGGAAGCTGGTTCCAGCTGCCGCTGGCATAATAGCTAAAAGCGGACTCTCCATGCTTAGAGTGAACCCTTGGTATTTCTAGTTGATGTGATCCTAATAATCGGAGTGATTTTTGTCGGAATTTGTCCTCTGCATTCAACCCATCCAAGTTAGTGCACACACATTAGGAGCAGTGAGTAATTAACACACACACTGCAAACCGTGGACACACACACCCAGAGCAGCGGGCAGCCATTCACTGAAGTGCCCGGGGAGAGATTGCGGGTTAAGTGTCTTGCTCAAGGGCACCTCAGTCATTTCCTACCGATGTTTACAATCAATCCCACAACCTTCGGTTTACAAGGCTGACTCTCTAACCATTAGGCCGCAAGTGTCCCAACTGCCCCATGATATAGGCCTAAGCTATAGCCTATGCTACATGCTATAAGCTTTCTAGGCTGAAAGTGAAGTCTGTCTGACATTAATTTCATTACAATTATACACATTTCCTCCCCAGATACTGTACTACAAAAAAATTAATTATACATTATATAAATTGCATTTATACATTATGGTAGCAACTGTTGCACTAGCTTTATGCTGATTTACTTTTTTAAATATAAAGAATAAAATAAATAATTAAGATTATCATCAATTTTTATTACTATCTTACAATAAAAAAAAGCTAATAAGAATTGAGAGTATTGACAATTGCAACAAACCAAAAATTAAAACATCAGTACGAATTAAATAACGTATAATTTTGGGGTGATATGTGCCTAACTGCTATGAAAATAACGGTACAATGGCAAAAAGTTCTTAAACAGTTAGTTCACCCAAGTATTATTTACTCACCCTCATGTCGTTCCATACCCATAAGGCTATATTTTGAATATATTGAATATATTTTAATGAAATCTTGAGAGATTTATGTCCCTCCATTGACCATCTACACAACTACCACTTTGACGCTTCAAAAAGTTCATAAAGAGAAACTAATCCATATGAATTGAGCGGTTTAGTCCAAATTTTCTGATGAGACACAATCACTTTATATGATGAACAGATTGAATTTAGGCTTTTATTCACATAAACATTCATCAACGCACACATGGTAAACGGAAGCTCACGCATGCTTGCTTGATGTGCGAGAACCAATGAAATTCATTCTTGTGTGTTACACAAGTTTGAGCTTCCGCAAGAGCCAATGAGGTTTGTTCTCTTGCATCAAGCAGGTTCGGTTGAGCTTCTATTTATGTTCTCTGATCAATGTTTATGTGAATAAAAGCCTAAATTCAATCTGCTCATCGTATAGGCTAAAGCGACCGCGTCTCTTCAGAAAATTTGGACTAAACCGCTCGATTCATATGGATTAGTTTTACAATCTCTTTATGAACTTTTTGAAGCATCAAAGTATTAGTTGCGTGGCTGTCAATGGAGGGACAGAAATCTCTCAGATTTCATAAAAAATATCTTTATTTGTGTTCCGAAGATGAATGAAAGACTTACAGATTTGGAACGACATAAGGGTGAGTAATGTTAATACAGATCTTTAATTAATCACCCCTTTAATTAATGACAGAATTTTTCTTTTTCAATGAACTAATCCTAATTACATGCATTATTTAATGTATGAAAAGCAGGAGAATAAAAATATAATAAATAAAAATATGAAATATATGATGTTTTTCAAGAGATTCATCATGCAATAATATTCATCCAAAGAGAACAAAATAGAAGAAATATTAAAAACACCACTCACCCTATTGATGCGCAATGTGTTTGGATACAAAACAGCTACAGGCTAAGTTCATTCTGATCCAAAATCAGTCTGTGCATCTCCTTTCATAGAGCCTCATGTGATGGTCAAATGGTATCAAGACTGATGAGAGTAGCCTAGGCGACCTGATGCAGGACTTATTGGAGCCTAATGGCCCATTGTGTCTGAGCCATCCCAGCACATATTGATCTGATTACAAGATGACCTTCAATCAGCAGATTGTAGTCCACGGTCAATGGAGGAGAAAAGAAGAGGGAAAAAAGAGAAATGAAACTAATGATACAGTAGTAGTACAGATATTTTCTTAATATCTGTAAGAATTGAGAGTAATAATAATTTCCTAATAGTGACTGTCACTCAAATGGTCCAGTCCATCATTCTAGCCGTCATTGACCTACTTAACCGGAGTCCACCCTTAATCCATCAAACTAAAGGTGACTGAATGACAGTTTAAGGTACCGTCGCGTTAAAATCAACGTGTAGGATATATTAATAAAATAATAATAATAACAACAATAATAATAGTAATAACAACATGTAGGCGGATGATATATTGTCTATTAATGATATTATGTTGACAAGTTAATTGCGTTACGGATCCAAAGAAGAACTGTCACTAAATGCAGATTATAGTGCTTGGTCGCGAGTCCTTGGCTTCCACAATCACTTTAAAACCTCAACTAAGGTCTCCTAGCAACAGGGCAGAACCAAGAAAATTTGGGCAACGATAAATGTAATCCTCACTGAAGACCCGCCCAACTGCAACCTCATGACATTTAGCTGTGAACTGTTTCGGTACATCCCTTCAGCATCCATCTGTAAACAGTCTAAACGTTTCTGTATGTTAGACAAATCGTAAATATACAAACATTCACCGGATAAAAAGCGCACGTACACAGTGTACCTTCGCGTCCAGTGTCTTCTTCTCTCGGTCAAACTGATTTTATCCGACGTCGGTCACTTATCAACTTTGACTGACCCAAACAAAATATCTGCATCGACCCCCAGGAGAAAACTGTGCAGAGACTGTGGGTGTAACTCGCTATGTCTATGCCCGATGCGTCTGAGCTACTCTAACGGTCTTAATCAGTCCCCGCCTCTTGCGGTCACATGCCCGGGATCATGCGTGTCCACGAGGCGCCGAATATGAAGTACAAACCATAGCCAAAAACATTCTGTCATTTTCTTATTGAATCAGAATGAGGCATATGTTGATATTTGATATGCTGTTTTATAACTTAATTATTGAATACATCTGTATAATTATTTTAAAGGGAATTATTAGGCTATATTTTAATTAAATAGTATCCTAGGACTAGTATGTGGCCTAACCCCCCTTAATTTTTATGATTAAGGGAAATTATTTAATTGCGTAAAAATTCAGAGTAGAATATTTTTGAGCAAGGCATAATACATATTTAGGCCAAGCTAGGCCTATATTCTGTAGCCTATAAAAATGCCCATGATGGCGTTTAAAGATTTTATTAATTTGCATGACTTTTCCAGGTAAAAAAAAAAAAATCACAAATTAATTAAAATTTAAATAACTTAAATAATAAGTCATGTTGAGGCCCCATTGGAAGTTTGGTGTAGCCCCCTGGAGGAGAACCACTGGTTTAGATTTAGCACTGGTTGGTTGTGCTTGAATACAGATTGCCTTCACACGCCACTAAAGGCATTACATGTTTTGCCGTTTATAATGCCTTTAACTGGTGTGTAAAAATAACACTATAGGCTAAATTATGTTGTTGTTGTTGTTTTATTATTATTTTTCTCATAAAGTAATTCTCCCACTACAGCTGAAAAGCAGACATTACACGTTAAAAAAACCTCAGCAGTCTCATAACGGAACTAAGAGTGTCATTTCATGAACAAAGGGCTTACGGCCGTCAGCTGCAGGCATGGATAAGTTAAAACCTTTGCTTAGCTTCACTCAGAAACAGCAGACCAATTTAGGATTCGGATTAATTGCTCTTATAACTGCGGGTGGCGAGCACGTCTTCTCGGTCTTTGCTTTTAAGTGTCCTTGCAATGATTGGAATTTCATTTATGGAAACGTCTGCCTACTCGTACCCGCAGTTGCACTGCTCATCCTTAGTTACATGTTGAGCAATAAAACATGGAAACTGTTCACAGGTCTGTGCCTTAGGAAATCGAAATTATGTCGTTTTAATTACGCATTTGGCTTTTTGTGTGTGTTTCTTCAAATCACCATGACTGCAATGGTCGCACCTCTCAGCTGGATCGCAGTTGCTCTGCTCAAAGGGGTGTATTTTGAGTGCTCAATGACTGGCGCCAACATTACACTCTTTAGACGCCACCTTTGCAACGAAAAGTATCCCCACTGTAGGACGGAGTTGGAGAAATTCCCTTGTGATGGAACTGCAATTCCACAAAGTGAGAGAGCGGCTGTTCTCTCCATTATACGCGCGGAGTCGCAGGTGAGCTGCAGGCGGAAGGAATTTTGGTATCATTTTAGTATTTGTCCAAGAAAATGAAATCCGTTTAAATTAAATCATGTCAAAATAGCCTAGATATCAAATAAAACTCAGAAAAAAAATATTTAAATATTAAACAATATATATATATTTATTTTTTGTTGTTTTTTGTTGTTGTTGTTTTGTTAACTAAGGGATTTAGGGATAGGTTCACTGTAAATAAATAAAATAAGCTAAAAATAGAAAAGTCTGCCTTAAATTTTTAGTTACAACTTGGATGTTTAAGTCATTTTAACTTAAAATACATTAATCTGACATTAAAAAATGAGCTGAATCTTGTATAACTTATATAAAAAGTTGAAAATTGCTTAACTTATTTTGATGAGTTAAAGCAATGTAAAAACATATGTTATCATAACTTACTACTCATATATTTGTTTATGACGTATATAAACCAGTTATTGTAATTGCTAATAAGTATATGAATATGTGGAACAGGACTGTAAAATAAAGTGCTATACCAATTTTTCTAGGTAGCCTATAAAGGGTTATTTTTATTTTTGTCATTTGCGTTCATAAGGTCCTCTATGATAATCTTAAAATGATTTTTAGTGTCTGTGCTTCAACACATCTGATGTTAGTTACATACCTCTCTGGGCTAATATCTGGACTATACTTCTAGGTTCTTGGATGGATCCTGATAGCTACTGTCATGATGTTCACCTTTCTGCTCACATGCATGGCCAGATGCTATTCTCCAATCAGTTACATGCAGCTGAGGTTTTGGAGGATGTACACTCAGAAGGAGAGTGAGTTTTTGGACAGCTATACATCTCAGCATGCCGAAAAACTAGCTAGGAGAAACATAACAAGTTTCTTTGAGTTAACCAAACCCATTCCTATGAAGAGTCCTCCCAGACAGGCCTGGCAGAAGATCTCCTCCTTCTACAAGTTCCGGAGCATGGACGAATACTACAGCATCCTGCACAAATATGTGTGCACTTGTGAGGACCTTGAGAATCCAGCAATGAGGGCTTCAGTGAAGTCTGAAAATGAATTTGCAAACCCAGCAGCACTTGCATTTGTGGACGAGGGCAAACTGGTCCTGTAGACGTGCATGCTGTTTATTTGACAGCTCTTACCATACAGCCGTAAAGATGACTTGCCTCGCTTCATTTTCTGTGCCTTTTACAGTGTCAGTTCATTGTTCTTTTTAAGTCATTTGTTTCTTTTGAATTTTGTTATTGTTTAACTTTTTTTGTTCTTTCAATATAATTTTTCATATGAATATTAAAAAACTTTTATGCACTGTAAAATTTGTTATAATCTTCAGATTGACTTAAACATCCAAGTTGATTGTACTTAAAAATGTAATGCAACCTTTTTTTACAGTGTTGCAGATAAAAAGTATTTTTATAATTTTATAAATAAATAAAAGTTTTCAGATTTTTCTAATCTTTTTCAACAAAGATGTTTTTTGTCAGAAAATGAACAACATCCATATTTATTTAAACAGCTGTGCCCTGACCTTAAAGTAGTTGCATTATAATGTTAGATTGTTGGTGTCATTTCAACTTATTTCATGCACATGATGATTAGTGATCTCATATTTCAACAGGCAGCACTTTGAGGCTTTTTTCGTGAAGTAATCATGTACAATTTGACAATCACACTGCTAAAAGCACACTTTAAAAAAAATCAATATTCATTAAGCTCTATTTGCGGTTAGCGTTAAAGCGGATACTTTATGTGAAAAGTGCAGTGCATAACACTGGGGCACAATAAGAGCAGAACAGAAACTGTCTCCTCACACCCAGAACAACTTGCTTCCCTTTTTTACTAATGTAAAGCATTATGTTGCAATACACCTCTTTATTTGATCTAACACATTTGCTGTCTTAAAGATGTCGGGTAATTTCCTGCCTCTAGATTTCCACATTCCATCCTCCAGATTCCAGAATTCCAATAATAATAATAAGCTCATTGTCAGTTCCACAGATCAGTTTATACCTCTCTAATCCAACATGTAGCGTTGGGGTTTTGTTTGTTTGACTGATGTTGCATGATGGGTAAATGTGTCTCTATACACATCTGTAGCCGGTTTTGACTTCCACCAGAACCTGATGAGCTGGTTTTTGTCACGGTCCTTTACTGATAGGGGAGGAGGATGGACAGGGGAGGGATTTGATGAGCTGTGGTAAATGCCAGACAGAAAAGGAGAAGAGAAAGGAGGGTGTGGAAAACAAATTCATATAGAGCCAGAAAAGGGAGCGCCATTGCATAATCCATTTCTCTCAGTTTACCAACTCATTTGGAGTGTTTACCAGCTATGTCTGTACCAGCTATGGATTCTTTTAAGACTGTCCTGAAGTTCCTCACGAATCAGAAGAGCACTATTGGCTACAGCTTCATGGCTATTTTGACAATAGGTAGTGAAAGAATCTTCTCCATGGTGTCTTTCCAGTGTCCGTGCAACCGAGGACAGAATTTTGCCTATGGATTAGCTTTCCTGCTGGGCCCTGCAGTCGTCTTGTTAACAATTGGTCTCTTTGTCAGTGCACGACTTTGGCGGTTATATACTGGGTGTTGTCTCAACCCTACCAAACTATGCCCTAAGGGTAACATTATGGGATGCTTGTCAGTGTTTGTGAAAGTGCTAACTGGAGCCTTCATTGCCCCTATTATGTGGCTTACTGTAGCACTGTTAAATGGAACTTTTTATGAGTGTGCTGTCAGTGGCCTGGATGAAAATATGGTGGTGAAAATTTTCTGCCAAAACAAGACACCTACGTGCCGGGAAGAGTTGCCCCGAGTTCCCTGCGGCAAGTCTCAGTTGCCTACAAATGAAAATATGGAACTGCTGTTGATGCTGCGAGCCCAGTCACAGGTGAGCACAGACTATATTACACTCTTAAAAATAAAGGTTCTTTATTAGCATTTATGGTTAGGCTACATGAAGAACCTTTAACATCCATTCCACGAAAGGCCAATGTATTGCAGTGTTCGTCTTATGGCTATTTGTTTTGCTCCGTGTAGTGGACTTTTTTTTTTCTTAAAGTCCCCCCAGTCAATAAATTTTATCTCTTAAAACTCATCTTTCATCACCAAAATTACATATTTAAACCTTTTTTCCTTGCCTTTAAAAAATATTCCTGCCTTAAACTAGCTTGAATGTAACTCCACACCCTTGCCTCATTTAGTATATGCGGTTCTATGCAAATTAGCCCCTCCTCTACTCACTCGCCCCGGCTCAGAAATCCACTCATTGATGATCACACATTGACCTGATTGGTTACAAGGTAGTTTGTGACATCAGAAACACCAGCGATTTCAAACTGCGATTTTGAGACTGTCTTTGGTTCACTGTAGTTTTAAGCAGAAAATACTCAGCAATGGTGTTGATTTATGAATTTGCACATTGATTTCTTTAAAAGCATATTAAAAACTCCACATATAGACAAAATTAAAAGCTTGATTTGGGGGCCTTTAAGGAACGCTTTAGAGATATGGTCACAATTACTGTCTTTTGCAAATTTTCGCTGACGAAATGCTGTCATTTCTAATCCACGAATTGAGAATTTCAGGTGGGAGCGAAAGATTTCCGCAGATTTAGTAACAGGTTTAAGCTGGTCATGTGGATTCACCACAGTTTATAACTGATTTGTATGTGACTTCTGTGTGCACCATGCTTTATGCTTTGCTACCATATTGACAAATACAATTGATATTTTTTGCCTGGAAATTTTGGGTAGCCTAATGTGACCGCATCTTAACATTTTAGAATTATCACAACTTAGTAATATTTCATATCAAGTTTACCAGAGAGCTGTGTAATAATTAGTAAATATTTTATTACATTCAACTGATTGATTTATGTTCGCAGATGCTCGGCTGGTCCATCATTATCATATCAGCAATAGTAGCGCTGATCGGGACTTGCTTTAAGAACTGTCGCTCTCAAGTAAGCTACCTTCAATTAAATTTCCAGAGAATCTACATGGAGAAGGAAAAGGAAAAGTTTGACACTTTTGCGGAAGATTATGCCACCAAACTAGCAGAGAGAAACCTCAAGAGTTTCTTTGACAACAAATGCCCTGAAGAATTTCACTTTCCAAATCACAAGGCCTGGGAGGCAGTCTCTACTGTATACACCTTTAAAAAAAGCGAACAGTACTACAGCACACTGCAGAGATACGTGGAGCGCACAGATCGAGACTTCAGCCCTGAGAAGCGTCCTGTTATAGAGGGGGAAGATGGCATAGAGATGGCTTAGAGGCACAAAGCTGCATGGACTGATAATTGAATAGCCAAGAATATGACTTTGAAGACGAAAAACCACTGTGAATCTAAGCAGAATTAGATTTTGGTTTGGTAGCTACAACCTGTATGTAAAATAAAGTAACTGGAAGTTTTGTTTTATCCACTTAGGAGGTGGTCCTGATGCAATTCAGACTGCAAATATTTTTGTTGCATTTTATACTCCAATGAACAAACTCAGACAGATTTGAGTGTCTGTAGTGTTTTCAATAACAACATCCAATTTGCATATTGTTTGAATGTTGCATTTCAGGTTTTTCAAAGTCAAGGAAATGAATTTTCCATTTGTCATTTAGGCCTTCTGTGAATCAAGAGCTCTCTTATGCTCTTATAAAGCAGTGTTCAATGCACTTTAATGCATGACAACCTCTGTATGTAATTATCCAGTTGAACAATACTGATTAAAATGTACAATATGATCACATTGTACTTTGTACTTTGCTTTGTACATTGTACTTTGCTATCACATTGCCATCCAACAAAATATAGAACATGTAAACATGTAAACCACACTGCTTATTTCCTCTGCAGGTTTTAAGTTTTGACAAACAGGAAAACCACATTTAGAGTCCCCGACACTTTTCTTCAGTCATTTTGACCCACATATCTGAATAGGGACCCTTTGATCAAAACAAGTTTCTGTTAGCATAGCTTTTCAAAAAGCATAAACAGTACCAGTTACTATAGAATATCAAAATAATTACACAAAATGCTGATTTCCGGCATGTTTGTGGTGGTTATTTCCTGCTGTGAAAGTGAAGCACATGCTCAGGTCGTTGGTCAGTGGACTGCAAGTCAAAACATAACAATAATAATAATGATAATAATAAAAACAACAACAATATATGTTATTCATTGTGAGGCAGTTTAATTCAAGTTTAAGTGTGCGAAAAGTTAAAAATACTGATTAGAAGTAACAAAACTCCGCTTATCGAGATGAGGTGGAGCGGCTGTCTGTGTGGTGCATGGATAACAACCTGGTCCTCAACACCACCAAAACCAAGGAGTTGATAATAGACTACAAGAAAAATAAAACCGATATTCAGCCCCTTTTCATCAGCGGGGAATGTGTGAAGAGGGTCCCGGACTTCCGGTTCTTGGGCGTGTACATAGAGGAGGACCTAACCTGGAGCACTAACATCACAGTATTGGTTAAGAAGGCACAGCAGAGACTTTACTTCCTGAGGATTCTTAGGAAGAACCATCTGACCCAAAAAGTGCTTATGTCTTTCTACCACTGCTCCATAGAGAGCATACTGACTTATTGTATCTGTGTGTGGTTCGCGAGCTGCACAGAGACAGAGAGGAAAGCACTCCAGAGGGTCGTCACCACCGCCCAGAAGATTATTGGCTGCCCTCTCCCCTCCCTAAAGGATCTTTATAGTTTGCGCTGCCTCAAAAAAGCACAGAACATACTAAAGGATCCATCTCATCCCGGACATTCCCTGTTTGAATTGCTGCCCTCTGGGAGACGTTACAGGACAATGAAGACACGAACAAATAGATTAAAAAACAGTTTTTATCCAAAAGCAATAGCAGCACTAAACACAATTTGAAATACAGTATTAGGAGATGAATAATTTATTATAAAGTGTATTGATCTGTTGTGTTTTTGGGAGATGTGTTTTATTCTTTTATTCTCTTTAGAATTTTTATTTTATTTATTTTATTTTGTATATTATATTTGTACTTTGTTTAATGTTGCACTAATTAGATTGCATCCAATTTCGTTGTACAATACGTGTATAATGACAATAAAGATTCTATCTATCTATCTATCTTCTATCTAGCTATCTAAAACATGTCTTGTCCTGTCTCTCTTCACTTTCAAATATGGCAAAATAAAAGTACTTTGATATTACTAATAAAAGGTTTTACTAACAAAACCTGGGGCCTGTACCATCATGGTAAGTTGAACAAACTCAGGGTTACAGGATTAGTTTTGAGTTGACAAAACCAAACCAATCCAACCAGGCTTTGTAGGTACCATGATGCTGATCATCAACTTTCTCTGTCAACTCAGGCTTTGATCCTAAGTTTAGGAGTTTAGGTGTGACATCAGTAGCGAACAACCAATCACATGCTGAGAAAGAGTGAAACTGAGATTCATTTTTCGCGAGAGAAGCAGCGCGATTCACTATAGAATATTACGAGATTGAAAAATATAAAGAATTTAAACAAATTTACACAGCTAGAAGAAAATAGCTGTCTATGAAATAGGACAACTAAAATAAAATATCTTGCTATATCAGTGCAAGTAAAAGTTGTGAAGTTAGTTTATACATTTGATAAAGGTAGAGAAAATGTAACATTTGAGCTCACATGTAGTAATTTTATAGCTTTATCTATTGATTCTAAAGTGTAGCCTATTTATATTAGCCTACCTTTATATATGTATTCAATTAAACTGTGGGTAATAATAATTAATAAACTAAAATTCTAAATGTGCAAGGGCACAATATAATTAGGCTACATAAATAATATCTGAATCATACACAATTATTATTATAATTATTCTATTATTCTATAAGCATTATTAAAAGCCGGACGATTTTATCTTTAAAATAATTTGCTGCGTGATCTTTAATTCGGAGTGGAAACAGGTGGAGTGACTTCATCGCATCAGACATGCGTCACTTTGCTCTCAGCCGATTGGTCCAAGTTCGGTTTGCCACCTCTTGGAACTGCTAAAAGCCAAACCACTTTCATGGTACCTAAAACCCAGGGAAGGCGCAAAAGCCGCAAACTAAACTAAAACATATCGGGCTAGCCATCTAAACCGGCTTCGTGGTGTAGGCCCCTGATATAGATCAATACACTTGTGAGTTTGGCCCAAAACATAAAAATTAATGAATCATTTTGTAAACCGAACTAAATGACATGCAGCTCATATGCATGTGAACTACAGTGACAAACGCACATCTACCAGACAGACCAAAAAAAAAAAAAAAAAAAATTGCGCATAATTGAATGATGCGTAGGCCTACTGTTGAACTTTCATATTGTGTTTATATATAGCCTGTGGCGGTGGTCAACCTGATACCTGCAATCAGCCCCCCCCCCCCCCCCCCGCTCTTTATAAGAAAATAAGAAATAAGAAACTTGATAAGTGTCAAGCCTTTATTTGTTATAATTTTGATGATTATGGCTTACAGCTTATGAAAACCCCAAATTCAAAATCACAGCAAATTAGAATTGATATGAATTGATATGACATAAGCTGTAAGCCATAACAAAGTCTTGAAATATCTCACTTTGCATGTAATGAGTCTATATAATATATTAGTTTCACCTTATAAGTTGAATAATTGAAATAAATGACCTTTTGCACGATATTCTAATTTTTCGAGTTTCACCTGTAGTCACTCCAACACTTCAACAAGCAAAATATTACTTAAATGATACACTCTAATAAATTGCACATACAAAAATGCTACAAGGAATGTTCATTGATGAACAAACAAAAATGCTCTAATAGTCACTCCAACACTTCAACAAGCAAATTATTACTTGAAGAATCAACTGTAAATTGTTTATACACAAATTCTACAAAGAATGTTCAAGGATATTTACCAAATTGGATTAATTTAAGCAAATTATGACCATTAAACTGGTTTAATGGATAATGTATGTACCACTACAAAATTAAAATATTTAAGTTCTTTTAGCTCTATCTCAAATAATAAAATATTAACAGTTGTTTCTGCCATTTCTATTCACCTTCAAAGTAACTATAGCTAGCAAACTATAGCTTAGTGACAGCAATGAAACGTCCAATATTAGGTGATGTAGGCTACAATACTAAGTAAATTTATTTCATTGGACACCTTAATAGCTAAGATGAGAAGACTTACTCTATACTGAGCATTATTTTTTTATCTTCTTCCTTTCTCCGTTTTCGTCCCTGTGCACCAGAGGTTTAGACTGCTTCATTTTCGATCAACGCGGCAGCAGCTGAGCACTTCCCTAACGTAACGTAACGCAACCCTCCCGCCCCCCGCCAATCCAGAAATGGTCGACAAAAATCATAAATTCAATCTAATAATCAGGTTGACAAGTAATTAAACGTGTGGTTGAGGGGGCGCCCTTTGCTCATGTTTAATAAACATGTTTTATTTCGCGTTTCGTTCTAATTTTATGATTAATATGGGAAGTAGATAGGGCGACACTAGAGTGCGTCCGCGCCCCCAACACATTTGTCGCCCTAGGCAGCCTGCAATAGCGGACTGTGCCAGCTATTAGCCTACAACAAAAGCTGAAGTAAGAATCTTAGTTTCATAGAATTTAATGGTCTCCGCTGTTTCAGCAGCATATAGGCCTAACTGTAGCCTACACAAAACCATATCTAGGGAAGGGCTTCATTTTTGTAGTTACTTGCCTGTACTATCAATATATATAGGCTACATATGGAAGTGTAGGCTAGGTCAGAGGCAAAAGCCTCTAGCCTAAGTGCCATCTGAAATTTTCTTCTAGAATTATAATTTTTTATCAAGCTCGTAGGCTATATTTAAGTTCAGTAATTTCACTTAAATGACAACTAATAGGTCATTTTCACTGCCATTTAAGTGAAATTACTGAACTTAAATATACTGAATTTATTCATATATACATTTATATTTATTTATTTATGTAGTTATTTATTTTTAATTATTATTTTTCTTATTGCCTCACCTCCATCAGCGTCTATTTAATTCATAAAAGCGATTTAAAAAGGGTTTGTGAAATGGGCAGCATGCTCAGCTAAAATTACACTTTAAATAAAGAAGTAGGCTTAATATAAAAGACAACGATTATAAATTAATTCCTGGATGTTATGATTTAAAACTGATTAAATCTAATATAATTACAGATATAAGTTGACATTTATTAAACAAATATAAACTTGCTTTGATAGTGGAGTAGAGAGGCAGTTTTAGGAAAGCGGCTGGACCGTCAGGCTATAATAATCCATGCCAGATTCGAGCCTTTTTATATGTGTTTTTCTTTTATCCATTGTTTATTATATATACAATCCATTGCAACAGATTCAATAGTGTGATAGCACGAATTACTACAATTGTACTAATGTTTAGCAGAACGAGTAAAAGTGGGGTGTTACTCACATAGATATGGTTACTCACGCCACCCAGACGCAAGCTCAGACATCATTGAAGATCCCAGATAACATCGATGCTGGACAGGCCTTAGCACACGTTTCTTCCATGCAAGCTCTAATCTATGGACATTTGTGACATAAAATGACAGACTACGGCGAGGAGCAGAGGAATGAACTAGAAGCAATAGAGTCCATTTACCCAGACTCATTTACAGGTAAGATAGAACGCAAAGTATATGGTTTTTATGTCCATAACTTCGTTACGCTTTCCATTAGCTGCCTAGCTTTTCATGAAATAAAGTTAGTTAATCATACGGGCGACTCAGTCATCTCTTTGATATCTTTCTTTATAGCCGCAGATTGAGCTGTCAAAGGTTAAGAAACAATGCAAACGATAACCAATGATGACCAACGATATGTCAGGAAGAAGTTGACTAGCTAACTGTTATGTTAAACATCAGATTTATGTTTAACGTTACTTGCTGAACATGGAAGCGGTGATCTCTGAAGGTTTCATTAGATTGTTTGTTTTTCTTTGCAATATCTATATTCATACAGTGCTTTCCGAGAAGCCCACAAGCTTCACCATCACAGTTACTTCTGATGCGGGAGAAAATGATGAAAGTAAGTTAATGTGCCTTATCTCATCAAAAGTAGTACAATGTCAGTGCACGTAATGTTACAGTATCTTTTTTTTCCATCATTAAAGTTTAGCTCAAAACACCACCAGCACTGATTTCTGTCTGTTTCAGCGGTGGAGGCGACCCTGAAGTTTACATATTTGGAGAAATATCCAGACGAGCCCCCTCTCTGGGAGATCTTTTCACAGGAGAACCTGGAAGATTCAGACGCTGAAGGCATTCTAACGCTTTTGAAGCAACAGGTCTGCACACCTGACATCATACCCAGCAAAAACACATTAACAATTGATAAAGCGGACATACTGATGATGGCTTACGCTTCTTTTGCTGTCCTGTAGCCCTTTCTAATAACCTCTTTCTTTTGCAGGCTGAAGAAAACCTGGGAATGGTCATGATATTCACATTAGTTACAGCTGTGCAGGAGAAACTTAATGAAATAGTAGACCAGATTAAGAGCAGGAGAGAAGAGGAGAAAGAAAGAGAAGAAAGAAAAGAAAGGGAGGCCGAAGAAGCTGAGAAGGTTTGTTGTGAGCATGTACCTTCTGAGGGTAGTGTAACATTAATCATGAAATCCAAAAGCATCTTTTATAATTACCCTCAGGATATTGACTGTTTTGAGCTGTTACACGAAATTCAACAGACAGGGCAAAGTCAATTTCATACTTTTTCAGAGCCATTCGAAAACTTGCCATGGAAAGACTGTTTTATAAGACTGTTATTATATAATGAAAGATTTGTGATTTACATTTTTCTTTCCATAACATTTTTTTAGCCAGAATACACAAGCACTGTGCTGTCAATGAAGCAAAATTGTGCCAGATGTAATTACAGCATCTGCCAGTAGAGGCCCATTATAACCAACAAAATTTCAATCATTTGGGTTGAAACAGTCCATCCCAACTGTGAGGCAATGTTGCTTTTGTATAATTTAAAGAATGTTATTGTCTCGAATGGTAGATTTGTTAGTAGTTACACTGGGGGTTAAAAGTTAAGGTGGAATAATTACGTAAAAACCAGTAATATTGTGAATTATTATTATTATAACAATTTAAAACAACTTTCTATTTTAATATACTTTCAAAGGTAATTAATTCCTGTGATGACAGAGCTGAATGTTCAGCATCATTACTCCTGTCTTTAGTGTCACATGATCCTTCAGAAATCATTCTAATATGCAGTTTTGCTGCTCATGAAACATTTCTTATTATCAATGTTGAAAACAGTTGTGCTGCTTAATATTTTTGTGGTAACCATGATGTACTACCATTTAAAAGTCTGGGGTAAGTAATCATTTCTATTTCAAATAAATGGTCTATTTATCCAAGAATCCTGGAAAAAATGTATCTAATTTTCCACAAAAATATTGAGCAGCAAAAATGTTTTCAACATTGATCAAAAAATAAGACCCTAACATTATTACATTATAACATTATTAATTATTAAGCTTCAATTATAATTGATAATAACTAATCACTAAATCAGCATATTAGAATGACTTCTGAAAGATCATGTGACACTGAAGACTGTAGCAACGGCTGCTGAACATTCATCTGTGCCATCACATTAATTATTATATTTTAAAATATATTTCAAATAGTTATTTTAAAATGTACTAATATTACACAATATTACTGTTTTTACCGTATTTATGATCAAATAAATGCAGCCTTGGTGAGAGACTAATTTCAAAAACATAAAATATCTTAATTATCCAAAATAAAATTGACCTCCAGTGTACATAGCTACAATTTATATTGAAATGGAAAATGTTTTTTTCTTGACTAATCTTTGTTTCTGTTTTGTTTTTCACAGTTTGCATTCCAAGGCACTGTGGTCACAATTGAGAACTTCTTATCATGGAAAGCAAGATTTGAGCAAGAAATGACAGAACTAAAGAGTAAAAGGCAGAAAGAAGAGGAGCAGGCAGGAAAGGCTAAACTCACAGGTGGATTACTAACCTGATATTTACTCCTCTGATTTACCACCTGTTGTCACGTTCTGCTCATTTACTTTTTTTCTATTACAGGGAAACAGCTCTTTGAGACAGACCATAATCTTGACACATCAGATATCCAGTTCTTAGAGGATGGTAAGAAATGTCATTTGTTATTTTTCTAAATACAAGTTTTATAGGATCCCATTTGCTTTTTTGCGATTGTAGTTCAAAATGGCTCTTCTCTGCTTTTTCCATGTAGTTGGGAGCAGTGTGGAAGTGGATGAGTCGCTCTTCCAAGACATGGATGATTTGGACTTGGATGAGGACGACCCTGATTTCAACCCATTGGACTTGGGCAGCGATGAAGACTGAATTGTGTTAACTCTCAACCTGATATGAATGGTATAGATGCCAATATCCTCCTGTGGAGCAGGACTTCATCTTATCCACGCTAAACACAAACTTTTCAGTCACTACCATCTATGGTGCAGAATATTTTATGAAAACTTTCAAACATTTTCATTTGTACAATTATTGCCATTAAAAACCATTAACTTGTTCTTTTATTCATATGAATGGCTTCATTTACACAAGATTTATGTTAAGTTGAGCCAGAAATGTGGCCTGGCAGGTAGTGCAACCTGAGTTTCAGTAAAATCATTTACCTCTTTTTCCTCTGTCTGTTCCTACTTCATATAAGGCTATTAAGTTTATTTAAAAAACACTTTTAGGAAAAACTGAGTAAAATGAAATCTTTGTGAAATACCTCTAATTCAGAGGTTCTTTACCTTTCAATATTATAATGTTTTGAAATTCACTTTATTTTGCATTTGGGTTAAACAGCTGTTTTAACATTATCTTTCAAAGCATAGATGTACCTTTTTTACATTTCCGGGTTTCATAGAAGCGGAAGTCGTCATAATTGGGTAAACTTCTATAGCGGTGAATGAGAGACTACGTTAAATATATATTTCTTTTTTTGTGTTCCCATTTGCTCACATAGCAAAAGAAAAACTCCTAACCCTAACCATAACTTCACATGAATGTCTTTCATTTTGTTGGTACACTTCTCTCATTCTAGTCTAGTAGCCAGCTCATAGAGCCCCATTGTGAACCCGGAAATGTTGAGTACACCAAAGTTTTATTGCAGAAATGTGAAGTATGGGTCCCCAGCATACAGAAACTGCCGGATGCTAATTTACATATGTTGAGCAATTTGCATAATTAGCATATTTAGCATTATTAGCTTAATCGTCCATTTTGACCACATAATTTGCACTGTATGGGCAATTTCTACAATATGTGAGTGGTTTTAGAGGTTTTAGAGGATGCTGATTTCATTTCTGGCACTTTCAGAATTCAAAATGGTAATTCTATAACAAATTTGGATAAATTTAGACATTTTTTATTAATTTCGGCCAAAATTTTAGGTTATTTTCATGGTAAACACAATAATCTCACATTTCAGAATCACAAGAGCTCTTGCTCTTTGATGTGAATGTTGCCTAAAAAAAACTAAATTTGTTTACATTTCTTGAAGTCCAGTTATGTTTTTATGCAAATAAGCTGTTGTAGCTAGCTGGTGTAGTTGTAATAAGTATGTTGTAAAGCAAGGGAGCATAGTCTAGTTTTAAAGTCGAAATTAACCTTGCAAATATTTTTTTCTTATATCACCTTAATATTCGTAAAAATTCAGACATTTTAATGTTGATATTACTTATGTTTTCACATTAAGATAAAAGGTGGACAGAGTTATAGTGACAGTATTGTTCAATACATTGTGAATTTCTAGTCAGATCCATTTTGTGGGTGAATCTGGTGTTCTAAAATTAGTTACAATTATTT
Organism: Scardinius erythrophthalmus; assembly: GCF_964197995.2. NCBI lineage: Eukaryota > Metazoa > Chordata > Actinopteri > Cypriniformes > Leuciscidae > Scardinius > Scardinius erythrophthalmus. The sequence goes on from NC_138236.1 coordinate 13,608,239, forward strand.
TAAAATTTCGGATTCTTTTTTTAAATTCAGACTTCTTGTGGTTTGATAAGGAAAGGATTAAAAACAGTCGATATTCAGTGTTATTGCTGCTTTCTCAAGTTGTTGTGGAGGATTATTTAACCATTCAACTCTAGGGTTAAGTACTTTCAAAACAAAGAGAGATGGTTTGATCAGGTCGAAATGTCGGGAAAGAAGAGTGTTTGCTCCATGCAGTGGAAAAGTTGGCAACTTTAAAATATCTGGGTCCAAAGGAATCACTACTATGCTAATTAAGAGCTCGGAGACACAGCCATACATGAGACTTTGTCAAACATTATTGCTACTGATGGTGCTTCATCAGCTTCTGTGCTATGTCATAAATCTTGCTACAGCTCATATACTACTAGCTCTAGAAACGTGAGCAAACCCAAGTCAGACTCATGTCAGAGTCAGCCAGGAAAGCGAATCATTCGTTCTCAACTCTCTGCCTTTTAGTATTCAGAACAGTGCTTGTTCTGTGGTCTTATTTGTGAAGAAAAATCCTAACAGGTGGAATCCAGTTAAGAAATGTCAGACTTTAGATAGGCCAGGCCTTCCACCCTTGAAAGATGTGATTTTGTCTAAATGTGATGAACGGCTAGCCTAGAAATCTAGATGCACCCTAGCGGAAGCAACATTTATTTTGCAGCCAGTGTAGTCTAGCAACTCTCCATTGACTTTCGAGCTGGAAAAACCAAACTCTAGTCAGGCCAATCAAATCATGTATAGAGTCGGTGGGCAGGCTTAACAATGATGGCAGAGTTGTGATGGTTCTGCGTGAATTCCCTGCTACTTGGAAAACAAAGAATGGCGGCTGCTGCTCGCGAACAGCGGTCTTTCCAATGGGCTTTGGCCACGACTCTGGAGGACTTGGAGTTAAGCTTTTCTTTGAGAAAAGAACAAAGAACGGCACTTAAGTCATTCTTAAAAAAGGAAGATGTGTTTGTAGTTTTGCCGACCAGATACGGCAAAAGTTTAATCTATCAACTAGCTCCGCTGGTGGGCAAACGCTCTGTTTGGTTGTAGCGCTATCCTATTGCGTGAAGAGGGAATTTGAAAGACAACCATTTATCCCGCCCCTCGGATTGAGCTGTGCCAATGGTGAGTTGCCAGACCTAACATCTTGATGTAGGTTTGGCTTTCCAGGCTAATGAACGGCAGGATGATTGGGCAGAAGTTTTGAAACTACGGGTGAATGGCATCATGGACCTACCTGCAGCTGATGCTCAGTATCACACCAAGTGTTACAATGCTTTCAGGAAGGTACCTATTGACTCTAATGCAACTGCTAGTAAACCAATTGACAGCTGCCTAGCTTCGGTCATAGACCACATGAGTGCAAACAAGTCAGTGACTTGGACTGTCTCCAAATTACATGATGTTTTTGTCGCTAATTCTGGGAGTTTGTGCCGGAAACAAATGCTAGCACACCTGTGTGATTATTATGGTGATGCCGTTATTGTACTGAGAGTTGAAGGATGTCAGACGATTGTTGGCTTTAGGCCGTACATTGCTAAATAACTCAAATTAGTAGGACAAACTGGCCTCTTCAATGATGACGATGATGATGTCGACAAGTTTGTCAGAAAAGTGCGGGGAGAGGTCCAGAATATTCCATTGCCTCGTGAATACGACTTTGGCAGCTTTAGGCATGATAGGGTCATTCAATATACAAGTCCAACTCTCCTAAGACTTGTCTCCAGTCTTGTGTCCAGGGTAGAAACGGTGACCAAACCAGCACTCACACTTGCTCAATGCATCCAGCAGCACATCCGTAAAAGCTGGAATCACACAACTTTGGGGCTAGCTGTAAAACTTCATCATAAGCATGGTAGTTCAGAACTGGTTCGGAACCTAAATGAGCATGGTCTTGTTGTAACATATGATGAGGTCCTCCGGATTCCGGAAATCAGCTGCCAAATACGCCTCAGATGATGCAGATACACTGAAATAAATGATTCATTGAATTTGATCAATTTTTTTATCGTAAGTGATTGCATTCAATTTATTTTACCTACATTTAAACAAATGCATTAAGTTGAACTAAAATTGAGTTCAATGAATACTTTTTTCAGTGTAAGTACCTGTGGGTATGGACTGAAGAGGTGCATTGGCCCTATTCACAGTTGGGGTGATAACTTTGATCTTGTAGTCTTCACACCCAATGGTTGCCGCACAAGACATGCCATGGCCACTCAGTTTGTGCAAAATCCTGCAGGGATCCTGTTCCCTGGAGTGGCGACTCCAGACGTTCCCCGTCTGACAAAGCTCCAAGCTTAGAAATTCTGTCCGTTAGCTAACAGCAGTCTTGCCATTGAACATTATACAGGCCCTAAGAAGCTGACTCCACCCACTCTGAAAGAAGTGCCAAGAACAGCTACTGTCCAAGAGAGCATCCGAGAGAGGGCTTCTAGAGCACAGAGGAGGGATGATGCTTCCATTCTACTCCTCTTCCCCTGGACTGGTCAGCCTACAATGTTGTGCAAGATCATCACAGTGATGAAGGTGTGTCTAAAATGAAGAATATAAGTGTCTTTGGACCATTGCTCGACTCACCAGGACAGACGGGGATAGTGAAGATGACGAGGCTGCCTTTTTTTAATTAATTGTGAGGCATAGCAGTTTGCCTGAAGGTGATAGCCAGTGTGTGCTTTGTGTAGTGCGGAGGTGAGGCCCTCTTGGTTAGCCTTTGGTGTGGCGGGCTGACCCGGGTTGGCCAGACTCAGTTTTAACTCTTGCATCTGGCAGAATTTTAACTGGGTGCCCGTTGGATCTTGCGACTTGCGGAACAACCTGGACAGTCCTTCTGCCATTCGGGAGTTGCCCTAGCAACTTGCGTGGCCTGTCTTGAATGGCATGTATATAGTGTATTTGTACATAGTTTGTTGATCACACATGGTGATGGGCTTAGGTGATGTCATCTCATTGGGTGTCTTAAAGAGCTACCCCATTAATATGTATCGTACAGTTGCAGGATCCAAGTTATGTCAAATATCCGCATTGCTTTTCCCTCCAGAAATGTACAACATTCAGCCTAACAAAGATTCATCGTTTATCCAAAAAGCAATTTTGAATCTTCAAAATCTTCAATCTTCAGCCTCACCACACCGTAAACAATGCATCAATATTCACAAGAGCACTCAAGATTCTGAAATGTACGTTATTTTGTATACCATAAAAATAACCTAAAATTATAACTGAAAGTAATCAGAATTTTCCAAAATAAATCAAAATATGTAATACAATTAGCTCTTTGAAATCTGAAAATGCCAAAACTGAAATCAGCATCCTCTAAAACCTCTAAAAACACTCACATATTGTAGAAATTGACCATACAGTGTAAACTATCTGCTAAAAATGGACAATTAAGCTAATAATGCTAATTATGCTAATTATGCAAATTGCTCAACATATGCGAATTAGCATCCGGCAGTTTCTGTATGCTGGGGACACATACTTCACATTTCTGCAAAAAAACTTTGGTGTACTCAACATTTCCGGGTTCACCTAGTTGGCTACTAGACTATTCTGTGCAACAGTGAAGTGGCCTAGTCACCAACAGTTCCTGCTCAGTTAAGCAGTGAGATTATATAATCTATAAATAAATTCAACATGTTTAAATATTTTCAAATAAGTTAAAGGCAAGGTAGGTGACTTGTTTTGTTATGCTAAATGAAAGTCTCTTCACATCCTGATTGCAATCACTAAGTTAAGTGGTCTAAATGTAGGCTATTTATATGTATGTCATGACTCATGTCTAAGGCGAAGGACCATAAAATCCTCCTTGCTCTGTGCGTTCAAGTGTTTTGAAGGAAGCGTGGCTTTGTAGACTACTCTGTAAAAGGAGGGTTGGATCTTATTTCAAAGCTAGCTTGCTATTGCTAGCCTCTCCAAAAATGACCTACCTTATGAAGAGATTAGTGGCTGTCTTAGAACCGTACACGATTAGAACAGATTTAATTCTAATCTGTATACAATGATTTACTCAAATATAATCACTGTAGGAATGATAAGATGGGTGGAAACATTCAAGAGGTACTTTAAGCAAAGAGATATAGTCAACCCAAAAATTAGCACACAGCTAATGTGTCGTATAAAGTTCACTATCAGTAAAAACTTCTCATGATTATAAATTTAAGGTTCTGTCATCATTTATTCACCCTCATGTTTTTCTACACCTGTATAACTTTCTTAATCAGGATCAAAATCAGCAGAATAAGATCTTTTGGAAAAAGCATATTGGTAACATTTCGATAACCTTTTGTCGTACAGCTTAAGAACAACATGAAATGACCATCTTTATTGTAAGAATTTTTACTGATAGTGAACTTGATAAATATACTTTATGTGTGTGCTAACAGTGAATTACAGCAAGGTGAATTCTGAGCGCGTACCATGGATTGAGGTTTCAGACTGTGAGAAACAGTTTGTTTCTTCCTCCTCCCCTAGGATCTGAGTGTCATCTGCCATACCAACATAAGCCATTCCAATGTTCAAAAGGTGTTTTTTTACAATAATGCCATAGAACCATTTTGGGTTCCTCAAAGTACCTTTCAGTCATCGTTTCTCAAAAGAAGCATGTTTTTCTCAGTGTGAAGAACATTACAATAATCTAAAGAACCTTTTTCCACTACAGAGACCCTTTTGTCCCATTGAAAGGTTTAGAGTGTAGTGTTGCATTTCCAATCTCCTTAAAAATGCTTCAGACTATTACAAATGTTTAAATGTCTCTTCACTTTTCCTAATGACCCACAGGTCATCTATATGGCCAGAAATCCAAAGGATGTTTGGTGTCCTACTTCCATTTTCACAAATATGCTGGACACCCCAAAACATTTGATACATTTTTCTGAGAGATTCATGGAAGGAAATGGCAAACAAAATGCTTTTTCTTTAATCTACTGTAAATTCTTATTTCAATCAAAACCACTGTTAAGGTTAAACATGCATTAAGCCATGTTAAGAGTTTTCCGTATAACAGTTATAGTCGTGAAGAAGCTTATTATGTTAAAAATATTGTTTTTCCTTATTAAGTATAGCATAAGAATTTTGGTTCCCTCCTGGTAATCTTTTGTACAAAAACCACATTAGGTGTGTTAGAATTTCTCAAACCCTGGTTTGCTCCCTGTTAAGGTTTTGCTGTGTGGTTCACTTACCTGCCATCTCTCTCTATCTTTCTCTCCTCTGGAGTGACCGTGAGATTTCTCTCTGTCCTGTGACTTGCAGGTCATCTGCCATAATTAAATCAGGAAGCATACTTTGGCATGTTACACATTTTGGTCATAAAACAGAGAAATGAGGTGAGGTTCTGTAAATTATTAGAATTTCGCCTGCGGGGTTGGAAAAGCAGAGTCGTACGCTGATAGTTCAGATCGACTCAAGGGTGCATAAGGCTAAAGGCTGACAAACATCCCTTGATCACTGATAGGGTCAACAATGGATACCACGTGCATCAAACTGTAATTGAAAGACAAAATGAACTAATCATTCAATGAATCAAAATCTGAAGAACTGAAGATTCACACATGATGAGACAATGACAATGAACTGACTTATTGTGCAGCTAGTAAGATAAAACTTTATTTATTATTGTTTGACATTTATACAAAAATACAGTGTTTCATAGTCTGTTTCAAGAGACTAGTAGATAAAAGTAGCTGGGACTACATAAAACTGCAGCAGATGTGCACAACTGCATCAAGGAATTTTCTCAGCACATAGTGATCTTGAATTGAGAATGCGGCTCTGAAAAACAAACACGCCATTCAGTAGTTGAATAGTTTAACATAGACTAACCATACAAAAATATCTAAATGAAGAGTTAAGATGAAGAGTTAATTAATCAAATAAATAAATAATAGTTAATTTCAGCAGTTATAATGCCCAAATAAATAACTAAAGCAACGAATTCCTAAAGCTGTAGGTCTAAATTACCTGTTTCTCTTCGGGTGTTAGCAACCCTTCTACGGCGACCACTTGATACTGTCTGTGTTTCAGGCCACTGGGCAATTTGCGCATACGGCGTACCATAGTAGCTACTGTATTCTGTGACAACACTCTCCTCATTTCCCCAGGTGCAAACTCCGGATCAAAGAGGAGTAGAAACAGGTTGCCATTTACTTTCTGTTCCACTCCTACAATCGAGCGACTGTGGCCTGATCATAAAGACAGAACAACATGCAAGTCATCTTACAACGGTGATTCTTTTCCTGTGAGGTCAATGCTATCTAGACTTTCATGAGGGACAAGTGCTGTAGTTTACAAGAGAAACCCGAGTCTTGAAATACCTTGGTGCTGGAGGTATAAAGGTGGTAATGTTGTCTGCACTACTTTGGGCGGCAGTCTTGCACTCCTACTGGCAGAATGTGAGAAATATTGTTTTACCCACTCAAACATTCTGAGGTGTGTGTCTCCTGGGCCAGTGGGCTTGTGAAAATCCACAATTCGGGCTCTAAAAATGTTAAGGAAATTTAAGATGTAAATGTACTGTCCTGTTCAAGAGTTTAGGGTCAGTAAGATTTTGTAATGTTTTTGAAATAAGTCTTCTGTGCTCACTAATGCTCCATTCATGAAATATTGCTTCAATTTAAAGTAAATTTTGTACTTTAATATATTTTAAAATGTCATTTATTCCTGTAATGTACATTTTTTCAACAGTCTTTACTCCAGTCTTCAGAGTTACATGTTCCTTCAGAATTCATCCTAATATGCTGATTTGATTGTCAAGAAATATGTTTTTGAGGAAACAGCAATTCTTTTTTTTTTCAGGATTCTTTGATGAATACAATGTTCAAAAGAACAATTTATTTGAAATTGAATTTTTGTAGCAATGTATAAGTCTTTACTGTCATTTTTAATACATTTAATGCACCCTTGTTAAATAAAAGTATTAATTTTTTTCAAAACAAAAATCTTAGTGACCCCAAACTTTTAAATGGTAGTGTATGTGTGAATGTAAACTTGGGATTTCAATACATACTTCACACTAAGGGAGGTGAGAACTGCATAGATTTCTGTAGCTCCTATCCAAGCCCGTGTCCCCTGCAGCCGATGTTTGAAGTGTGAAGCACCCTGAGGATCTGCGCCTTGAGCCCACGCCTCCTCGATCATGGCCTGCACTCTTGGGATGCTGGGAACTGAAACTGAAGGAACATTTTATGATAGGTACTACTCAACAAGGAGCTAAGAGAATACATGATGTTGCTGATGTTGTACCAGGTAAAAGGTTATACTGCTCCATCCTGTGCAAAGATGAAAGAAGCATCTGGAAGTTTCTGTAACCACATCCCCAACCTTTGTCACCCTCCGAAGAGGAGTAGTGATCAGTCTCAGCACAGAGCCACACATGCGAACAGTCGGAGACGTCTCTCTGGTAGTACCTATACAGAGCTTCCATAAGTCCTGAAACAGAAAGGTTAACCAGCTAAATCTAAACCATCAGTTGCTTTATGCAGTTTCATTTTCTACAGGTTTCTGTATAATTTAAATAAAACAATTATACAATTAAAAATAATAATAATAACAACAATAATAAATTATTGTTATTTATGAAAAAAAACATCTAAAAACAAATTAATTCATAAAAAAAATCATGTATAATTAATAATAATAATAATTTTAAATATTTCATAATATTATGGTTTTTACTGTAGTTTTGATGAGAATAAGAGAATTCAAACTTTTGAACATATAAATACTTTGAACTTATAAAGATACAGAACTGGACAGATTTTCATGTGTAGATTACTGGTATAGCTATGATGCAGTCCCTATCAGACCTGATGTTTTGCTTCTGCCATCATCCACCCCCGAGGCCAGAGATTCAAGCATCTCCACTCTTTTCCTGTGGAACTCTGCAGGAACCATCTGACCTCGAGACACAGCCCTCTCCATATTCCTCTCCATCTGCTTGCGATAACCACCACTGTTATCAAGTCCAAACTGCTTCTAAAAATCACAGGAAGATAAAATAAAGCTTTTTTTTTGTGGCGGATTTGATACGAAGGTGAGTAAATGACAGAATTTGTATATGTTGGGAGCACATTTCCTTGAATTCTAATAGTGAAGATGTCTTCAGCTTACCTGGAGCTTCTTAAAGTCCTCGGCTTCCCGTCTGCTCTCTAGCTCCCTCCACTTTTGCTCCTCTTCCTCCTGAAGCTTCCTAGCCAGATTCAGGTCTCCAGATGAATGACCTTAAAACACCCAAACCAAATGAAGTTCTGCTGTGCCAATAGTGTCTTTCTTGATGCATTGTACTTGTGAAGACAACCTACTTAGATTGCAACTCTTACAAACAATTCCATGAAAAATGTCATATGCATTTGCGTACTTAATAATATCTACATACCTGTTGCAGACGCTGAGCCGTATTCCAGGTGTAGCTCAACATGCTCCTGCAGGGAGGTGCTGCTGGAACAGCTCAAAGAACACATTGGACACTCATAACGTATCACACCTGGAGATTCCAATTATACAGTTACAGTTTAGTTTGGTCATTCACTTTTTGAATAAGCAGAGCTGCCATATCCTTGCTAACTCACCCGATCTACTATTGCTTGTAGAAGATGCTTCTGTTGAAGTGCCAACATCAGGATCGGCCCCTTAAGAGGGCAAACCATATCAGACATCAATCACAGACCGTTAGTGATAAAAAGAGGGTAAAATAAACAATTCGTTACTTTGTAAACATGCAAATATTCTTGATATTTTAAACTAAGACACCTTCAGTCACATCTTGGTCCTGTAAATGAAGCTCAACATGCTCCTGCAGAATAAAGCAGTCATTGCAGACCAAACTGCACATTGGACATGGAAATCGCCCTTCTGCAACATACAAAGGGAAAAGTATTACCCTAATGGCTTACTGTGAAATCAGTTTTATGTTGTAAAGTTAAGAGCACCTTTATTAGGCGAAGACAAACGCTTCTGCTTTGATTTTCGATGCCCATCTTCTCTCTCTCTTCTGGGGTTAGTGCTGGGTGTTTGTGTAGTCCTGACCAGTTTTATTGCACCATTCGCTGTGGCTGCGGCAGGTGGTGAACTCTTCAAGCTAGTCGAGGTTTCCTGAGAAAGGGTGGTCCCTGTAATTGGAATGGCCATCCCGCTTACCTGAAAGGGTGAAGGGTGGCCAGATGACGGGGGTGAGACTCGAGATACCTTGTGCGTATTTTTCACACTGGAAGTCCTTGAAGTATTGAGACTTTGAGCAAACCAGTCATTTGAGTTTTTCTGTCCACTGTCAACCACTGTTGCATTCATGTCCTTGCAGTCTTTTTCTATGTGTGCGGTGTTGATGTGGAAGCTCAGCTCATCGTACAAGACCCCGGACAAAGAGCAGAACGGGCAGGCCAGCACATTCTCCATGTGACTCAGGAGGAGATGGGTTCTCATCTCTGCTTCAGACGGGAGCTCTTCACAGCAGATGTCACACACAGGCATCACACAAGGCTGGATGAAACGAATGGAAGATAGTTTCAGCCAAAATTTCAGTTACAACAGATTTTGTTAGCACAATAAAACTGGGGCAAATTAACTCTAAAATCCATTAGTGTAAATGGCAAGTGGAATAAAACTAAAGGGGTGGGGGAAAAAGATAAATATGGTAAACGTCTGTTAATATCTTAATATAAATACTATTACTATTAAACAATTATGTGTATATAATATGTACAATTCATGTTATTACACTCCTGTGTAACGTTTGTTTATTTATTTATTCGCATTTATTTATGTGACAATCAATCGACAGGCAAAAGCTCATAACTGAAACAGATGTGTTTAGCTTGGTATATTTTTGTAAGGGACGCATTTAAAATGTCATTATCAGCTAAGTTAATAGCAAAACTCCAAGAGGCGGCTATTTGACCTGGATTTTACTAAGACGCGACATTATGCATCGAGTCTGTCAACAAAACTGGACAATAAAGCTGCAACACAAACAATAACATATATAACATGTAAAAGTCTTCATCTGCTGACTGCACAACAACAAAAATTCACTCTGAAACTATCTCGAAATCGCTATTTGAATGCAAAATAAGTTACCTTTTTAGAGGTAGAAATGTTGACTTGAACAATAACCCGTTTCGCTTTCCATTTATTTTTATTGAATGAGGCCGCTCATGAAAACCGGAAACAGCAGCGGAAGTGACGTTCACGCCAACAGTCGACGCCATATTGCCCTCAGCTGGATGAACGCGGGAGGGTCTTGAGAGATATTTAAAAACACACGACCAGCGTTTCCCTCTCCGAACCACGACTAATGGGTGAGAATCATACACTATCTAAGATGTAAATGTCTTTTCTTTTCAGGGAGCGAATGAGGTAACATGGCCCTTAGACAGAGTAATTAAACATTTTGACGTTTATGCCAAGCTAGCATAACACGGTTAGCATGTTAGCATAGAGCACAGTTTAGGATGAAAGTGGAAAAGCCTGCTGGAGTTAAGTGATTATAAACCTCTAACGTATTAAAAGTGTGTTTGTGGCTTTATATGACTGATTTGATTTGTGACCTGTATGGTCTTGGTTCCAACTGTCCAGCTATTGCACACTAAATATGTTCTAATGCGCAACGGAAATAGATGGATACCAGGAACATGTAGTTGTTTGACGAGCCAAATAACCTGTGGTATCAATGTTGGTACTAAGGCTTATACGTTTAATGAGAACCATGATTGCTTATGTAGTGTGTGGTCAAATTTTATGTGTAGTATTAGTCCAGTCCTCCCATATTCATACATAACAACATAAGCTGATCCGATTAAAACAGCATCGTTTACAAGTGCTGCATTTGTCTAAACCGAGTATTTATAAGGTAGAGAAGATGGACGTATGGTTTGAACCTTAAATAGAAGGTTTTTCCTAAAAATGAAACTGCTGTGTTCATGTTGTTCCAGTCACAACCAGAATGATTTTCTTTCTTCCACTGTGTTACACAAAAGATGTAAGACTCGTTCTTCTTCAGAATACAGATGAAGATCTTTTTGATTCAATCTGAGAGCTTTCTGTCCCTTTGACAGCTACACAACTAGGCTACCACTTTAACGCTTTAAAAAGTTAATAAAGAGATCGTAACACTAATCCATATGAATTGAGCGGTTTAGTCCAAATGTTCTTAAGAGACACGATTGCTTTATATGATGAGCAGATTGAATTTAGGCTTTTGTTCACATAACACATTCATCAACTCACACATCAGTTGTGGTAAACGTAAGCGCAACTATGTTCGCTTGATGTGCGAGAACCAACGAGGTACATTCTTCATGTGTTACGTTGGGCTTCCGCAAGAACCAATGAGGTTCATTCCCGTGTGTTACGCTGTAAGTTTGAGCTTCTGTAAGAACCAATGAGGTTCATTCTCTTGTGTTACTCACATAGACTGTATAAAACAATGGTGTGTCTGTGACATCACCCGTAGGTTTCTGAAGAGCATTTTTGAAGCCCAAAGTGGACAGACCTGGCCGTCCCTATCTTGGCTGTCCCTCACTCCTGTATATTTGAAAATGGGATAAGAGGCGGGACGTGGGTATTTAATAAATACATTTATTTATTAAAAATAAATTAATAAATAATATCATCTTAGAATTTCACTCACTGGATAAAATAGAGCCTGGACTTCTTGGATGGTCTGTTAGTACAGTTAACTGCATAGCAAGCCATATTATTTGATAATTGTATAAAATAATCCTGAAAAAACGCACAAACATGGCAGAGACCCTAACCGGCTAGAATTGACCCTTCGCTAAGCCCCGCCCTCCTTAGTTACTGTTGCTACGCCTGACAAGCTTTTGCGCCTTGCACGTCTATTACAGTATGTATGCACCGGTGTCAGACCTAAGGAGATAATTGGTCATTTTTGGCGAACAGGTGAAGTATCTGAGAGAGCAAGACAAAAGGGACTACAGTATGCATTCGAGGGATATATCCACGACATAATATGCAACCGATTAGAGAATAATTTCATCACAATTGAAGCTAAAGCCTATAGATCCCAGTGCAAGCAGCCGCCGCCTCATACGCTGACCATTCAAATGGGAAACACAAATTCAGGAACAGCTATGTTCATGCACAGCAAGTGAAATTTGAAAATAATCTAATAATTATAAATCAAACAGCTTATCCATAAATCTTGTGGAATTAACACAAGACATTATTAGCCTGACCACTTTGCAATGATAACATTTTCCCGCTTATATTTTAGCGTGCCAAACTACTGCTCACACGTCCTGGAGCAAACGTCTGTGTTTTTGTTAATCCTGTCGACATTTAGTTGTGAATGGGGCCTCCCACACTGATTGATCCACGCCCGGCATTTCTCCCCTTAGGTTTTAGGTTTCGGGAAGGGAAAATATTCCACCCCCCGTCCAAACTTTTAGGATATCGGGTATCAGATTTGCACAATCCATACGCACAACGCTTCGGCATGTTTCCCTCGCTTGAAAGCTTGCCAGACCTAAGCCACAATTGGCCTGAGGCGGTTTTTGGGCATGGCTTAGCGAAGGGTCAGTTAGCTGAGGTGAGGTGACAGCTAACAGACAGCAGGTTGCCGCTTGGTTAGAGAACCAATGAGGTTTGTTCTCGTGCATCAAGCAAGTTCGGTTGAGCTTCTGTTTATGTTCACTGATCAGTGTTTATGTGAATAAAACCCTAAATTCAATCTGTTCATCATATAAAGTGATCGTGTCTCTTCAGAGAATTTGGAATAAAACATTCAAAATAAGTAGTTCAAAATAGTAGTTGCGTAGCTGTCAATGGAGGGACAGAAATCGCTCAGACGAACGAGTATCTTACGGGTTTGGAACGACATGAGGGTGAGTAATAATGACAGAATTATCATTTTTGGGTGAACTATTCCTTTAAATTAAAGTAATTAATTACAGTTAGTAATGCATTACACCCAACACTGTTCTTAAAGAAGAAGAACATTAAACGGATAATGAAGGAAGTTCAGCATGCAAAGTGTCAGTTAGCACTGGTGTTACACAGGAAATGCTTGTATTGACAATGTGAAAACCATAATTGATTTCAGATAAACCATTCCTTTGGTCTTCACATGCTATTTGGCTCAAATTATGAGGAGAATTGCATACTGGTTCAACCAGTTATGTATCTTGTATGCATTGCATTTCTAAAGTTTATGTGCAGAATAGATAACAGAAATTAAGTATCAGAATGTGCATCTGACCTCATTCTTTTCTCTAATCTGAAGATGCAATGGCAAGCCCGGGCAAAGAAAACTATCGAATGAAGAGCTACAAGAATAAAGCCCTGAACACCCAGGAAATGCGGAGACGGAGAGAGGAGGAGGGGATACAGCTCCGTAAACAGAAGAGGGAGGAGCAGGTTTGCCATCATTGTTTCTTCCTTATTATACAAACACATTAAATTACATTTGTGTTTATGAAGGATTGATTGTACATTATGGAATAAAACTGTGTATATTGAAGGGTTATATTACTGGATTTGTTTATTTAACATATCAGTTCTTTGTACATAGGAAATTAAATTGTTATATCTTCTCTGTAGCTGTTCAAGAGGAGGAATGTGTGTATACCACCTGGTGATGAGTCCATGCTTGAATGCCCCATTCAAGACCCTGATATCAGCTCCACTGTACCTGTATCAGGTGTAAGTAATCCAGTCAAACAATATCTAAACAATCTTTCCCTTACACAGATGATTACAGTCAAATTCACAGAGAACAGACATAAGTGTCAGTACTTTTGCCATGGTTGCCATATTTATATATTTATTATATTTAAATATTTATATTATCATCATAATTATAAGCATATTGACTATACAGCACTTTAAATCTAGCACAGCTGTAAATGTTGTGTAATAAGGAAGCATGGTATAAAATTATGTAATATAAATTATATCATTATATTAATATAAATTAATCATCAAGTCATATATATTTTATACTCCAAAGGTTGCACTTTTTTGGTGCAAAAATACATTTTAACAAATATTGTGAAAAGTTATTACTATTTAAAATGAGTTTTCCATTTTTATACATTTTAAAATGTTGATTTATTTTATTTTTATATTTTCACATTTTTTCCTGTGATCGGAAAAATTAATTTTCAGCAGCCATTGCTCTTCAATGTCATATGATCTGTCAGAAATCATTTTGATATCCTGATTTGGTGCGCAAGAAAATGTTCTTCTTATACCAGTGTTAAATGTGAAACGGTTGTGCTGCTTAATATTTCTGTGGAAACACATTTACATTAGGGCTGAACGATACATCGAATTTTCATCGTCATCGCGATATGAACTCGCGCGATGAACACATCGCAACAGACAGCCTGACACGATGAATAACACCTGGTTCAGATTACAAGATTTTTGTCTGTTACGATAGTCACGGTGTCAGATTACTCGATTTTGACTCCTAAAATCTTGTCGTGTCATGGACAAGAAACATGTCAGACTACACGTTGCTTTCCGACCAGTCATCGCGTGCCGTCACACGCACACATTCACTCGCACACACACACACACACACTGTCGCTCGCTCGCTCGCACACACACACACACACACACACACACACACACACACACACACTGTCCCTCGCTCACTCACTCGCGCTAAATAGTAATCCAGGCTGGTAATAAACGTTTGACCTATCACGCAAATAACCTATTAAAGCACTAAGACATGGGAACAGTATATTCTATTTTACAATGTCTATTTAAAAAAAAAAAAAAAAAATTCAGGAATTGTTGTTAGCTATAGCTAACATTCACATTTGAATATTTATCGCAAGTCATATCGTCATCGCAATATTAAACAATGTTATCGCACATCGCAGCTTTTCCTCATATTGTGCAGCCCTAATTTACATCTTGCATTACAAAACCAATACTGGCACATTTTTGTCCATTTTCCTGATACATTTTAAACCTTTTTAACTAAAAAAACACATCTAGTATGAACATTATTGTGTCAATCTGTGCAGGATGGAGTTATAACCCAAGACATGATTCAAATGATGTTCTCTGAGGATCCAGACCAGCAGCTCATAGCCACTCAGAAGTTCAGAAAGTTACTCTCTAAAGGTTGGTGGCTTCATTCCTAAGTCTCATAGATTCAAGGATTACAATCATTTAAAGATTAAGATGTTATTAATTTCCCTCAGAGCCCAATCCTCCCATTGATGAGGTCATCCTCACACCTGGTGTTGTCAACCGATTTGTTGAATTCCTAAAAAGGAGTGATAACTGCACTCTGCAGGTAAGAACATGTCATATTAAAAGCCCTTTGAAAGCTAAATTGCCATTACAGCCTAGCTTTAAGATGGTATTGTTGCTTGTTTTTACCAGTTTGAAGCAGCCTGGGCCCTGACCAACATTGCCTCAGGGACCTTCCAACACACCAAGGTGGTCATTGAGACAGGGGCCGTGCCTATCTTCATAGAGCTGCTCAACTCAGAGTATGAGGATGTACAAGAGCAGGTGATATTTGCAGATTTTAACCTAGTTCATGCCTTTCAGCCAATAGCTGGTTTATTAGATCTCCACAGCACCATGAAAGTGATCTGTTGTGTATAACTGTTTTTGCAGGCAGTGTGGGCATTAGGAAATATTGCTGGGGATAATGCAGAGTGCAGAGACTATGTCCTCAACTGTGGCATCTTGCCCTCTCTTCAGCAGTGAGTTCCTTCTACTCATCCCAAAACTGCAATTGCATGCGTTTATATTCGTTGCTTTTAAAGAAGTGCATAATACCTGCTGGAAGCTATTCGTTATCTCAATAGCGCAGGTCCCTACATATTTCCCGATCCCTAATGTCATGAAAATGGCATAAACGCACACAGTTCCAAACCCTGAACAAGCAAATATTTTGAGCTGTGACGTTAAATATAGACATGGAAAATATAAGTCGGTTTAAAAGAGCCCTTCAAACAAATTGGACACCGTTAACTAGGGCTGCCACCGACTACAAAGTTTTCTTGTCTGAAGTTTATGATCTAATTTAATTACTTGAATATATGGAGTGGCATCGGAAACTGGTTTCAGAATATTGTTACATTGTTCTACATTACAGAGTAATACTCTCTAAACTATAATAATGAGCATTTAAAATATAAATTAAGCACTCAAGCTTGCACACACAGCTTGCTGCAGCGCAACGGCAACAGTAATGATTATGAATGTGTTGGAAAAAACGGCAGAGAGGCTGAACGTTTGAACAATTTATTAATAAACTAGTGATTTCTGACTCGTCATCTCCACAGTATAGGAAATGCACATTAAGTTAAGCATGCAGTAAACGTACTAATTTAGCTTCCACAACGCACAAACACAAATAAAGCGCACATTTATCTAGGTTAACATTAATGTTAGAGCGATCGGCCATGTTAACATTAGGCTGCTACTTATGTTTCCAACTCAAGACTAGAAAAACTCTGTTTTAAACTAAACACAATGCAAAATAAGCCAGGCTCTCTCCTCTCTCGTCCTCCACTGTCGTCCTAAAGTTAAGACAGTTTTTAGGATTTTTTGTGGAGTTAGGATGCTTTTGTAATACCCTTTTCTAATCAGTAGTTGAGATAATATTATGCACTTAAGAAATGTCATTGTGTATTAGCTTTTGTCCTAAATGAGGGCCTAACTGAAATTGCTATGGTTACCAAACAGATAAGATAGGATTCTTAAGTTAGTATCTGTATTCTGTAATGCGCCCCCAGATGTCTAACTGGACCAAGCTAACAGTTCAAACCATAACACTTTGGTTTGTTTTCTAGGTTCCAAAAAAACCCTTCCTGTTCTTACATTTTTTTTTTCTCTCATTGTATGGATTTTAAAGGGGTTAAAAATCATGGAATCTCTCCGTGTTCAAAGAATTAAAATCTTGTTGAAGTCTTTTGATTATGAGCCATGTCCTTATAAGAACAGCTGACACTGAATAAACCTCACTTCCTCATGTCATTCTGATGTTTCCCACTATCAAATTGCTGGTGTGTGCTTTGTTACTTGAGATGGTAGGCCTATGTTTCACTGTGCTATGGCATTTTTTCATCGGTAGTTTGTCTGTAACATGACCCCCATCTAGTGGTCTGATTGTGAAGTACATCGGTTTTATTTCTCCCCAATCCCCTCGTCTCTGCAGGTTGCTTGCCAAATCTAATCGGCTCACTACCACCCGGAACGCCGTGTGGGCGCTGTCCAACCTGTGCAGAGGGAAAAATCCACCTCCGGACTTTGCAAAGGTGAGTTCGCAAACCAGTTCTAGAGAAACCACATTCTAAATGGATAGTTATCACATTTCAGTCATGCACACAAACACACTCTTTGTTCTATCAAGCGTTTTTCCTCTGTAAACATGATACATATACTTGAACAAGCAAATGTTCCTGCTACACAGGTGTCGCCCTGTCTGAGCGTGCTCTCCAGATTGCTCTTCAGCAGTGATCCTGATGTTCTTGCAGATGCCTGCTGGGCACTTTCATATCTGTCAGATGGACCCAACGACAAAATCCAGACAGTAATTGACTCGGGCGTGTGCCGCAGGCTGGTGGAGTTGCTCATGTGAGTAACAGGCATGCTAACACAAGCAATAAACCTTGTATCTGTTTTACCACTGACTTTGGCATAAAATCCATGTGTGTTGGCCATTCACAGGCACAGTGATTACAAAGTGGTGTCTCCTGCACTGAGAGCGGTGGGGAACATTGTAACAGGAGATGATATTCAGACCCAGGTAGTGTAGCTCCTTTGTGACATGCTAAGTTGTCCACATAGTCAAACAATAGGAGCAGTTTTCTGATCTGTTGTGCTGCTCTGTCCTATGTCAGGTGATTCTGAACTGCTCCGCTCTGCCCTGCCTGCTCCATCTACTCAGCAGTCCGAAGGAATCCATCAAAAAAGAGGCCTGTTGGACAGTCTCCAATATCACTGCTGGGAACAGAGTGCAAATACAGGTGCTTCAGCCAGACTGTGACACTAGAAGATTATTACACAACACATTGTATCTGAACACCTGTGGCTTGATGCTCTTTCTGTTGCAGGCGGTGATCGATGCCAACATATTCCCAGTGCTAATCGAGATTCTGCAAAAAGCAGAGTTCCGCACAAGGAAGGAGGCCGCGTGGGCAATAACCAACGCCACCTCGGGAGGCACGCCAGAGCAGATGAGGTGCACTGTGGGCTCTCTTGCTTTGCTTTTTACCTCATTCTAGGAATTTGAAAGGATTAATTATTATTGAGGAGGACTCATTGCCGCTCATTATTTTTCGAATGTTCTGAGAATGTTGATCTTAGTTTGCTTATATAACGCATGGTAAACCACCCACATGCTGCCTCAGGTTGTCATTTACCCATAATCTGTCTTAAGACAGGACTCGAAGAGCTTAGTAATTATTATGGAATGATTTTCCGGACATTTTTCAAAAGGAATTGCAAATTGTATTTGCAATTGCGTTTTCAAATTGTGCACGCATAAAATGTGACATAATCCAAACGCAAATGCAAATCGCGCATTACCGTTTGCATTTTCGTTTAAGCGAACGCACAGTGACTGCCAAATTTAAAATGGAAATGCAAAGTCCGTTTGCAACTGTGTTTCCCATATCTTACGAGTCTTGACCCTGTCATATTTAAATAGCAATTTCAATTACCACGTCTGCTTTTTCACTTTCTCAGCGTCGCGTATGTAGCCAGCCAAAACTCAAATGAAATCGCAATTCCCTTAGTATTTCCATTTCCGATGCCTTACACGGAAACCTGTCAATCAGCGTCAAGGGTGGGATTATGCTATGGGGCGTGTTCGTGTTGGGACGTGACGTCACTCACAGTCGACGGTTAAGAGGTGATGCCCTGAACAGACAGACGGCGATTTATTTTAAACAATGGAGGTAGTTGGTGAAATTGTGGAGGACCTTATGATGCTCGCGCAGCAAGTTGATGACAGTACATCCTCTACAGATGTCCTCTTACTCAGAAGCCATTTCATTTTGGATAAGTTAAATGTTTTCGTGGCCTTGACCAACAGCAACATCAGTAATGTTGTCTTCGCCAACCTCAGTGAAGTAGCTAATAGGCTTTTTGTGAAGGACAGGACAACTAAAGAACCTGGACGTCCTTTACTGGACATACCACAAGAGATGAGTGTCGGTGCTAGGTCTCACCCCTTCAAATAAGTGTTCTCAATTTGCGAAATTCAATAAAAATGCTGTCTGTTGCAGTTAAACCTGTGTGTGTGTGTGTGTGTGTGTGTGTGTGTGTGTCACTAGCGGCGCAGGATTTTGATTGTAGGTGGGCCTCCAGAAAACTGGATGGGCCAGTTAAAATAAGCCAAAAACAAAAAACGGGTTCCCCTTCATCTCCGTTTCAGTGCTTTTCTGCGGCACCGAGGACAGCGACTAACTATACCTGAATTTAATGCGTAGTTAGCATAGGTTTAAAAAAAAACAACGGATTTTTTTTGCTGCTTTTTTAAGACAATTACAGTTTAATTTAATTTATTGTTTAATAAAATTATAGGCCTATTATTTTTTTAGTTTATTAACAGCAACAACAGCTGTAAAGATGAAGTTGACGATCGTCATCTCCATATAGTGAACGCGCCTATAGAGAGAAATGCACATCATGGATTACATAATCAGAGAGTAGCCTTTTTCTTTTTGTTTTAAATTGTTAAAAATACATTTTGGGCTTTCTTAAGATATATTTCATGTCTGTGAGGCATACGTTGAGTTTCGTTAAGTTAGGATGAGATGCGCTCCTGTTCACGAGCAATGCAATGACCGCGTGGGCGCCTCAATGATTTTATTGTCTGCTATATTTCCTTTTTAATTTATTAAATCCAGGCAATAAAAAAATTATTGGTTGATAAAAAAAATATTAAAATTAAGATACAATTTATATAAAACGAAATTCACTTAAAAAGGCTTTCTACAAAACAAAAAGTGGTCAAAATCATGTCTGACCCACATCTCTCGATATATTGCGCATCCTATCTTACTCGTGCGGTTCACTTTTCATAATCAACATAGATGAAAAAATAACATTATAATATTTTAACAAATATGAAACTAAATGAGCTTATTTAATGGCTACAACATGTATAGGCTAGTATACAGACTCTCTATTTGTACAAATTGCTGCACATTCATTTTATTCTGAATTTTGCACGCATAAGTTGAAAGGCATTTGTTTGCATGCATAGTAAAACATATCTGCAACATTTATCAAGTTCACTGATAATTATGTCACTAATTATTATTATAATTATTATTATCACTTAATGAATAATGTAACAAGGACAAAGCATGTAAACTGCGTTGTTTAGAATTGAATGGATCGCAAATAGATCCGAATGAAGAAACGTACAAAACCATAGTAGAAATGGATGGGCCCGGACCTCAAATGTAGCGCCGCGGCTGGTGTGTGTGTGTGTGTGTGTGTGTGTGTGTGTGTGTGTGTGTGTGTGTGTGTGTGAGAGAGAGAGAGAGAGAATGTTTGTTCCACTTTACATTTATGGTGTAGTCTATTTGTTTAGATTTATGTGGGATTTAATCATTTTAAATTAATCTCAACTGTGAAATGGACAAAAACAAAATTATACATAGGCTACTTTCAGACCAATTAAATCAAACCCAGGTTTTTTTGTGTGTTTAGACAAATAATGTAACAAAAGTCACAAAATTCCATGACACTGAGATAAGGGAGATATGTTTTTTTGAATGGGGGGAAAATATCAAATGAGATCCAAACAGAACCCAAAGACAACATGAGGGTTTAAGAAATATTCATTTTAAACTAAACCAAAACCAAATCTTTATCTCGGTGTCATGGAATTTTGTGACTTTTGTTACATTACCTACATCTGTAGAGGATGTACTGTCATCAACTTGCTGCGCGAGCATCATAAGGTCCTCCACAACATGCTCCACAATTTCACCAACTACCTCCATTGTTTAAAATAAATCGGCGTCTGTCGTTCAGGGCATCACCTCTTAACCGTCGACTGTGAGTGACGTCACGTCCCAACATGAACACGCCCCATAGCATAATCCCACCCTTGACGCTGATTGACAGGTTTCCGTGTAAGGCATCGGAAATGGAAATACTAAGGGAATTGCGATTTCATTTGAGTTTTGGCTGGCTACATACGCGACGCTGAGAAAGTGAAAAAGCAGACTTGGTAATTGAAATTGCTATTTAAATATGACAGGGTCAAGACTCGTAAGATATGGGAAACACAGTTGCAAACGGACTTTGCATTTCCATTTTAAATTTGGCTGTCACTGTGCGTTCGCTTAAACGAAAATGCAAACGGTAATGCGCGATTTGCATTTGCGTTTGGATTATGTCACATTTTATGCGTGCACAATTTGAAAACGCAATTGCAAATACAATTTGCAATTCCTTTTGAATAATGTCCGGAATATCATTCCATAAATTATGAAGGGATTTGAGTTAGACTAATAACAGTCATTAAACCACTGAGTAGGATCAAAGTGCATGGTACATTTCTGGCCTGTAGATGGCAGTAATAGTCATCATTAAGGTGATTTTTATTATTTTTTTATACAATATTTTTTGTGCTTATGTAAATACTAGGGCTGCCAATTTAACACAGTCATTTACTTCACTTAATAATAAAAACATGAACTCTATTAATCATGTTAAAATGCAGAAAAACAAAATCCAAGTGATCCAAGAAGTCCTAAATTACTAAATTTTAGATATGTTATGTTTAACCCTACATGTACATTATAGGAGAGAAAGCTATGTGTTCTGGGGTTTAAAGCATACTTTTTAAATGGTTGTAATGTTTTGTTTTACACTCAGGTACTTGGTTTCTCTCAACACCATAAAGCCCATGTGTGACCTGCTCACGGTAATGGACTCCAAGATTGTGCAGGTGGCTCTGAACGGTCTGGAGAACATTCTTAGACTGGGAGAACAAGAGTCCAAACAGAATGGATCAGGCCTCAACCCTTATTGTGCCCTCATTGAAGAGGCTTACGGTAGGCATGCGTCACCTCATACTTGTCACCTTTACATTTTTTTTTTTTTTTTAGAGAACTTTGATTTCCAGGTTTAGAAATTCAACATTATAAATATTTGTAATTAAGTTTGAAAATATTTACTTTTGTGAGCAATTGAATCTTTAGAAAATGATTTAAAAATCATTATCCAATAATCTCAAACAACTGGAAAACTAATGGAAATGTATTATTAAAAGAGGTGTGGGAACAACGTATGATTATCAGGTTGGCGGTGGTGGATATTATTATTTTATACTTGAAAACATTATTATTGTTAGTTATAATTCTATTATTATTAAATAATAGCATATTTGTGTTTGATTAGCTGCTGTTTTTTGCAGGCCTATTTTTTATTTTATTTTTTTAATTATGTAAACATTTTGAATTGTCATGCTTTTCGTTCATGCAAACACTTGTTTGTTTCTATTTTGACTGATGTTCCCCCTCAGGCTTAGACAAGATTGAGTTCCTGCAGAGCCACGAGAACCAGGAGATTTACCAGAAGGCCTTTGACCTGATCGAGCACTACTTCGGGGTGGAGGAGGAGGACGCTAGCATCGTTCCGCAGGTGGATCAGAATCAGGGCCAGTACATTTTCCAGCAGCCTGAGGGACCGATGGAGGGCTTCCAGCTCTAACCCTTACACCTGTGCTTCTGGCCAATCTTCAGGCCTTGCTTCCTCCATCCTGCTTGGAGTCTCCTCTCCCTCCCTCTCTGCAGCGCAGGACCTCCGCTCCAGCCTCGCTCCGAGACACGGAGGCCCGGACCTGCTACTCACAGCAGAGATGACACCTGCGCCCCCCCCAAACCCAACCCACTAAATCTTCTATTTCCATCCTGCCCATCTTCCAAGCTCTTTTATCGAGAGAGAAGATCTGTGAGGTGAACCAAGGAGGGCAAAGCTCAGAGTCTGTAGTTTAAGTCCATTTGAGACTTACAGAAAGCATCTTGCGTTTATTATTATTGTTGTTGATGTTGTTGTTGTTGTTATTAGACATTGGCACTGGTGTCCTGTAAAGTAAACTTTACTCCATGTCCCTTGAGAAATGTGAAACTACCTCTTCAATCAGAAAACAAAATGTTTGACAAACACCCAGCCTTTAGCTCTGACAGTTCTCTTCTCTTGCTAAGCAAATGCTTCTATGCAAACAAATATGTAATTTTGAGGTGGCAGAAACCATAAGGTCTATTGTAGTGTTTGGCCAGACAGAGTAACTAATGTATTTGCATTGATACATTTGCATTGGATGTATTCCTTGATTTCATGTTCCACCACACCCACTGTGTTTGTTCACAGTGCATCCATCCTGAGGGCATGTCAAGCCTAGTTACACTATTTATTTTGGCGTTTTGTTAACTAGCAGCAAACTGCTGACCATGGAGATTCATAGCCGTATTTATTGTTCTCTTTGGAAGGAACCGGTCTGTGGGCTCCGGCTGTTGGGAGACCAGCACATAGCCCACTTCTTCTCAGCACCCACTTTGCTAATGCTGTTAATGCGCTAAAAGCGTCGCATGAAACTATTTAAGTGTGGTCACAAGATCACCAAGATGCAGTTGTTTGTATGTATGCATATCATTGGGTTTCTCATCTCACCTGAAGTGGTGTTTCTTTTTGTGCTGACTGGCTTTAATTTGATTTATTTAATGTCACATGTTAGAAAGTGTTGAGATGTAGTGAAATGTGTATATTATATATACATTGAGGATAGGAGGAAGAAGTTTTTCAGTGAAATGGTCTTGGTGTGCAGTGAAATACTAATATAAGGAAAGCGTCTTTTATAGCATTCTTCATTCGAAGAACTTTTTCTCATATGTATGTCCCCCACTAGCACTCAAGATTCCTTTAAGGAACTTATTATATTTTTTTCTTTTTTTTTAATCGCTTCAACTGAATTTTACATGCAGAAGATTGCCTTTGTCATGAAACCTGTCTGGCACAAAGTTCCTCTGTTCTCTGTTTTTGTTGTGATTATTTACTTCCTCATGTTCTGCCCGTAAATCACTTGCACCCATTTTCCTTTGAAACAAGTTTGATCCAAATAAGAGTTATAATAATGGAAAGTCGGTATATTTACAAAAAAATCATTGAGATTGTAAAATTAAACTTTATCAAGCACATTCAATTGTGTATAGTTTTGTAAAATTTATCATGTTTGTACAATGTTTTCTAAGTTTGGGTTTGTTTGTTTTTTTTGCATATGAAAAAAAAAAACATCTGTTTTAAGTTATCATTGGTACAACCCTTCAGTATAGAGGAGAGAGGAGATCATTGCTTTCCTCGAGGACAAATGTTGATATTGTGTGAAATAATATAGGAAATAAAATGTTCTGTTACACATTTAAATAAGTGTACTGTGGTTTAATTGAGCAATAAGGTGCAGAAGTCCTTGCTGAACATAGTCTGCTTTCTTGCGAAGCGCAGCCTTGAGTCATGACCAAAAACTGTTTTAAACAGCTGAACTTATGAGTGATCCTATAATTGGAGATACATTTTGCATTTCAAAGTTAAGGAAAAAACTGTTCACTAACAGAAATTCTTTCCTTTATCTTATTGTAAGATGAGACCGGCAAACCAAGCTAGAGTAACAATGTTGACAGTATGTAACACAATTGACAAACAATACTGTAGTATTGTTTGTCAACTCTGTTACTGTCAATTGTGTTACATACTGTCAACATTGTTACTCTAGCTTGGTTTGCCTGTAACAGAATTGACCATTTTAAATTTTTTAGCCAAAAACTGCCAGTATAAATGCTAAGAGCACATGGCACTAATGAAATCATGATTAAAACCCACTGTGTGATCCGTGATAAATTTCTTTTTCCTTTTGATACTGTGTTAGCACAATTTTGACATTTTACAAAACTCTTAGTGTAACAACTTTTTAGATTCAAATATTTTCTCAGAGAGAGCACGCACACCTTTCAGTGCTTCAGATCTCATCAGTGGGGGAAAAATGATTTCCTGTATCTTCCATAGTTGTGGGAGATAATTCCACCAATTTATAGCAAAGTATGATACGTAACAGAATTGACGCAAGATTTATGGACACATTTTCATAAGATAAAAGTTATTTTGAAGCAATTTAATGTTGTAGAATTTGGGAAATTACTATTTAGGGATTTTATAAATAAAATAAATATTACCAAAATTAAATATTTTACACAATGGGAAAAATACACGGACTAATTCGGACAAGAAATCATGATTTTCAGCTATATAAGACACTTTTTACACAACATATATCGTTACGGCCTGTAACATCTTGTGATCCATGACAATGATTAACAAATTATTGAAATAATTAAAAATGTAAAAAAGAACGTTTAAAAAAAGACACCGAATGTACGCTACCTGCAGTTGTAGAATCACCCTTGCCCTTGTGCTTATGGACAAAGCTCATGCGTAACAAAGGTGTCCATTATATTTGCAAAGAAAAGCAGTTCAGTGAAACGCAGACACCTTATGAATTGCTAATTAAAGGCTGTTATATTAAAGGAGAACTCCGGTCAATTTTAACATTGAGCTCATTTTTTTGTACATTTGGAGTGCTGTCAATACAGAGAACAACGACAAAAATCGGTGTTGCCTACACCGAGTTATTCTATTTTTAAAATTTGCACCCTGTTGACTTCAATGGGGCAAGTTTTAAACCTGCTTTTTAGCCTCTTAACATCCTTGATGTGTCATTACAAGTGCACAGAAAATGCAAAGTAGTCGTCCAAAGTAGTCGATTACCGATTTCACGCGCGTGATCATAGGTAACTAAACCTATGCGCTTGAACTCGGCAATCGACTACTTTGGACTTCAACCGAAAACAGGATGTAAACACAGGTATTTGCGCTGGCTTAAATAACATAATTTTTATACATATCTTTCACATCTACTGCAGTCAGTTCACTCGTGTTCACTCTGAAGGAATCACTCACATTTTCTGTGCACTTGTAATGACACATCAAGGATGTTAAGAGGCTAAAAGCAGGTTTAAAACTTGCCCCATTGAAGTCAACAGGGTGCAAATTTTAAAAATAGAATAACTCGGTGTAGGCAACACCGATTTTTGTCGTTGTTCTCTGTATTGACAGCACTCCAAATGTACAAAAAAATGAGCTCAATGTTAAAATTGACCGGAGTTCTCCTTTAAGCCAAGTGCCATTCTTGCTCAGTGAAATGGTGAAAAGTTCAAAGTTTGTTTTTATGTCGTATAATTAACACTATCACACTATATATTTCTTTTATAAGTGTTATATAAGTGTTCACACATTATTTCCGTGAGATGTCAAGTCCAAAAACAATATTTATACCGGCGAAAACACGTCAGATAACATTTGAATCACTCTCTGTGGTTTACAGGTGGGGAGTGTGACTGACAAGATACAGACAAAAACGTAGATTAAACATGAGTCATGTGTTGCATCTTAAATTTCACAGAAACAAAAGTAGACGTGGGACTTCGATTGTTGTGCTGCGCACTAATAAAAGCATGTCAAGGAAGTTAACAAGCATGCGGTCTTGGAACACTACTGCAAAAAGAATGTGGACACCTCATTTATAAAATGTGATTTCACAGATTTCAACTTAGAGTGTGCGTATACGCTAAAATCTACGCCAATGTTATGGATAAAAACCTTACAGTCTATGATAAAAACGATATTTGACGTGGAAAGGTGCTAAGCGCAGTGTAAGCAGACGTACGCACTTTTCCTTGTAGCAGAGAGCTGCCGTATGGTATTTGAAAATCTAAGCAATTATATCTTTTGGACGTTTACTAATGCTCTATGTTAATGACATTAATTAGGCGGCGTTTACAAGGCGGAGATGTGATCCTAAGATCAAATATAGGACAGGTTGTATGCAGTATTTTATCGAGGCCCCTCACTGAACAAAATTATTTTTGCTGCTTGTTCAAATTGCTTAATTAAAATGAGCTTAAGCAACACAATTGTTATACATTTTGACCTAATTTAATTGGATTGTGTTCAATCTGCTATATGTAAAATATAAATTTACTTAATCCGTTTGTGTTGGATTACATGAATGATTTGTGTTTTGTGTTGCATTAACTGAAACTGGGCGGTGCTTGTTAGTTCCCAGCATGCTTTGGATATGGCTGAATTAAAGGGGTGGTTCGGGATTTTTGACATCGGACCTCATTTTTAAGTCAGCCTGGTTGTTATTCATCAGTGGAGACATTTTTTTTAAAAAATTATCCAGTCCTTATATTTGGATAGTTAGCCGATGCTAGGCTAGCGCGAGTCAAGGGTAGATGTTAGCCAGCCATTAAAAACCGTTTTACCCACTCCACAGTGCACCAAACGCAAATCAATTATAACACTAGACTATCGATGCAAATGTCCGTTGAGAGAATAATGTTAGAAATCAAACTTACCTTTCATCACATTGCATTAGTTATAATTTGTTCCCTGTAATCATAAGCCTTGTCTACAGCAGCAGCGGAGTGATATTGATTACCTAGGCAACCGAGTGAGCCGGTACACACATGTACTGCACACACTGTAGTGCGCTTCTTTTCTGTGTTTACTTTTTGCCGCATTACTAACTGGAGCAAAGTAAAATTCCGCAGCTGCTGAGAAACTAGTTCCTTTGGGATCATTGAGATGAAAGGTAAGTTTGATTTCTAACATTATTCTCTCAACGTACATTTGCATCGATAGTCTAGTGTTATAATTGATTTGCGTTTGGTGCACTGTGGAGTGGGTAAAACGTTTTTTAATGGCTGGCTAACATCTACCCTTGACTTGCGCTAGCCTAGCATCGGCTATCTATCCAAATATAAGGACTGGATAATTTAAAAAAAAAAAATGTCTCCACTGATGAATAACAACCAGGCTGACTTAAAAATGAGGTCCGATGTCAAAAATCCCGAACCACCCCTTTAAGGCGAGACACTACAGGTGAATAGGGTAAAATTTTAAAATAATAGATATCACCATGAAACTTCCTCAGTTGATTACTTACACAAGTATATATAAAAAATGTATTACAAGTTTTAGAAATTTGTATGTTTAATTATGCAAATTAGGCATTATCTAATTAAATATGCACGATTTTGCATATATTTTCGGTAGATAGATCTGAACATATGATAAAGCCAGGTGTAAAATTCTTTTTTCATTTTATTTACACACAAGATGAAAATAAAAACTTTCATTACCTAGGAAATCAAAATATACTGTCCATAGCCATAATAAATTGATTTTCGCCATATTTTTTTGATTAAAATGTCACATAAATCAGGCCAGGAATGATTTATTAACAAATCCCTCTGAAAATATCTTCAGAATACTGCTAAGTGTATAACTGGAAAGTTTGGTGTACATAGGTGCTACATAGGCTGAGATGTTTGTGCTGGAGAATGACAAAAAAACGCAAAAAAATCATTTTGAGAAAACGGCAGTTAAACATTTAAAGTCCCCATGAAATCAAAATTGACCCTATTTACTTTGTTAGCGCATATTACTAGTCTTGTGGTGAACAATTAATCCGTGCAAGAAAATATTTAAAAAAAAAATTTTTTACCATGGTAATCTTTAATCAAAATCTGAAAATCCCCCTCCCCTCTGCATTGGAGGACCTTCTCTGATGACGTAGGTTTGAGGAATTGGTTTGGGCAGAGCCATAGCTTAACCACTCCCCTCAAACCGTTAGTCTGCTATGAGCAGAGATGGAGAGGAGGAGCGCTAGAGTAAAACCCTGCCCTCTGTTCAATATTCCTTTTCACTGGGAAATACGTCATAACACTGGAGAAAAGTCGTTTGCAACTTCCGGTTCACGGGGACTTTAAATAGCTCTAAATGAGAAATCGTCGTTAACTTTAAATCCCCCTTTGGACATTCACGATTGGTTACTGATAGAAAGGAAATGCCCATATTTGGGTTACATAGCGTTGTGCAGGAGACTCAGAGCTTCACAATGAAACCGGTCATGACAGACTTCAGTAAACAGACGGACCTCGGCGTGTCGCGTTTGAATGCAAACTTCCTGGTAAATTCGGGAGAAACTTAGGCTACTGCCGCAAGTAAACAAAATGTAATAAAATAAACATCTTAATGTAGCCTATATTTTCAACGTTTTCTTTATAGCAGCTTGAAAGAACACATAGGCCTATTGAAGGAGTAAACTAACCCAAAATCTCAAAACTGACCACTGCATAAAAATTGATGTTTTTGCCTGCCGTGTCAGAATAAATGTTGTGTTATTTTATGTTTGTTTGTTTTTTTGTTTTGTTTTTTTTGAGAAAATGAGAAAAGGGGAGACTTGATAGTGTGTAATTGTGTTTTATTTTCAATTACATTGGAATTATTTGAACCATTTAAATTTTACTAGCTAATAGCTAGTTGAAATTTATTATTTCACTTGAGGGACATTAAAATATGTCGTCTTATTGAATGAAAGGATATATGAATATGAATTCCTGAATTAGGGAATCTTTTAAAATTCAATTTGAGACTACTCAATTGGGTCACTGAAAATGACTTCATTCCATGAAGTTGAAGTTACATGAACAAATTGTGTTTGTTTAACTTAATTGATTCATGTGGGACCGATGTACACTATTATATCATGTAAATCCAAAACACTTTTTTTTTTCAGAGCTGATTTAGGCTACCTGTTTGGCTATTCCAGTGAAGATGATTACACATGCTACGCCGCCATGTAATGACGTTTGTAAAAATTACCGTTTTAGGGGGGGCAGTGTGTGTGTGTGTGTGTGTGTGTGTGTGTGTGTGTGTGTGTGTGTGTGTGTGTGTGTGTGTGTGTGTGTTTAATTTACTTTTTCTTTGAGGTTTTACTCTATCCTTGCATTGGTTTATGAGTGATACTGAAAACCCCTAATTTATGGAAAGGATACTTTAAACAGCATATAGCTATTAAACAGAGTGTTGAGAAGCTCACTTAATGCACTGCCACTTGTCTTGGTTTTTACAACTTCATTTACTTGTCTACATAAACCTGGGTATCATTCTTGAAGACTGTATTTAGATCATCATAATCATCTCGACAAATATTTAACATGGGCGCAGCTTTATCTTTCGTCATTATCATCTTTAGCACGGACTTCAGTGTAACGTTATCTAAAAATCTGAATACTTATTATTTTTGTGTTGAAGCGGAAAATGTCTGTGGTGGTGACAAAACTGGACATGCTTGTTCAGAGAGGGGAATACCGCAAAACAACATCTGACTGCATGCCACAGGCAATAATCACTCCACTGTCTGCGTTTACGATTGTAAAGGTGACGTTTCACTCAAGCAACAATAAAGAACTGATTCATCATCTGTCACATTTTTAGAACTGCTGTAAAAGTTTCACTTCTGAGCCATTGCATATTTGCTCCCATTTCTCATATTTCGAGACCTTTATCATACCGGGTGACATTTGATACTGAAGCCTTTAATATTATGCTCAGGGTGGGAGATAAAAAGAAAACCTTAACATTTTGCATTTACACAAACCTTCAGAGAGAAAGACATCCACACACACACACACACACACACACACACACACACACACACACACACACACACACACACACACACACACACACACACACAAATTATCCAATTTAAAATGTAATGCTACATTCAAAGTGATATACAGTGCTATGCATAAGTTTAGACACCCATGCTAAAGTTGACTAAAAAGAGGAATAAAAAATCATCTTTTGGAAATTGAACTCAATGCCTTCAGAATACTTAGATACTTAGAGATACATTCTCAAAATTTAGAATTAAAAAAATGAGGAAAAATCCAACCTTTAAGGACACCAATTTTCTTTGTGAATGAATAATGTATCGTAAATAAATAAATGTTCTTCCTTAAAATACAGGGTGCATAAGTTTGGACACCCCTATGTTAAATTCCCATAGAGGCAGGCAGATTTTTATTTTTAAAGGCCAGTTACTTCATGGATCCAGGATACTATGCATCCTGATAAAGTTCCCTTGGCCTTTGGAATTAAAATAGCCCCACATCATCACATAGCCTTCACCATACCTAGAGATTGGCATGGAGTACTTTCCATAAGATCATCTCTCAATGCAAATCAAACCAGCTATTAGGCTAACTGAAATAAAACCATGTCTCTAGGTATGGTGAAGGCTATGTGATAATGTGGGGCTATTTTAATTCCAAAGGCCAATACAAGGGAACTTTATCAGGATGCATAGTATCCTGGATCCATGAAGTAACTGGCCTTTAAAAATAAAAATCTGCCTGCCTCTATGGGAATTTAACATAGGGGTGTCCAAACTAATGCACCCTGTATTTTAAGGAAGAACATTTATTTATTTATTTATTTATGATACATTATTCATTCACAAAGAAAATTGGTGTCCTTAAAGGCTGGATTTTTCCTAATTTTTTTAATTAAGGCATTAAGTTCAATTTCCAAAAGATGATTTTTTATTCCTCTTTTTAGTCAACTTTAGCATGGGTGTCTAAACTTATGCATAGCACTGTATGACTGAATAAACTTAACACTGTGTAACATCATTATCTTCTGTTTATTGTCCTATGCAACTGAATGCCTGAGCTGGACCTAGTGCTATAAGTAATTCAAACAAAAGCCAATTACTTAGCAGGTGATTGAGGAAAAAAGGTTTTACTTCAGTATGACATAAGAAACTTGAGCTATTTCCCTGTCGGAGACGAGAGTTTGGGGCTGTCATCAAGCCTCTG
Source organism: Scardinius erythrophthalmus (assembly GCF_964197995.2). Taxonomy (NCBI): domain Eukaryota; kingdom Metazoa; phylum Chordata; class Actinopteri; order Cypriniformes; family Leuciscidae; genus Scardinius; species Scardinius erythrophthalmus. The sequence continues at coordinate 13,639,972 of NC_138236.1, forward strand.
GCACTCTCACTGTCTCTCTCTTAGTATCAGTGATGTGTTGAGTCTAGCCAAGAGAGACTCTGTCACGTGAAATCATAGCGTGAAATACATGTAAAGAAGAGCAAACAGAAATGACAGTTTCATTCTGAAAAGGATATGGATGATGTTGTCTGTAAAGTGCCAGCTTCCCGAAAATTCATTTGAATAAATAAACAGTTTTCAACAGTTTTTTCCCCCCTTTTTTTAATAATGCATTAATTTGATATTAATGTAAATATTTGTTGTAATAGCCTATAAACTAATGTAATGAAACTCATTTAAAATTAACTTTACTACATTTCTAAAGTTAATAAAGTTTATTAATTAAATGAATAGTCAATGTTGAAAAATGACGATTTATTGATAGTTTGTCATGCATTAATATTAACAAATGAAACTTGAAATTTTGCTTCAATTAACAGTATATACACATAAATACAGGGTGGGCCATTTATATGGATACACCGTAATAACATGGGAATGGTTGGTGATATTAAAGTCCTGTTTTTGGCACATTAGTATATGTGAGGGGGCAAACTCCTCAAGATGGGTGGTGACCATGACATATACTAATGTGCCACAAACAGGACTTTAATATCACCAACCATTCCCATGTTATTACGGTGTATCCATATAAATGGCCCACCGTGTATATATATAGCTACATTTTACAAATACATTTTTCTTTCCAGATGATGGTGGATCTGCAAAATTAAACAGGTGAAATTTTACAATACAGTAAAATTCTACATGAGTTAATGCATTAAGTATCATGAACTAACCATGAGCAATGAAAGTTTAAGTTATTAGTTACATTTTTGAAAATTAAACAATTTAAACAGTACATATTTTACAAATACATACACACATACATACATACATACATACATTTTATTAGTTTTCCATAATTAAATGAAAGTATTAATCCTCATTCAGATTAATCATCATAATGTTAGGTCTTTCTTTTAACTCAGTCTATTTAGGTTAAATGAAGACAACATGTTATCAAAATGGTTGCTTTGACTCATGATCTTGAATTCTTGCATCCAATTATTCTTAATACTATTTTAAGGTGTGGTATCTAATTTTGGTTCAGAAACTTGTTTCTCCTCAGGCACAAGTGACGGATTGGATATGATGTAGGCTGAATTCTCCATTTTACTCTGTGGCTCAGTTTCACTCAAGCCCCGGATGTTCTCAGAACTCTTCCTAGAGTATTCATATACATTCTTCAGGAATGCGTCTTTGGTATTGTGCTCCTTTTTGTAAATAATTATGTAACATTTCTGCAAAAAGTGGCAGCTCAGGATTCCGTAGTTCGAAATAAGAATAACAACCACCTCCACAGCAGGTACATATTTGCCACTGGTGGTGACATGCACAGGGATGAAGATGACCCAGGCCATGAGGTAGATGAGCATACCGAATGTGATGAACTTGGCCTCATTATACTTCTGCGGAAGTTTTCTGCCTTTAAAAGCAAACGTGAAACATATAAGTGCCAACAAAGCTATGTATCCCAACATTAACCCGAACATCACACTTGAACCTTCTTGGCATTCCAGCAGAATGACTTTGGGCTGCACTGCGTCGTTTTTAAAAGGCGCGTACAAGGTCAGCCAAACAGCGCAAATGATGATCTGCAGCCCTGTGCAGATGCAGATGATCACATATGGCTTGTAGAGCCTGTCCAGTAGCTCCTTCACCTCTAGGTTCGTCTGGAATGCCAGAAGAATCTTCAAGGACTTGACCAGGATGCATGAGACACACAGCGTGAAGCTCAGACCAAAGATGACCTGCCTCACCCTACACGTCTCATTACTCGGTTCACCCACAAAAAAAATGACACTAACAAAACTTCCCAGCAGCGAAAAAAGGATCAGATGACAAAGGGGTCCGCCTGCAGCCTTTACCACTGGAGAGTGCCTTTTCCAGAAGAACAGTGCAGACATCAAGAAGAGGAGGAGGACGCCGACGGCAGCCAGCGTCAACAGAACGATAGCGAACCCACAATTCCACTCGAAGTACTCATAAAGCTTGAGATGACATTCTGACCTATTAACGTTTGACATACTCCTGGGGTCACACTGGAAACATGCATCTGCATCTGAAAGACAATTTAAAAGTATTTTTGACTGTTGGGGTATAAACTAAAAATAAAGATCAGAGATTTTCATCCTAAAGGTGCTGTCGAATAAGCTTTTCATGCAAACAAGGTCCATTGTTCATTGTCGATAGCGTAGAGATGTATGATGTAGAGTAAAATCTGTGTGGTGAAATTATTTTCCCTCACATTCATTCTTATTGTAATGTCTGAATTTTACAGTGAAATTTCACCCAGCAAAGGTGAATGTGACTTCACCTTTAGATTAAGGAACTTGATACCAAGGAACTAACCTGTTTGGTTGGAATATTGGTTTTCTGCGCAGGTGAGACACTCATAACAGCAAGTGTGCTGACCCTCTGCTGTTTTTTTGTACTGCCCTGGATGACAGCTCTCTGAACACTTAGATACCACCTGAGAAAAAACAAGTGAAAGACTGCATTAGAGAATGCTTTTTAGAAAATACCGTTCTGGCCATTTAGCACAAAACCAGTTAAAAAACAGTGCTGATGAATGGAAGAGTTTCCAGGCATTTCACCTTTACTTTGAGAGGACAATGTGCGAACAGTAAAAAAAAAAAAAAAAAAAAAAAAAAAAAAACAGAACACGTTCTAAATGGTATAACAGTCCTTCCATGGTATTCCGGTACTACGGAGCCCCTAAACAGGCATGGTAATGGGGGAAAAAAATTGATATGAAAAAATCTATATTTCAATGCTTTTGCATTCTCATAGTTTTACGTTCCCCTGTAGTGCAGCAGATTAGTAAAAAAATCGTTCACTTTGGTATAGAAGCATGAAATTTGGCACAGATACTCTCTAAAGGCCACTATTTTGGAAAAAGGCGTTGGCCACTCAAAAATTCAATATGGCGGCCATTTTTCAAAATGGCCGCCATTGCTATTCAATGCTTATTATATCAAATATTCAAACAGTGATCCAAGCATAAAATTTGATACTCTCTATAGGATAATACTCTCTAAAAATATACTCTCTAAAGGACGTTAATAGAAAAAGATGCTTGTCCCTCAAAAATTCAAGATGGCCGCCATTTTTAAAGATGGCCACCGTTCCTGTCGAATATTAATTATTTCAAGTGTTCAGATGGTGATGCAAGCATAAAATTAGGCAGAAATACTCTTCAAGGAACACTCTTTTGGAAAAAGGTATGTGCCACTCAAAAATTCAGGATGGCCACCATTTTCAAGATGGCCACCATTTCTGTCAAATAGTCATAATGTCTGCTTTTTCTGCCTCCTCTCCTTTGACCTGTCCAGCTTAGTTAAACTTGCCAGGGATATAAAATCCCCGCCGGCATAGGTCTCAGGTTCATTGGAGTACACAAGCCTCTCCACCACGGCAAGGTGTAGTCCACAGAGAGGAAGTGCCACTGTTAGAAAAGGATACGCTGCTGGTACAGGTTGCACATACAGTGGGGAGAACAAGTATTTGATACACTGCTGATTTTGAAGGTTTTCCTACTTACAAAGCATGTAGAGGTCTGTAATTTTTATCATAGGTACATTTCAACTGTGAGAGACGGAACCCAGAAAAAATCCAGAAAATCACATTGTATGATTTTTAAATAATTAATTTGCATTTTATTGCATGACATAAGTATTTGATCACCTACCAACCAGTAAGAATTACGTCTCTCACAGACCTGTTAGTTTTTCTTTAAGAAGCCCTCCTGTTCTCCAGTCATTACCTGTATTAACTGCACCTGTTTGAACGTGTTACCTGTATAAAAGACACCTGTCCACACACTTAATCAAACAGACTCCAACCTCTCCACAATGGCCAAGACCAGAGAGCTGTGTAAGGACATCAGGGATAAAATTGTAGACCTGCACAAGGCTGGGATGGGCTACAGGACAATAGGTAAGCAGCTTGGTGAGAAGGCAACAACTGTTGGTGCAATTATTAGAAAATGGAAGTTCAAGTTGACAGTCAATCTCCCTCGATCTGGGGCACCATGCAAGATCTCACCTCGTGGGGCATCAATGATCATGAGGAAGGTGAGGGATCAGCCCAGAACTACACGGCAGGACCTGGTCAATGACCTGAAGAGAGCTGGGACCACAGTCTCAAAGAAAACCATTAGTAACACACTACACTGTCATGGATTAAAATTCTGCAGCGCACGCAAGATCCCCCTGCTCAAGCCAGCACAAGTCCAGGCCTGTCTGAAGTTTGCCAATGACCATCTGGATGATCCGAGGAGGAATGGGAGAAGGTCATGTGGTCTGATGAGACAAAAATAAAGCTTTTTGGTCTAAACTCCACTCGCCGTGTTTGGAGGAAGAAGAAGGATGAGAACAACCCCAAGAACCCCATCTTAACCGTGAAGCATGGAGGTGGAAACATCATTCTTTGGGGATGCTTTTCTGCAAAGGGGACAGGACGACTGCACCGTATTAAGGAGAGGATGACCGAGGCCATGTATCGCGAGATCTTGGCCAACAACCTCCTTCCCTCAGTAAGAGCATTGAAGATGGGTCGTGGCTGGGTCTTCCAGCATGTCAACGACCCGAAACACACAGCCAGGGCAACTAAGGAGTGGCTCCGTAAGAAGCATCTCAAGGTCCTGGAGTGGCCTAGCCAGTCTCCAGACCTGAACCCAATAGAAGATCTTTGGAGGGAGCTGAAAGTCCATATTGCCCAGCAACAGCCCCGAAACCTGAAGGATCTGGAGAAGGTCTGTATGGAGGAGTGGGCCAGAATCCCTGCTGCAGTGTGTGCAAACCTGGTCAAGAACTACAGGAAACGTATGATATCTGTAATTGCAAACAAAGGTTTCTGTACCAGATATTAAGTTCTGCTTTTCTGATGTATCAAATACTTATGTCTTGCAATAAAATGCAAATTAATTACTTAAAAATCATACAAAGTCACTCACAGTTGAAGAGTACCTATGATAAAAATTACAGACTTCTACATGCTTTGTAAGTGGGAAAACCTGCAAAATCAGCAGTGTATCAAATACTTGTTCTCCCCACTGTATCTGCAAGACGGAGGGCGGAAGGACCATCAGAATTGAGACGGTTTCAACAATATAGGTGACCAGTTCAGAAAGAGCTATAGGAAAGATGGCTGGTTGAATCTTTTCACTCTGTGACTCTTTCTCAAGCCTTCTGAGGTGGAGTTTCTCTCTGTTGTAAAGATGAATGAGACACAAATGATGGTATTTCAGCTCCTGTGCAATGGCATCAGCACCACTTAGTTGAGACAATAATTTAGCATCATTCAGTGTTTGTGCACATTCATGTAGTCTGTCATTCAATTGCAGTGTCATTACCTGACGTAGGTCAGATTCAGGAGATATGTTATCACAAATAAAGCAAACCTGATCATCTAGTCTTTTCTGCATCATGGCTGCTTTGTTTGGCCTTCATCTGTCTCGCTACATTGAGCATCGAATTGTATGGGATACAACTAGGTACAGGTCACCTACACCTAGCCCGATCATTCATCCAGTGCCATTTAAGTCCCGTGTGATCTGTACACCTTCCAGGTGAGCATACATGAACAAGTCATGTATTGCCCCGCTTACCCTTGGCTCGGCTCTTCTGCACTGGCACAACCTGTCAATTCAGGTGCGGCTATCTAACTACGTCTATTAGTAGCTATTTGATGATGGGCTGTTAGGCAGCATTTGGGACACTAAACTTAGCTATACTATTACTACTAGTCAAGAACTACAGTGTAAGTAAAAATAGATCAGCTGACACTAAACCCCATTCTGAGTTCCACAGCAGTGAAGTCACCAGTGTGCCCTGGTTGTGTAATGACGTTCACTCTATTAAAAAAAACCTTCCTTAACACATTAAATTGAGCTCTGACAGAAATGGTGGCCATCTTGAAAATGGTCGCCATCTTGAATTTGAGCGGCACACATTTTTTTCCATGATAATGTTCCTTGAAGAATATTTGTACCAAATTTTATGAGAGCATCACCATTTGAAAAAAAGATGTAAGGATTCAAGAGAAATGGCGGCCATCTTGAAAAATGGTAGCCATCTTGAATTTTTGAGGGACAAGCACCGTTTTCCAAAAAAACATTCTGAAGAGAGTATTTTCACAAAATATTATGCCTACATCACTGTTTGAACAATTGACCTAATGAGCATTTGACAGAAATAGCGGCCATCTTGAAAAAAATGGCTGCCATTTTGAATTTTTGGGTGGCCAACGCCTTTTTCCCAAAAAGTAACCCTTAGAGAGTATCTGTGCCAAATTTCATGCTTTTATACCAATTTGAACGATTCTCTTGAAATATGCCATTAATCTGCTGCACTACTGGGAAAATCAGCATTCGCCCGAAAGACTTTTGTTATTTTCAAAGTTAAAAAGTTAAAAATAACAGTAATTTGTGTAAACTGTAAAGAATTATACAAAAATCCTCCCCTAACAACACGTCCCAATAATACTGATACTACGTGTCATGATACTTTAGCTGGTCTCAGAAAAAGGAACAGCTTACTTCAGCAGAAAATCAGCAGTCTCTATAAAAATGATCATTAAAGAGTACAAATTACCGTCAAATCACTTAGATGAAGACTGAAATTGCTGTAGGATGGATCGTATTCTGCTATTTTGCCACGTCCTTCAGATTCGTATTCATCCCATCGGAGGATATCATAGCCCAAATTAATGTCGCCGTTCTCATCGAAATTGTACATTACTCCTTCTTTCTCAAAAGTGACACTGAACAACTGTCTACCGAGCTGAAACACAAACATGCAATGATTTTTTAGGATGTTAATTGTGACAAGAATTTGGCAGCAAGTATTTTTTAGTGTGGTAAAATACCTCCCAGGGCTGGATAGCTGTTGGGGTTTTGCATTGTCTTATTATGCAAAGTTCAGCCACAGCATTAGCAATAGCACTGACTGCCATCTGAACGTTGAAGACCAAGGCCGAATTCATGATCAGTTTCTGTACTGCGTTTGTAGCATTTCCTATATCAGATTGATTTAAAAATTCCTTCAGGAATGAATTGTTCATCTCATCTCCACTTTTAAACTGTAGATCCTTAAGGTACTGATGAAAGGGTGTAACATTTCCACTCTTGAAGGTGAAGCCCAGTACTGTTCCAATATCTGAGAGATTTCCTTTTTCCAGAATATCTTTAGCAGTTGACCAGTTATCGCTGGCCACCCATACCTTATTACTTGCAACATTCTTGCTCTGTAGACGCTTAAAAAGCAACTTCATTTGAAATGATTTAGCAAATGAGACCACCACATTAACCTTCGTATTTTTTTCAATGATGTCCACGGTGTTGTTGATGGAGGCGTTTAATTTTTGTTCGTTTGCTAGGGAGTCTGGTAGGATCACCTTAAAGGCCACACAAATTCCCTCGGTTTCGGTGTGCTTAACAAAACTTTCCATGGCAGAACGCCCATAGTCTCCATCTGTAATGATAATGCCAACCCAGGTCCATTTATTGTCCTTCAGAAGTTTTACCATGGCATGTGTTTGGTACTCATCATTGGGGACGGTCCTCATGAAAGCTGGGAAACGACTTTTGTCACTTAGAATAATAGCTGTAGATCCGTAACTAATCTGCAGAACAGATAAACAGACAAGAATATATTACCCCATCCTAATTTTCAGCTCTATGAGAGGAGAACTTGCAAGAGCTTACCTGTGGAATCAGCATAAGGTTGAGTTCTCTGGCAATTGCGATGGAGATCTCCGAAGAAGAGGTCCCAATTAACGCCGTTATGGGCCAGACAGGTTGAGAAGAGTTTGTTGGTGAATCACAGTCTGAGAGAGGCCGTGTGAGATCTTGGACGGCCCAAAGTGCAGTTGTGACATCAGAACATGTGTCATAGACGCGGTATCCAAGAGTAATGTTCAAACGGCTGAACACGGGGGATCTGTTTGCCATTTCCACAGCATGAATCATAGATAGAGCCTGATTTAGACCTTTTGTATAGAATCTAGAGAGAACCAAAACCATTTTGAGATTGTGACAAGATTCTTCAGATTAAAGCATATAAGATACTCGAGAGAAGAAGTTAGAATGTACATAATGATGATTATTTACCATCTAATATATTTTTAGGGGGAAAGCACCAAATCAGCATATTAGACTGGTTTCTGAAGGATCATGTGACACTGAAGACTGGAGTAATGGTTGCTGAAAATTCAGCCTTGCCCTCACAGGAATAAATTAGATTTTTAATAAATTGTAATAATATTTCACAATATTACTGTTTTTACTGTATTTTGATCAAATAAATGCAGTGAAAATAAGAGACCTACGTCTTTCAAAAATATATATATTTTCTACATCTACAAATCTTTTACTGTAATGTCTATAAATCCCTATAAACAAACAGAAAAAAATAAAATATTTTTTTTACTGTCCAACATATATTTAGACTTAGCCAGTGACAAAAATGATCGGTTCAGCCCAGTCCGCTTTTTTCTGTCCTTCATAACTGGATTCTCCAGAATGAACACTCACCTGCTGCAGGTGGGACGCTGAGGAGAAGAGAACCTGTTTGAGCTGTTGAAGTTCACTGCCGTCACTGCCTCATGGATGGGGAAAAGACCTCCAATGATGATGTCTCCAGGGGCTGCTGCCCCAAGGAATTGTGTCAGAGAAGCATCTGTGACCTCCAACTGCACAGACAACATGAGTAAGAGGATCGTCAAATCCAAACGAGCCATCACTGCTGTAGGCTGTTTTCCCTGAGTTCAGCCAGGGCGAATGACAGGTGTGCTTTCATACATCTTTGTTTATAATACACACGCTTCCTTCATATAGCTTTAAAAAAACATGCAGACCTCCCACATGTTTCTCAAGTCCCTCCCTTATAGGAAGTTGAGGTAACTTCTGTTAAAAAAAGCAGATATCTTCCTGTAAATCAGGTGAAACATAAAAAATGCAGAAAAACGTCTTAACAAAACAACAAAAGGGCCTCAAATTGTTTCATAATACACATGTGTACAGGAAAGAACAATCATTCAAAGGGTTATTATAGTTGTAGGCCTATAATTGTCACTTTTCTCAAAAATGTTCTCATTTTCATTTAGTTTAACTTGGTTGTACCACAATATCTTAAACTGAAATAAAAATTCATAAATTATATACACATAAAAAAAAGAGACAAATACATACAATCAACCAAACTACAAAAACGTTTAAAATTAAATTGAAAAATTTAAAAGATTATCAAAAACTGTAATAATAGGCTAACTCAATGATACCAAAGTAACACTTACCCAAACTGATTTGAAACCTCAGTCTGTACATAGATATACATTTTTCAGATCATCTTAAAGGGGTGGTTCAGGATTTTGGACATCGGACCTCATTTCCAAGTTAGCCTGGGTGTTATCAGTGGAGACAGTTTTCAAAAATTTTCACCCAGTCCTTCCAGTTGCATAGTTCGCCGGTGCTAGGCTAGCGCGAGTCAACGGTATCCCACTCCACAGTACACCAAAAGCAAATAAATTATAACGCCAGACTATCGATGTAAATGTCTGTTGAGAGAATAATGTTAGAAATCAAACTACCCTTTCATCGCATTGCAATAGTTATACATTGTTCCCTATATTTATTAGCACAGTCTACAGCAGCGGCGGAGTGATATTAAGTTACATAGGCAGAGAGAGCTGATCCTGAACCACCCCTTTAACATAACTTTAATTATAACATAAGTGGTGATGCTCAAGAAGTTAAAGTGTGGGGAACTGCTAATAAGTCAAAAGAAACTGTTAAGACAAAAGAACCACGAAAAATATTATATTAAAATTTTAATTCAATAATGAATATAATTATTTTTAATAAATAATATAAAAAGTAATTAAATAAAAATAAAAATTAATAAAATTTATGCAAATTGAAAAATGTACACAAAACAATGACCTACAAAAACCAAGACAAAACAAGAGAAATGTTAAGTAGTGCATCAATATCATTATTAACATCTTCATCACAGTAGCCTATATACTAAAAAATGATCTTGAAGTGAAAGTGGCTTGTTCACGCCACCTTGTGGTGAAGCACTCAGATACTTAATTATTCAAATAAAAACGGGTAATTACCACAAAATACTCTCCTTCAAATAAAAAATAAAAATAAAAAACGTCAAATTTGAGATATAAAATTAGCAATTGAAAGATATGAAGTCACAATATAGAGATATGGGCCTGGTTTCACAGACAGATCTTAGATTAAGCCAGGATTAGGTTTCAGTTCAATTAGGACATAAGTAGCGTTTATTTAAATTCTTTAGAAAAAAACAAAAAAACAATAGGCTACTGGCGTCCGTCCATCTTAAGACAAAATGGCACTGATGTATTTTAAAAAGTCCCCCTGTAGTCAATAATTGTATCCCTTAAAACTCATCTTTGATCACCAAAATTACATATTTAAACGTTTTTCCTGTGAAGAAAAAAAAAGTCATGCCTTAAATGCTTAAATGTACATCCTTGCTTCATTTAGCAAATTAGCCCGCTCAATCACACCTGGGGCTGGGGCCCGTTCTTTTACCTGTTTACCTTGCGCTTTTAGGTTTAAAAAACAGTTTTACTGTAAAAAATGTTACTGCTATTTACTTAAAAAAATTATGGTAACAATTTTACACATAATATTTTTGAGTAGTTAAAGCTTGATTTCATTCAATCTACCTGAATAAATCATGTAAAATACCCTAATTTATTTAGTCTATGACATAATGAATTACAATTTTTTAGTGAAATGTGCTTTTTTATTTTAAGTATTTTTTATTCTCAAGTGAATGGATATGACCTGTTTATATTTAACTGTCTGAAGAAATGCCTGATTTGAAAATTCAGAGGGCACATCGCTCGCTAGGCCCTCAGCCAGCAGCTGGTGCACCGCCTCGCTCTATTGTGGTCAAGTTTTTGAGTTTTAAAGTAAAGGAGATGCTGCTGCATAAAGCGTGGCAAACAAGAGGATTCAAGTGGAAAGACAATCATGTAAACCTCGATCATGATTATCCGCCATCCATCATTGCTAAACGGAAGGAATATGTGGAAATTCGGAAGGTTCTGAAAGCTAATAATGTGAAGTTTCAAACGCTATTCCCCGCCAGGCTACGCGTGATGCACGAAGATGGAACCGGAATATACGATTCACCGACTGAAGCAGCCAAAGATCTTGTGAAAAGAGGCTACGAAATCACGACAATGCCAGCACCGCCACCGGCATCATTGACTGAACGGATAAAACAGTTGTCCTGACCGAGTGAATCGGCGCGCTACGAAGGCTACGACCCCACTCGAGACACCAGCTACAAGGAGAAGCTTCGCACATTTCGGATGACCACCCCAGGAACGACAACGGATTAAATTGAAACGAAGTGATGTGGAAAACTTCCAAGCGATTTGAGTTATTATTAAGACACGGTGGTGAGTAGATTGTGATTTTTGAATAGATGGGTTATGCAGGTAGAGCTTTCAAGATGCTGTGAACCAACAAGGACCCCCTTCACTGAACCCAGTTGAAGGGTTTTGCCGTAGAGCGGCCCGTGGACCTATTAGGGTCTAAAGGGTAGACCCTACATAGGAAGTCACCTCTTTGTCATTTTGGTATATTTATGTTGTTCTGTATGTTCATATTTTGCGTATGTTTTTTTGTTCGTTATACTCTGCTGTTCTGCGCAGAGAAGGGAGGAGTACCGTGTCTAATTGTTTAGTTAACCATTAATACAGTCACATGTTTAATAGACCTATAAAACTTGTATCACTTAACATAAATGGCATACTTAACCCAGTTAAGAGGTCAAAAATTGAAACTGAAAAGGGACAAGGTCCAGATAGCATACATACAAGAATCCCACCTTAGTGATGATAATGAACATGCTAAATTAAACAAAATGGGGTACACAAAAGTATACCTGAGTCTCCTCACATGACTCAGGTAGACGTAGAGGAGTGGCGATTTTGTTGTGCAGTGCGGTAAATTTCGAATACATATCTGAACACAAAGATAAAGAGGGGAGGTATATTATGGTAATTGGTAAAATTGAGGGAACCTTAGTGAGTCTGTTCAATGTCTATATTCCACCAGGGAGTGACTGGTCATTTTACAACAAGTACTTGAAACATTGACAACAAAGAGTCAGGGCATTTTAATGTGGGGGAGATTTTAACATTAGATTAAATCCGAAAAAGGACAGTTCAAATTTCAAACCCGACACCAAAAAAATGTATAAAAAAGTAAATAATTTCATGAAAGAAGTGGGAATAGTAGATATATGGAGGGAAATTAACCCGACAGGGCGGGATTACACTCACTATTCTGGGGCGCATAATGTCTACTCCTGAATAGGCTTATTCCTGATGTTTAAAAATGATATGTTTCGAGTGATAAATTGTGACATAGGAATAAGTGCACTCTCAGACCACAATCCAGTATATCTGTATCTTAACCTTAATGGTAAAATAAAGTCTACTCTATGGAGATTAAATATGAATATTCTGAATGACAAGGAAATCATGAATAAATTGAAATTTGAAATTGAATTCTATCTGGAATACAATGACAATGATGCAGTCTCACCAGTTATATCATGGGATGCTTTAAAAGCAGTGCTTCGTGGGAAAATTATTGCAATTTCTTCTACGGTAAAGAAATTGAAAAAACAAAAATTAGATCTCGAGACTAAACTTAAAGAATTACAGAAAGAACATTCATCTTCTCTACAGGACTCAGTGAAAGTAAAAATGTTCGAAGTAAAGAAGGAGATAAAAGAAATAAACACACAGGACATTCAAAAAAAGCTTCTTTTTACAAAACAACAATATTGAGAATGTGTATTTGGGCAATGTGGATGTTAATAACTGGAAAAATAAGGACAAGAGGTTGCTTTGGACACTACTGGCAGCAAGTAAGAAAGCCATAACCAGGAAATGGTTAAAACCGGACCTTCCGACCATCGAAGAGTGGGTCAACATAATCCAAGAAATCTACATTATGGAAAAACTTTCATTTACTCTCAGGATTCAAAGACACATGTTTTACAAAATCTGGACAAAGTGGTCTGAGTATGTCAAGTAAAAAAATATATATATATAGCTGCGAGCAGCGATTGCGGGCCCAAGCCGGTGGCAACGCCACCCTGGTGCCTTTAGTTACACTAAAGGCACCGGGCTGGCGGTGTCACCGGCTTGGGCCCTCCATATAGCTTTTTTAAAAAGTAAACAAAAAATATAGCTGCGAGCAGCGATTGCGGGCCCAAGCCGGTGGCACCACCAACCTGGTGCCTTTAGTTACACAAAAGGCACCGGGCTGGCGGTGTCACCGGCTTGGGCCCTCCATCGCTGCTCGCAGTTATATTTTTTGTTTACTTTTTAAAAAAGCTATATTTATATATATATATCAGACAAGTAATATTCTTTGTCTTGTCACTTAAAAAAAAATATATATAATTTTTCCCCTATTTTATATATATATATATATATATATATATATATATATATATATATATATATATATATATATATATATATATATATATATATATAATTACCTTTTTTTGGATGCTAAACTATTGTTTATTATATGCTTTGTTGTACTTCACTCACGTTCCAATATCGAAGGGAAAAATTATCCTCTTCACATGCGCAAAAATGTGCTTGGAAAATTCACAGTGGAGCGGTGCTTACTGTGAATGTACGAATTGTACTACTGACTATTTAGAGCAGTGTAATCTTTATATGTTAGGTTGACCATTTTATTATTATATTTTATTAAGTCTATAATGAACAGGCTGCAATGTCAAGATTGCAATGCTGGAGTGTGTGTGTGTGTGTGTGTGTGTGTGTGTGTGTGTGTGTGTGTGTGTGTGTGTGTGTGTGTGTTTGTTCATGTTTTTCTGTCCCGGTGGGGACTTTAACCTGAATGCACACAGACTCATGGGGACTCGTATCACAGTGGGGACCTAAATAGAGGTCCCCATGGGTAAACAAGCTTCATACAGAATGAGTTTTTTTGGAAATGTAAAAATGCAGAAAGTTTTCTGTGATGGGTAGGTTTAGGGGTAGGGTTAGTGTAAGGAGATAAAATATACAGTTTGTACAGTATAAAAATCATTAAATCTATGGAGAGTCCCCACAAAGATAGTAAACCGTGTGTGTGTGGGTGGGTGTGTGTGTGTGGCGTGGGCGCGATTGAACAGTGGACACATAAAAACATACTCCTTCATTATACAGGACGACATTCAAACTGCAAAGTGTTAACTTATATCGCAATAAAACACAACATTGTGCTTTTGTAAAATAATTTCAAGCAATCCACCCCCGAAAGGCGCTAATTTTAAAAATAAACTAAAATGCTCATGGCTGCACGGGCATTCATAACGGTGCGCATCCACGGCAAGGAACGAGCAGAACAGAGTGAACGGTTTTCAGTTAATTCCTACTTCCATAGGAATTCATTTGAAACGCTCGCTCAACCACTATCAATGTCAGTGCGGACGAACATATTTTACTTTCGTTTTTAAGTTGGCGATTCAAAAGCCCCCAGCGGTGTCACATGTCGATTATCCGGTGGTAAAATATTCTCACCGTCACATACCTAGTATATTTTTATGTAGATACAATAGGCCTACCTGATTTTGAACACAAGAGGGCAGTATAGCCCTATGTATGGCTTGACTTTTATGGGACTAAATAGTAGGGATGGGCATTTTAGTCAATTTATTATTTCGATCATTGATAGGTCTCAAAAAACGAGTACTCGTACTCGGGGGGCGGGGCGTGTTTGGGGGCGGAGCTTATTCGGGGGAGGTGGCGGGGCGTGTCTGTCATGGAGACGATGATATCAATTTAATATTTTAGCAATATTTTGAATTACATTAGCACTTTCTGATAAACCAAAATGTTATTTTACAGTATATTGCCTAAAATTACACTTTAGTCAGAGTAAAATTGACTTAAATTACTGAACAACACATGATTGATGAATTCTGAATACAACTTAAAGGATATGTTCATCATCATAAAAATGAACACACATGATACTTTGAGAATACTTTATTCAACAGTAAATAAAACGTTATCTTCAGTGTTAGGCTACTTAAGCAGCATATTTCAACTGTGCTTATGAAACAACAACAAAAACGAACAGCTTAGTTTTTTTTTTTTAAAGCTAAAGGAAAAAAGTGTAACAAACGACACTGTGGTAGCCTAGCCTATAAAACAGACGGAATCATTTATTAAAACAAACAACAACAAAAAGACATTCTGTAAACTATAGGCCTATTTACCACGACTGATCAAAAAGAAACATAGGCTATACAGCCTACATATTGCTGTTCAAAAAGATAAGTTGGTCTACGTGCTCAGGCGAGAGGCGTGTGCGGAGTCTATTCACAATTAGGCCGGCAGTGGAAAAAACGCGCTCCGCTGGAACAGATGTCGCGGGGACAGCTAAGTACCACTGGGCAATGATACTCAGCTTTGTAAACCGATTCTCATTTACCTTCCACCACAGTAGAGGGTCCTGGTTTACAGAGATGCATGGCTCACTGAAGTAGCGTTCGATTTCAGTGTCACACGAACAAAAATCACTCGCACCGTAATCTTCACCGAAAAGAGTGTCGAGGGCCGTTGCTGCTGCGCGATCAGGCTGAGGGTCATTTTGAATGGGTGTGACAGAATTTGTAACGGTGTCGAAAAGCTGTTTCAGACTCTCCTTTACTCTCGCTCGAAGCTCTGTCTCAAGAAACTTCAGATGTTTGTGTCTTGGATCCAATGTTGCTGCAATCAGAGGTAGAGCCACTTTCTCATCATCCTCCGCAACAGTGATTATGCGCCGTTTCAGAGATTCTGCCACTGCTGTCTTGAATTCCGAAACTCTTGGAGACTCACTGGTCTGTGTGTTTAGGTGTTTAGTGATGAGGCTATGTGTGATCGGATAGACCATCGAAACGCAAACATGCGTCTCACTGCACATTGTTGTTGTGGCGCACTTCAGAGACTGGAGAACAGGTATAAGTTCTTCTATAATCTGCCAGTGCTCATCTTTCAAGTCCAGCGTCTTCGCATCTGCAAGTTTTGTAGTATTGCGATCTGACAGAACAGCGCACACAGTCCATCTCTGTTCGAAAAGACGTTCGAAAATATCGCACACAGAATTCCACCGCGTATGACAGTACTGGATGAGTTTGTGCTCGGGTACGTTCTGCTGCTGTTGTTTCTGGCGAAGTGCCGCTGTAGCCACGGTGCTGTGGTGAAAATGTGCCACCAATCGGCCACTGGCAGCTATCACGCTTTTAACAGACGCAACACTGAAGCCTTCGTTGATAGCTAGCTGCAGGGTATGTGCGAAGCAGGGCACTGATTCCCAGAATGCGCCTCGATTCGCCAGAACCATGTTGCTAGCCTTATCGTGAACACATGCAATTACCTTCTCCGAGCTTGACAGCCACTGTTCTGTAGCATATTTTAGGTAGTTGGCTATATTCACAGCGGTATGTCGTTCGTCGAAACTGCGCGTCTCCAACACTGCACTATGCATTTCCCATTCAGCAATGTAATGACAAGTTAGTGTTATATAGGATTCGTTATACTGGGGCTCAACGTAATTCATCAAATCTTTAAACCCCTCTCCTTCGACGAAACGAATGGGCAGCAAATCTTTCGCTATCATTTCAGTGATTAGTTGTGTCATCTTTTCACCTCTGGCTGCGTTGCATTTCTGTCTGACGGTAAAAGATGCTATGATCGTCTGAGTTGCGTCTTTGGTGGTATCGGAAGACATTTTATGTACAAATACTAGATGATAACGCATTGTACTTGTGGTAGATTTGTGTGACAGCTTGGCGCTGCAAATTTTGCACTGAACTGTTTTTTCATCTATTTTGTCGAAGTGAAGCCAGACATCACTACGTGACTTTGAAGCCATTTTCTCTGTTTTCCGATTTGGACTTTGGACCGCGCTCTGGCAACGCTAACCAATCAGAGCTCAAGGTGCCGCCCAAAATGCTGCTATAACCAATCAGAAAAAAAAGTATTTTTTTAAACTCAGATCATCGTTTTTATGATCGATCGTCGCTATCACGTTCGAGTACTCGAGTGATCGAGTACTGTGCCCATCCCTACTAAATAGTACAATTACTATTTTTAAACTTATAAATATTTATTAAATTAAAAAAAAAAGAATAAAATGGGTTTAGTTGTGATATTTTTATACTTTTATATAGAAATAAATGGTGTTTAATTACATTTTTAGAAGATGAGGCTTTAAGTGTTACTTTACTTTAGTCCCTCACTATAGCAAAACCGTTTGAGATGTTTAATATCCGTTCACAATTTAGCATCTTTAATCTTTATCATTTTGAAAAAGTTTGGTGTGAATAAAATAAACCAGTTAGGAAGAGTAGCTAAAAACTCAGAGTCTGAAATATCCAAAAAATCCACATTCAAACCAAAATATCTGACTTCCTTTTGCTCTGAGCTAATGACTGTAAATTAGAAAGTTGTCCGGCTCGGTGAGAGCAATATATATACTGATTTTTGTAACTGTTGGTAAAACTAACCCCCCCACTTTTGTCAAACGCATGTTGAAAGTGACACACTCCCTGCTGCCAGTTGGTGGCGCTATAACTTTGACTCACAATAATTACATCCATCTGATCGGCCTCTTACCACGAACACACTGCTAAAGTTTCATCAAGATCAGTTAATGTATGCAGAAGTTATAACACTTTGTCTCCTCTCTTTTCTCGCCATAAATTTGTTTCCTCGCCAAGGCCAAACCGTTCGAAATATCAAAAATCCGTCCGCAATTTAGCATCCTCAATGTCTTGACTTCATGCTGACTGAGTTTGGAGGTGATTGAATGAATTCTCTAGGAGGAGTACATCACATTCCACAGCAAGCGTTTTCCAAACAATCCATAATAGCCGACTTCCTGTTGGGCTTATTATACCTTTATTACAGTGTAATGATACATTGTCATATAATACCTTTATTACAGTGTAATAATACATTGTGTTATTTTACCTTTATTACAGTATAATAATACATTGTGCTATTATACCTTTTTACAATGTAATAATACATTGTGAAATTATACCTTTATGACAATGTAATACATTGTGCTATTATACCTTTATTACAGTGTAATAACACATTGTGGTATTATACCTTTATTACAGTGTAATAATACATTGTCTTATTATACATTTAATACAGTGTAATACATTGTGTTATTATACATTTATTACAATGTAATAATACATTGTGTTATTATACCTTTATTACAGTGTAATAATACATTCTTATTATACATTTATTGCAGTCCCATAATACATTGTGTAATTCTACCTTTTTACAGTGCCATAATACATTGTGAAATTATACCTTTATTACAGTGTAATAACACATTGTGGTATTATACCTTTATTACAGTGTAATAATACATTGTCTTATTATACATTTAATACAGTGTAATAATACATTGTGTTATTATACATTTATTACAATGTAATAATACATTGTGTTATTATACCTTTACTACAGTGTAATAATACATTCTTATTATACATTTATTGCAGTCCCATAATACATTGTGTAATTCTACCTTTTTACAGTGCCATAATACATTGTGAAATTCTACCTTTATTACAGTGTAATAACACATTGTGGTATTATACCTTTATTACAGTGTAATAATACATTGTCTTATTATACATTTATTACAGTGTAATAATACATTGTGTTATTATACATTTATTACAATGTAATAATACATTGTGTTATTATACCTTTATTACAGTGTAATAATACATTCTTATTATACATTTATTACAGTCCCATAATACATTGTGTAATTCTACCTTTTTACAGTGCCATAATACATTGTGAAATTATACCTTTATTACAGTGTAATAACACATTGTGGTATTATACCTTTATTACAGTGTAATAATACATTGTGAAATTACACCTTTATTACAGTGTAATAACACATTGTGGTATTATACCTTTATTACAGTGTAATGATACATTGTCTTATAATACCTTTATTACAGTGTAATAATACATTGTGTTATTATACATTTATTACAGTATAATAATACATTGTGAAATTATACATTACAATGTAAGAATACATTGTGCTATTATACCTTTATGACAATGAAATACATTGTGCTATTATACATTTATCACAGTGTAATAATACATTGTGTAATTATACCTTCATTACAGTGCCATAATACATTGTGTAATTATACCTTTATTACAGTGTAATAATACACTGTGCTATTATACCTTTATTACAGTGTAATAACACATTATGGTATTATACCTTTATTACAGTGTAATAATACATTGTTATTATACATTTATTGCAGTGTAATAATACATTGTGTTATTATACATTTATTACAATGTAATACATTGTGAAATTATACTTTTATTAAAATATAATAATTCATTGTGAAATTATACCTTTATTACAGAATAATACACTGTTCTATTATACCTTTATTACAGTGTAATAACACATTGTGGTATTATACATTTATTACAGTCCCATAATACATTGTGTAATTCTACTTTTTTACAGTGTAATAATTCATTGTGGTATTATACCTTTATTACAGTGTAATAACACATTGTGGTATTATACCTTTATTACAGTGTAATAATACACTGTGCTATTATACCTTTATTACAGTGTAATAACACATTGTGGTATTATACCTTTATTACAGTATAATAATACATTGTGTAATTATACATTTATTACAGTGTAATGATACATTGTCTTATTATACATTTATTACAGTGTAATAATACATTGCGGTATAATACCTTTATTACAGTGTAATAATACATTGTGTTATTATACATTTATTACAATGTAATAATACATTGTGTTATTATACCTTTATTACAGTATAATAATACATTGTGAAATTATACATTACAATGTAAGAATACATTGTGCTATTATACCTTTATGACAATGAAATACATTGTGCTATTATACATTTATCACAGTGTAATAATACATTGTGTAATTATACCTTCATTACAGTGCCATAATACATTGTGTAATTATACCTTTATTACAGTGTAATAATACACTGTGCTATTATACCTTTATTACAGTGTAATAACACATTGTGGTATTATACCTTTATTACAGTGTAATAATACATTGTCTTATAATACCTTTATTACAGTGTAATAATACATTGTTATTATACATTTATCGCAGTGTAATAATACATTGTGTTATTATACATTTATTACAATGTAATAATACAGTGTGTAATTATACATTTAGCACAGTGTAATAATACATTGTGTCATTATGCCTTTATTACAGTGTAATAATACATTGTGTAATTATACCTTTATTACAGTGTAATAATACATTGTTACTATACATTTATTGCAGTGTAATAGTACATTGTGTTATTATACATTTATTACAATGTAATACATTGTGAAATTATACTTTTATTAAAATATAATAATTCATTGTGAAATTATACCTCTATTACAGAATAATACACTGTGCTATTGTGCTGCCCTTGCAATGCGATCTCCTGTGCAAAGCTAGACAGCCAGTGAACATTCAAAAGTCCTCCAATAAACACACAAGGCTTGACTTTTCTTGTATTTTAGTGAAGCTGTTTCCTCTTGTTGTTTTGTTTTGTAAAACTGAAACATTACAAAATAAGAATATAAATCAGTACACAAAACATGAACATATGCATACATAACTATGTTACTACAAAATTCCTATCAAAGTGTAAAACAAGCACTGTAGCCTACTGAAAACAAGCAATGTAGCCTACAGTATGAAAACACAGTTCACCTACAAGCCACAAAGCAATTAAAAAACAAAGCTAGCTACAGCTGTACTGCTAGCTAACAGAGCACATGTTTTACAAAGCATAAAAGCGTTTCTAACCTGACATTCCTTACCAATGCAAGTGATTGAAAATGATTTACACATTACTTACAGGCACATAGTCTCCAAGGCAGAAGTGTATCAGAAATAAATTCAGCAACATGAATCCAACACTGACTTTCTTGCCTGAAAGATTTCTACTGAAGAGAGTGCTTCACTGAATTATTAACTTTGACCAGTAGAGGGCAGCACACAGCATGAACTTCTGAAATTTAACTTAATGTATTTAATATTTTAACTTTTCCAACGAATAACTTATTTAACCCATTCACTTACCTTTAAAGACAGCACACTCCCCGCTTGATATAACAACATTATATCACTACAGATCCTACTAAATGAGGGAGAACGTCTTTTGACAGCAACATACTTAAGAGTACTTTCACAAAGTCTCTGAAAGAAGGACTACCATTTCTGAGACGGGCCTTAGAAACACCTTAGCTGTCCCGTCCTTCACAGTCCTGACCATTACCTTGCGGACCCTATTGTCACTGCTTGGCAAAACCTTGACTACTAGTCCCATTGGCCATTAATTTCTGTGAGCCTGGCTGTCTTTTAACAAGACAACATCTCCTTCTTTGACATTCGGCTTGTCTTTTGTCCACTTCCGGCGGCTCTGCAGAGTAGATAGATATTCTCCTTTCCATCTCTTCCAAAAAGTGTCAGCAAGACACTGGACTTGCTTCCACTGCTTTGCATACAACTGAGCAATACCAAGGTTTCCAGAGGGAGCTTCAATAGCACTTGTCTTCTGAGTAAGAAGCATAGCTGGGGTGAGTACTGCAGGCATATCTGGGTCGGTGGATACAGACACAAGGGGTCTTGAATTTATAATCGCCATCACCTCAGCCATGAAAGTGCTCAGGACTTCATGTGTTAGACGGGTTGGTTTTGTCTGAAGCAGCATTGCATCTAGAATGCGCCTGGCAACTCCGATAAGTCTCTCCCATGAGCCGCCCATGTGAGAAGCGTGAGGGGGATTAAAAACCCAGGAGCATCCTGTCTCCTGGAGGTACTTCCTTACTGCTGTGTCATCTGTGTTCATATCCAACTCCTTACAAGCTCCCACAAAGTTAGTCCCTCTATCAGACCGCAGAAGTTTTGCTGGACCACGAATAGAGAAAAACCTCCTTAGAGCATTGATAAAACTGTCTGTTGACATGGTTTCAATCAGCTCAATATGCACAGCTCTGGTTGACATGCATGCAAAGAGCACAGCCCAGCGTTTGCTTTCCGCACTTCCTCCTCTTGTGTGACGTGTCATGATAGTCCATGGCCCAAAAACATCAAGGCCAACACTGGTGAACGGAGGTTCAGGGGTGAGTCTATCTGCAGGCAGATCTGCCATCTTCTGGTCCTCCAAACTCCCTCGTATTTTGCGGCAGGTAACACACTTGTGGATAACAGAAGACACAAGACGCTTACCCCCAATTATCCAGTTTTGGATTGCTCCTTCCGTAATGTGACGTCCTTGGTGAGCTACTTGTTCATGAAAGTGTCTCACAAGTAAAGTGGCAATATGATGGGTATGGGGGATGATCAGTGGATGCTTTTCTTCTTTCGACAGATCAGCAGAAGAAAGGCGACCTCCGACACGAAGCAGACCATCCTTATCTACCACTGGATTGAGCTTCTTGAGTGTGTTTTGCTTGGAGTATGTCTGTCTGTCATTAAGACATTTCACTTCCTTCTTGAAGACGTCGCGCTGGACAGATCTAATAATCACAGCTTTGGCTTGTGAAAGCTCCTTTATGCTGGACATTTCCTTAAAACACTTCCATCCCTTCCTATCTGCCTTGTCTGTCTTTCCTTTGAAGGATGCAGCAACATGAATGAGTCTGGCTACGGTTTGTTGGAGTGTTCTCCAGCTTGAGCATCGTTCAAAGTGTTGTGAGCTCATCTGGGACTCTGATGCCCTTGTTGTCAGAGTCATAACCTCAGGACGAATCTCATCATCAGCTTGAGGCTCAATGAGGGTGAAGAGATTAGATTCAGGAGACTCTGCTGCTTTGTCACAATACAGGAAGGCTGGTCCTGAGAACCAGTTGCTGAGTTGGAGTTGGGCTGCTGGTAGAGACCTGGTTGCATGGTCTGCTGGGTTCAAGTCTGTCTGTATATAGTGCCACTGTTCAGGGCGTGTGGATCTCCGAATCCGAGTTACTCGGTTGGAGACGTACATATAAAACCTTCTTGTAGAGTTGTGGATATAGCCAAGCACAATCTTGCTATCAGTGAAAAACTTCACAGCTTCTATCTCAATGTCAATCTCATCCCTAATCAGCTCGTATAGTTCCACAGCCAACACAGCTGCACAGAGCTCAAGGCGTGGAATGGTGTGGGCAGGGCGAGGAGCCAATTTCGACTTCCCCATGACAAATCCAACATGGTATTGTCCGTCAGTGTCGACTGCTCTCAAGTAGGCCACAGCTCCTATAGCTACTGTAGAAGCGTCTGAGAATATACACAGTTCTTTTCTCTGTGTTGCAGACAGCGAGACTGGAATGTAGCACCTCTGTATGTGCAGGTCTTCAAGAGCCTTTAATGAGTTCTTCCAGAGGTTCCATTCTGCCTCCTTTTTGGGGGGTAGGGAGCATCCCACTCACTCTGCTCAGATGACAAATCTTGGACTAAAGCTTTCCCTTGCATTGTTATGGGAGCTACGAAGCCCAAAGGGTCATACAAACTGTTGACTGTTGACAACACGCCTCTCCGTGTAAATGGCTTCTCTTCACAGGACACCAGATATGTAAAGCTGTCTGTTTTCAAGTTCCAGGAGAGCCCCAGGCTCCTTTGAAGCGGAAGAGGATCCACTCCAAGATCCAGATCCTTTAGATCCTTGGCACGGTCCTCTGCTGGGAAGGCTTCCATTACCTGGTTACTGTTTGATGCCACTTTGTGCAATCGCAGGTTGGATTCTGCTAACATCTCTCTGGTTCGTGTGAGGAGATCTATTGCCTCTTCAGGTGTGGCGACTGAGGTGAGACCATCGTCAACATAAAACTGTCTCTCAACAAAGTGTCTTGCATCTAAACCATGTTCTTTTTCCCCTGTTTGAGCTGCTCGTCTCATGCAGTAGATAGCTACAGCAGGTGAAGGGCTGTTTCCAAATACATGGACCTTCATCCTGTACTCTACCACATTCTTGTTGGTGTCGTTGTCCTCATACCAGAGATACCGAAGATAATCTCTGTGTTCTTCTTGGACAACAAAGCAATAAAACATTTGCTGTACATCTGCTGTTAGGGCTATTGGTTCTCTTCGGAACCGCATAAGAACTCCCAACAGGGTATTGTTCAAGTCTGGTCCAGTGAGCAGCACGTCATTAAGAGATGTACCATCACATTCAGCGCTTGAATCGAACACAACCCGTATCTGGTCTGGCTTTTGCGGGTGATATACACCAAATGTCGGCAGGTACCAGTGCTCTTTATCTTTGTCTAAAGGTGGAGCAGTCTCAGCTTGATCATTATCTAACATGGTCTGCATGAACTTGATATAGTGATCTTTCATTTTTGTTTTTTTCTCTAGCATTCTTCGTAGTGAGCAAAGCCGTTTCAAAGCTTGCTCCCTGTTGCTTGGAAGGCGCCGTCTTGGAAAGCGGAATGGTAAAGGTGCCACCCAGCTGTTTCCTTTATTTTGATAGACCTCTGTATCCATGATGGCCAGGAAAGCTTTGTCGTCTATAGATAGTGCAGGCTTGTCATCATCCTTTGACCTGTCAAACACTGAACATCCTAGGTTGTCTGCACTCATAATGAGATTTGTGTCCTTTTCACTTGTAGGGAAGGTTGGACCGTAATGCTGTGTCATGCCACTGTAGTCTTCCTTCACGTGGATGCTGTTAGGACATGGCCTCAGAAAGGATGTGCGACCATTGTGCAGTATGTTGGCTTTGTAGACGTTGACCTCTGATGGTTTGTGAACTGTTCCCAAGCACACTTCTCCCACAATGACCCAGCCAAGGTCTAGCCGCTGGGCATATGGCGCGTTGTGGGGCCCGTTGATTTGCTCACGCACCTTGTGCACCCTAAGGATGTCTCTTCCTAAGAGCAAGAGGATAGGAGCGTCACGGTCTACAGGCTGAATCTTGGAAGCAACTGGCTGAAGGTGGGGGTGATGGTGAGCAATTTCTGGAGACGGAATTTCTGTCCTATCATCAGGCACCATGTCACACTCTAATAAGGTGGGTAAGGGAAGCTGTAGTTTCCCATCCATGGACTCAATGATGAAATTAGCAGCTCTCCTACCTGAAGTCTCTGATTTTCCAGAACAGGTTTTCAGCGTGTATGGGGTGGAGCTGGCATTGACCTCGAAGAGGTTAAAAAACTCTGTCTTGGCTAGGGACTTGTTACTTTGCTCATCTAGCACTGCATACAACTTAATTGCCTTCTCTTTTTTTCCTGCAGGATATGCTTTCACCAAGCAGATTTTGGAACATGAGTGTGAACTATCTGCGTTTCCACAAATCTCTGTGCACTTGGAGGTGACTGAAGAAGATGAGCTTTCAATGTGCTCCCCGCTGTCATCTTTGTCACCCATAGCACTCTGTGTGGTTATGGGAGGACCTGGATGCAGGGCCGCAATGTGTTTGTCACTGTTGCACTCGAAGCACTTGACAGTCGTCTTGCAGTCCTTTGCCATGTGTTGAGTAGATCCACAATATCTATAGCAGATGCGATTCTCCCTGAGGTATGATTTGCGCTGGTCTAGGGGTTTGTCTTGTTTGCTTCTTGTGTATTGGACACAGACGGTCTGGTTCATCCAATTTCTTTAAAACAGGACTGGTTTGGATGCCTGACAGTTCTGAAGGGATGTCTGTTTTGTGTACAGTCACAGCGGCTTTATTATTGTATTTCAGAGGCTTTTCTGTCCTGGAAGAGGCATGACTGCTGGAGGTGGATATAGTGAAACTGGGATCGTTTTTTATCTTTGCCTGTTGTCGGACAAACTTGGAGAAGACAGAGAAAGGAGGAAAAGCTACTCTGTTGTCCTCCTTGAATTTGCTTCCAAGGCTTGTCCACTTTTCTTGGAGGTTATACCGGAGCTTTTCCACTATTTGTTTTACCCCACGAGCTGTATCCAAATACGAGAGGCCTGGTAGAGCACCGTCTTCCTTAGCACACTCCAATTCAAGGAGAATGTCACCCAGCTCTCTCAACTTAACATTATCTCTGTTTGTCAGCCTTGGAAAATGTTCAATCTTTTTGATTAGTGCGTCTTCAATGACTTCTGGTGTCCCATAACACTCTTCGAGACGCTGCCAAACCATGTTGACACCTGCAGCGGGATTTAGGACATGAACTGCTCGAATTCTCTTGACCTGTTCTGACGATTCAGCTCCTAGCCACTTTGTCAATAGGTCCAATTCTTCCCTGGCTGAGAGGTTCAAATCTTTGGTAGCACTTAGAAAGGAGGATTTCCATGACCAATAATTTTCAGGTTTGTCGTCAAATTGAAGAAGAGCAGCAGTCACCATTTCCCTTCGCATAAGATATTTTGCAAATTCTTGTGCACCTTGAGGCTCAGGTAAGTATTTATTTTCAGGAATGGCTGAGTACTTCGGAGTACTATGAGGGTTGATTGATACCTCTTCTTTTATGTCTTTGTAAACTGGCTGTGTGTTGTTCTGGATACCCTGGTAACTCGCCGATTTATCCTCAGGCGTTTCCAATTTATTTATTTTTCTATCATGTGACTCCACAGCTACGTACTTTGCAGGCAGCTCCTGAAAGGCCAACTCAGACTGCTGTTGGACGTACTCAGTAGTGCGTTGGACTGAACTAAGGGGCCCGTCTTCGATATAGCAGAGTTCTTCTCTTTCAACTTCTGCTTCCTCATAGGCTGTGGCTTCAGCTTCAGCTGCAGCAGCAGCTCTTTGGCACTGGAGAAGATAGAGACTAGCGTCGTAGTCAGCCTTTTGCTTTAGCATGCTTGCTTCCAAGTCTGCTCTTTGTTTCATCATGTCAGCTTCTTTTTCAGCATAAACTAGTTGAGCCTGGGCAGCTTTTGCTTTGGCATAGGCTTTTGTGGCTGAAGAAGTTGTTGATGATGATCGCCGAGAGGCTCTGGAGGCTGCTCTTGATGACTGTGACTTAGCATCAAATTGTTCAGGAGGCCCATGCTTTTTGGTTGTTTGATCTGCAGCCTCTGCTTGTTGTTCTCCACTAGCTTTGTTTAGCTGCATAGTGGTGTCTTTCTTTTGATAATGTCCTCCTGAGCGTAGACTCATGTTTGCTGAGTAATGTTTCCTTGAGCTAGAGCCCGCTGTGATGGTGCCTTTTTACTGTGACTTAGCATCAAATTGTTCAGGAAGCCCATGCTTTTTGGTTGTTTGATCTGCAGCCTCTGCTTGTTGTTCTCCATGGCAGAAGCATATCAGAAATAAATTCAGCAACATGAATCCAACACTGACTTTCTTGCCTGAAAGATTTCTACTGAAGAGAGTGCTTCACTGAATTATTAACTTTGACCAGTAGAGGGCAGCACACAGCATGAACTTCTGAAATTTAACTTAATGTATTTAATATTTTAACTTTTCCAACGAATAACTTATTTAACCCATTCACTTAACTTTAAAGACAGCACAGCTATTATACCTTTATTACAGTGTAATAACACATTGTGGTATTATACATTTATTACAGTCCCATAATACATTGTGTAATTCTACTTTTTTACAGTGTAATAATTCATTGTGGTATTATACCTTTATTACAGTGTAATAACACATTGTGGTATTATACCTTTATTACAGTGTAATAATACACTGTGTTATAATACCTTTATTACAGTGTAATAATACATTGTGAAATTATACATTACAATGTAAGAATACATTGTGCTATTATACCTTTATGACAATGAAATACATTGTGCTATTATACATTTATCACAGTGTAATAATACATTGTGTAATTATACCTTTATTACAGTGTAATAATACACTGTGTTATTATACCTTTATTACAGTGTAATAACACATTATGGTATTATACCTTTATTACAGTGTAATAATACATTGTCTTATAATACCTTTATTACAGTGTAATAATACATTGTTATTATACATTTATTGCAGTGTAATAATACATTGTGTTATTATACATTTATTACAATGTAATACATTGTGAAATTATACATTACAATGTAAGAATACATTGTGCTATTATACCTTTATGACAATGAAATACATTGTGTCATACATTTATTACAATGTAATAATACAGTGTGTAATTATACATTTATCACAGTGTAATAATACATTGTGTCATTATGCCTTTATTACAGTGTAATAATACATTGTGTAATTATACCTTTATTACAGTGTAATAATACATTGTGTTATTATACATTTATTACAATGTAATACATTGTGAAATTATACTTTTATTAAAATATAATAATTCATTGTGAAATTATACCTTTATTACAGAATAATACACTGTGCTATTATACCTTTATTACAGTGTAATAACACATTGTGGTATTATACATTTATTACAGTCCCATAATACATTGTGAAATTATACCTTTATTACAGTGTAATAATTCATTGTGGTATTATACCTTTATTACAGTGTAATAACACATTGTGGTATTATACCTTTATTACAATGTAATAATACACTGTGTTATAATACCTTTATTACAGTGTAATAATACATTGTGTTATTATAAATTTATTACAGTGTAATAATACATTGTGTTATTATACATTTATTACAGTGTAATAATACACTGTGTTATAATACCTTTATTACAGTGTAATAATACATTGTCTTATAATACCTTTATTACAGTGTAATAATACATTGTGTTATTATACATTTATTACAGTGTAATAATACACTGTGTTATAATACCTTTATTACAGTGTAATAATACATTGTCTTATAATACCTTTATTACAGTGTAATAATCACAGAGCAACGGGCCACAGGTGCGCAAGGGCGGAGCCTACACTCAGAAAGAAACCCCCAATTAGAAAACGAAACAAACAGACGAATACACACAGGCAACACCCATAAGGCTGAGGCTGTAACACTTCTCCCCCTAAAGGAAGAATCAGATTTTTTTCTTTTCCTTCCTTCCTTAGAAGAGAAAAGAAAACTGATTCTGCATGAAATCACACAGAAAGCTTAAACTGATCCGCGAGACAACGCGTCTGCGACCACGTTGTCAGATCCTCTTTTATGATGAATCTCTAAATTATATGGTTGAACCATTAAAGTCCAACGCATCAATCGTTGATTATGGTTGTACATTTTGCTCAGAATAACCAGCGGATTATGATCCGTGTAAACAACGACAGGAGAAGAACTAGACCCCACATAAACGTTAAAATGTTGTAATGCTAACAACATAGCTAAAGTTTCTTTTTCAATCGTTGAATAGTTCAACTGATGACGGTTAAACTTAGCTGAAAAGTACGATACTGGGTGGCCTATTTCGTCAGCACCCTCCTGCAGCAGGACAGCTCCCACTCCAACCGCACTAGCGTCTACTTCAAGCTGGAATGGACGAGTCACATCTGGAGCAGACAGAACAGGTGCACTGCAAAGGAGAGATTTTACAGAGAGAAATGCCTGCTGGCACTCATTAGTCCAGTTGAAACAAACTTTAGGACTACACAATTTCGTTAAAGAGGCAACAACACTCGAGAAATTTTTACAAAAGCACCGGTAGTACCCAACCATCCCCAGGAATCTACGTAGTTCTCTCCTCGTAGTAGGTACTGGGTAGCTGAGGACAGCAGCCACTTTTCCGTCCACTGGCCATACCTGACCGTTTCCCACCTGCTTCCCTAAATAGGTGACAGAAGCCTTCACAAATTCACATTTTTTTAGGTTTAACGTTAAGGAAGCAGATTCTAATCGGCGAAACACGTCATGTAAAGTCAACATGTGTTCAGCCCATGTAGACGAATAAATTACCACATCGTCTAAGTAGATATTGCAGTTAGGAACCTCGCCTAACACGATAGACATTAAACGTTGAAACGTTGCTGGTGCGTTTCGCAAACCGAATGCCATACGCGTGTACTGCAGAAAAGCATCAGGGGTTACGAACGCGGAGATCTTGGAAGCGCGCTCGGTTAAAGGCACCTGCCAATAACCTTTCAAAAGGTCTAACTTAGTGATGTATTTCGCACCCCCAAGACTGTCAATGCAATCGTCCATTCGCGGTAACGGAAAAGCATCAGCCACAGTGACGGAATTTACCTTTCTAAAGTCAGTACAAAAACGTAAAGACCCATCAGCCTGTAGCGAATACGACTTTGGGTAAATTTGAATTAGCTCAAGAATATAGGGAATTTTGGAAATATTAATAATTATGACTCATGGTCATAATTCATAAGTCGCATGTACATTTATTTTATCAATTATAGAGATTAACTGGTTCTGTAACTGATCTAATCGTTATTCGTCCAGCGAATAAAGGTGAGATTATCACAGTTAAGAAGGGTTATCTCTTTACAAACTCCAAGAAAGTTTGATCTCCTGGCCACGGACATCAAACCTTCTGAGTTTATTAATTAAAACTACTGAATGTAGTCTAATATCGAGCTTGTAGCTTAAGATCTTTTGTTTCATTGACTTTAGAATGGTGGGTTTTCAAACACGGAGACAGTGAAAAGTATAAATGGATTTTAATAAATGTGACTAAAGATTATATGAGCTACGAATAGAAACGTACGTAAAAATGCAAACAATAAACACAAACAAACATTTAAACAATAATAACATACGTGATAAGAATAAAATGAAATGAAAGAAAGAAAGAGAGAAATAGAGAGAAGGGAAAAGCTAGTAATTGTTACATACAGAAACCTAAAAGCCGGACCCCAGAAAAGGAGGAAGGATGAGAGCGAGGTGAGAGAGAGAGGTGAGAGAGCCCGCTGTGTTTTGAAGGAGCTAAAGTCACGCCCCCTTGCGTGCGTGACCCAATTGCCTGGGAGGACGTATTGTGGTCATGTCCTTTCATTTGGAAAGGTACACGCCTCTTCTAACTAATGCTGGCGGAATAAACTTCGTTCATAAACATTTATAAAACTGGTATAAATCAAATAATGCATCCTCTAATATTCTGTGCTAAATATTCAACACCGTTGTGTTCTTCTGAACAAAACAATACCGCGAATGACAATTCTGTTAGTCAACAACACAAAGAAACAGGATTTCTCGTGATTACATGCATATTAAACTGATTACATATCAATAAAGCTTATAGATATCGTATTTCGGGTATAAGGATCATAAGCACAGCAAGAAATACATTTTAAACATTTTAAAAAGGTAATTTTGACCACAAGTGGTCGGGCATGATAAGGAGTCTGTGTTTTGTGTGTGTGTGTGCAGAGTCGTGCACACGTGGAACCGCGTGGCGAACTTTGTCCTTCCTTTTCAGTGTGAATATCTTCTTAAATTGATGAGATTAACTCAGGGGACCTGACCGAGCATCTGCTAACACTGTTGTTTTGTTTTGAGGGGTTAATCAGTACCTTTTGTTTGTTGATTAGATTTGATTAATCAACAAAAAGGCAGACCTGATCATCTGCTTTCCGTTACAGTCCCCCCTTGATGAGTTGATAGGGCGTGTATGGGCCTAGTTGACTCATCACGGTAACAATGGTCAGATGGCAGGTGGTTGCTAGGCTGATGACTCAGCTCAAATGAGGTTGAGGGGGGGTCGATAGTGTGGGATCCCCCCTTTTCGGGGTTTCATAGGAAACCGCCGGACACGGCTTTGTGAGCTTGGC
Source organism: Scardinius erythrophthalmus (assembly GCF_964197995.2). Lineage (NCBI taxonomy): Eukaryota > Metazoa > Chordata > Actinopteri > Cypriniformes > Leuciscidae > Scardinius > Scardinius erythrophthalmus. The sequence continues at coordinate 13,671,774 of NC_138236.1, forward strand.
TGTGGATGTTCACATTTCGTTGAGGTAATGTGCTCTTTCGACGTTGCTGGGTTTAAGTCGAATGTACACTTTCGGAGTGTGAGTCCTGCTTTGGTAATCAGGACTCGGGGTTGCTCTCTCTCCATGCGATGCCGGATGCCGGATCTGGTGATGTCCGATTGTGGCTGCTTTCTAACGAACCACCACAGCATCCTGTTGGAGGAAAAAGAGAGAGAGAGAGAAAGGGAGGAAAAACTTCAGCGATGGATGTCCTTGGTTGGCTAGGGCATCTTGTTGCTTCGCTGAGGTTGGTGTGCCACATGCTTTGGTGTGCCATGCGTGGGTTTGGTGCTGCGGTGTTCAGCACATGATGTGTTCTCGGCACGCCTGACCCCCCTTTGTGCGCTGTGGCCTTACAAGCTGTGGCGCTGTGATGGCACAGGTGCACAATGCGTACTGAAGTCCTGTGAACGCAGCTTGTGCGTGGTGGCAGACAGTTGTCTGAGGCACTGGCTGCCAGTGAGCTCAGATGGCTTGCGAGGGTGGTGGAGGGGTAAGTGGCGGCATAGAAAAAGTCTGTTCTTCAGAGGCCCGCATGACCTTTTAACACAGCGGAGGTAGCGTAAGCAGCTCTGAGGCGTGCAGTGTAGTTGGTAAAGTTCGTTTTTGCTGTGTAGTCACTGCAATCGTGAGGGTGGTTGGTCTGTGTGGTCAAGAAACTTACGCACATCTCTATTTGCGGTTATTCGTAGCAGGTACAATTTGTCCCAAGCTGTCACGTTGGGGACAGTTTGCAGGTGAAAGTCAATGTCTTGAAGGTAAGAATGAACACTGTGTTCTCCGGCAAACGTAGGAATGTTTCTGGCCAGCTTGTCAAGGCTGGTTGGACGAGAGCTGTTGCTGGGGGCCCAATCCGTCTGGAGAGGATTCTGACCCTTTACAGCTCTTGGTGTTTGGCTGACAGGCGAGGTGTTGTGCAGTGGGCTTTCGCCCCCCTTTCCAGCTCTGGGTGTGAAACTGAAAGGCGTGGACTCGTGGGAAGGGGGAAATGGTGTGAGGCGTTCTTCCCCTTCCCTGTCACTGTTAAGTCTGTAAGCATGTCTCAGTTCTCTGCGAACCATGTCTAGTTCGTCTTCGAGATCGTGTCTCTGTTGAGCGAGCTCATGGATTTTAGCTCGGGCCACGTGTAGGTGTCCTTCACAGGCATTGGCTTTAGCGTGTTTGTCTTTGAGTTCAGTCTCTGCTCTCTCAAGGCGAGCTTCGGCCAGTTGGAGGCTTTCGTTGAGTTCCTTCTGGGTGTTTTCAACTTTCAGTCTTTCAACTTCCTGTTGTAGCGTGGTGTCCGTCTCGTCCTCTTCCTCGTTCAGGAAGAGTAGCTGGTCTAGACGGCTTTGTGTGTGTGCTCGGTCCTCCAGGGCCTCTGTGGCCTGGAGCTGTAGTGCGGCTGTCTTTTGCTGCAGGTCGGCGTTGGTCCTTTCGCTGGCCCGGGCCTTGATGACGAGGTTGAGTGCGAGTTCTCCGAAGATTTTAGCCAGCTGCTCATGGTCGTACTTCTGGGTTGGATCGTAGGTCTCAAACTGGTCCAGGTACTGTGGGTCAGCGGCGTCCTGGGGCAGAACCATTGCTGTCATTTCTCGCAGTCATGTTTCGAGAGTGTGCCAGCGGACTGGGTGACTGGATGAGCTCGACATCTTTGCTTACTGTGGTGAGAGAAGCACAGCACACACAAAAAGAGACAAAATGCAAGTTTGTTTTAGGGTCAAATGAGCTATACTCATACGGGCTATGCCGTTTATGAGAATTTCGGGGCTAACTGATGCCGACAGTTAGCGGAGCCAATTTCGTGGGTATGGATAAACCCACAATAGAGATTTTGACAGGCGGTAGCCTGGGGGTCGTCTAATGACGCCGGCTTTGATCGTTACTCTATTCACTTTCCTGGGGTCTCTCTTAGGTTCTGTCTGTCAGTGAAATGAGAGAAACAAATCACAACAGAAATGGATAAAAATTAAAATAAAAACAAAGTTGAAGGTAGGGAAGATCAAAGGGAAACACAACACAAGGAAGTGAATCGGTCTGCAATGAAATGTCACAAGCAATAACACGGGGAGTGTTATAAAATAAAAATAAAGAGGCCTAAGCCTATAAACACTGACTGAGTCCTGCCAATAGATACACAATAAGGGATTAAGATGTTAGACTCAATGTAAATTAAGGCTTTCTGGTTTCATCAAATTGAGTACATATGTATGCAGGAGTCCGAGGCTGTCACGGAGTCACCAGTAACACCTGCCACACCAACAGAGTCCAATCACCCGACTCCGCCCATCCGCTCGTTATCACCAGATTACTGAAGTCACCACACCTGCACCCACTCATCACCAACACTTCATAAGCCCACACTTCCCTTCACTCTCTGTCTGGTCTCGTCAGAGAAGCACTGACTCAACTCTCTGTACATACTTTGACTCATCTGAATACCTGAACGTCGTATCTTCCTGCTTATTCTACCTCCATTGGTCATCTGTGTCCGGTCAGTTCCTCCTGTGTCCACCCTTCGTCTGTACAGCAAGTATCCTCCAGTATTCCTCGTTACATTCAACTCAGTTCAACTGTTCCTCGGCAAGCTTGTGTGACATCTCTCATCTGCATTATTCTAATAAACATCTACTTATCTGCATTCCCTGTTGTCTCTCTCTTCTGTCCGTGACAGAAGACCAGACCAACTGTATGCAAAGATCCGTTGGATCAGAAGAGGACCCTTCATGGGTCTCTCTCTCCGAGCATGCACAAGCTGGCGACCCATCACTTCCATCCCGTCTTCACTCTCCTTCACTGCCTGCCTCTCCCAGTCCCATGGCCCGACCTGCAACGTACACCGGTGAGGCGGAGGGTTGCAGCGGGTTTTTACTACAATGTTCACTCTACTTTGAGATGCAGGTGCACGCCTTCCCTACTGATCGTTCTAAGATCGCCTATTTGATCTCCCTCCTCTCTGGTCCGGCCCTCCAATGGGCTCAGTCGATCTGGGAAGCGAATGGCACCCTCACTCACTCATGGGAGGATTTCGCCGCTCACTTCAAAGAAGTTTTTGGCCTCAACACCTCCTCTCTCTCCATCCATGATCAGTTGTACCGCCTGCGTCAGGGAAACTTGTCCGTGAGTGAATATGCTTTACGTTTCCGCACACTAGCAGCCAACAGTGGATGGAATGAAACTGCGCTGATCACCTGCTTTCGTCAAGGATTGAATCCTACCATCCGCCATCAAGTAGCAATCTACGATGATGTCATCGGCTTAGAAAAGTTCATTCAGCGTACCATTCGCATCTCTCAACGTCTCACCGCCTGTGTTCTGGACCAACCCGCTGTGCACCCTCTGCCTCCCACACCATCTATAACCCTTCCAGCACCTGAGCCTATGCAAATCGACTCATACCATCTCACTGCAGTAGAACGTCAACGACGCATTCACAACGGCCTCTGCCTTTACTGCGGTTCCGAAGGACATCTCATTCTGCAGTGTCCAGTGCGACCACCTCGCCCAGCGGTGAGTACAATCCAGATTCCTCCTATGATATCTCCCTTATCACGTACTCCGGTCATGATAGTGACCCGTTCCCACTCTGTTTTAGCGTCTGCTCTCATTGACACCGGCTCCTCGGGGAACTTCATCTCCCACGAACTCCTCAAGAAGCTCAGTCTCCCGAGGAGAAGGATCACGAAGAAGTTAGAGATCCACACCATCTTGGGTAAACCGCTGGGCCGTGGTCAAGTCTGTCATCAATCCCCCATAGTCTCACTTCGCATTGGATGTCTTCATCAGGAGGAGATTTCATTTCTGGTGCTGGAAGGGTCCACTGCGGACATCATCCTGGGACGCCCGTGGATGTCAGTACACTCACCACAAGTCAACTGGACCACTGGAGAAATTACGCAATGGGGTGAATCCTGTTCTTCATCTTGTCTACTACCTGTTATCAAGATCTGTTGTCAGAAATCTTCTCCCGCTGACTTCCACTCTTCCTCTAATCTTCACCTTAACTCCACGTCAATCGAAAGTCCAGAATCCAACCATCTAACAGAGATTCCCCTTGAGTACCGGGCGTTCCAGGACGTGTTCAGCAAACAACAAGCGACACAGCTACCACCTCATCGGCCATGGGACTGCGCCATTGACCTGCTGCCTGGAGCCACACCACCCAAGGGCCGGATCTATCCACTGTCCATCCCGGAGCAGAAGGCCATGGATGAGTACATCAAAGAAGCCTTACAACAACGGTTCATTCGACCTTCCACTTCCCCTGCTGCATCCAGCTTTTTCTTTGTGGGAAAGAAGGACGGAGGCTTGCGGCCGTGCATTGACTACCGCGCACTCAACGAACAAACAGTCAAATTCCGCTATCCCCTTCCTCTGGTCCCAGCCGCTCTGGAACAGCTACGTGGAGCTAAAATATTCACCAAACTGGACCTCAGAAGTGCCTACAATCTCGTACGCATCCGAAGAGGCGACGAGTGGAAAACTGCTTTCATTACTCCATCAGGGCACTATGAATATCTCGTTATGCCCTATGGGCTATCCAACTCTCCATCCGTCTTTCAAGCCTTCATGAACGAGGTGTTCCGTGAGTTTCTGCATCAATTTGTGATCGTCTATATTGATGACATCTTAATCTTCTCCAAGAGCTTGACTGAACACCATCACCACGTCTGTCAAGTGCTCCAGAAACTCAGAGATCATCAGTTGTTCCTGAAGTTGGAAAAGTGTGAGTTTCACCGTACCACTGTTCACTTCCTCGGCTATGTCATCAGCCCAAAAGGGATCCAAATGGACCAGAGGAAGGTGGACACCATTATGAACTGGTCACAACCCACCACCGTCAAGGACCTCCAGAGATTCCTAGGATTTGCAAACTTCTACCGTCGATTTATTCATCAATACAGTATCATCAGTTCACCACTCACCTCTCTCCTCAAGGGCCGGCCCAAGTCTCTGTCCTGGAATCCAGCCGCTACGCATGCCTTCCAACAGCTGAAGAACGCCTTCTGTTCTGCTCCCATCCTGGTCCATCCCAATCCGGACCTCCCCTTCGTGGTCGAAGTGGACGCCTCATCGACCGGGGTGGGAGCCATTCTATCACAGCAGCAGGGGAAGCCTCCAGTACTTCATCCATGTGCCTTCTATTCCAAGAAACTGTCCCCGGCGGAGCGCAATTACGACATCGGTAATCGGGAACTGCTGGCTATCAAGATGGCTTTCGAAGAATGGAGACACTGGCTGGAGGGAGCACACCATCAAGTCGAAGTTATTACAGATCACCGTAACCTCGAATATCTTCAAGAAGCCAAACGTCTAAATCCTCGCCAAGCCCGATGGGCACTCTTCTTCACCCGTTTCAACTTCCGTGTTACATATCGCCCTGGAGGCAAGAACCTTAAAGCAGACGCCCTCTCCCGTCTTCATGCACCTGAGCCCGAAGTGTCACCTCCAGAAACTATACTCCCTCCAGCCATTATCGTTAGTCCCATCGAATGGTCAATGGAGGATCGTATCCGGGAAGCCACCCGTTCCGAGCCAGCTCCGCCGGGAGGTCCTGAGGGAAGGCTATATGTTCCATCATCACTACGCCTGTCCCTCATGGACTCAGTTCACACGTCTCCGGGCTCTGGACATCCAGGCAGCCAGCGAACCCTCTCGCTCCTTCGTAACCGGTTCTGGTGGCCCACCATCGCGCAAGATGTCTCCCGGTACGTTCGTGGATGCTCAGTCTGTGCCATCTCCAATACTCCACGACGACTCCCCGAAGGAAAGCTGAAACCTCTGCCCATACCGCGTCGTCCATGGTCCCATCTGGGTGTAGACTTTATGACCGATCTTCCACCTTCAGATTCACATACTGGTATCCTAGTCGTGGTCGACCGTTTCTCCAAGGCATGCAAACTCATCCCATTAAAAGGTCTTCCCACTGCCTTTGAAACTGCCAACCTACTATTCCACCATGTATTCCGTCACTTTGGTCTACCTGAAGACATTGTATCAGATAGAGGTCCCCAATTCATCTCCCGAGTTTGGCATGCTTTCTTCAGATTACTCGGAGTCTCAGTCAGCCTATCTTCGGGGTACCATCCTCAATCCAACGGCCAGACTGAGCGCAAGATTCAGGAGATCGGGAGATACCTGCGAACCTACTGCCACCAGAACCAAGGCAGCTGGAACCGCTTCCTCCCATGGGCCGAGTATGCACAGAACTCACTACGCCAAGACACCACCGGTTTAACACCGTTTCAGTGCATACTCGGGTACCAGCCTCCTCTCTTCCCCTGGTCAGGAGAGCCGTCAGAGGTTCCAGCTGTCAACACCTGGTTCGAAGCGAGTGAGAGGGTATGGGACTCAGCACACGTCCATCTCCAGCGAGCAGTGCGAAGACACCAGAGCCAGGCCGATACCCGGAGAGGAACTACACCCCAGTACCAACCGGGTCAAAAGGTCTGGCTCTCCACCAGAGACATCCGTCTTCGCCAGCCCTGTCGTAAGCTGAGTCCCCGCTATATAGGTCCCTTCACCATCGAGAGGCAGGTCAACGAAGTCACCTACCGTCTTCACCTTCCCTCACACTACCGGATCGCACCATCATTTCATGTCTCACTGTTAAAGCCCTTCACTGACCCTCTTGTTTCTCCTTCCCCAGGACCTAATGGTGTTGACGTACCTCCTCCTCCCGAAGTCGCAGAGGAAGAATCAATTTACCGTGTGCAGGACATCCTGGATTCCCGCCGGCGGGGCCGCCTCCTGGAGTATCTAGTAGACTGGGAGGGATATGGTCCCGAAGAACGCTCTTGGGTCCCTAGGGACGACATCCTGGACCCATCCCTCCTCACCCAGTTCCACAACTCCCATCCCAACCGCCCTGCGCCGAGAGGTCGAGGCCGGCCCCGTCGACGGGTAGCTCAGGCGTCAGGAGCCGCCCGTGGAGGGGGGGGTACTGTCACGGAGTCACCAGTAACACCTGCCACACCAACAGAGTCCAATCACCCGACTCCGCCCATCCGCTCGTTATCACCAGATTACTGAAGTCACCACACCTGCACCCACTCATCACCAACACTTCATAAGCCCACACTTCCCTTCACTCTCTGTCTGGTCTCGTCAGAGAAGCACTGACTCAACTCTCTGTACATACTTTGACTCATCTGAATACCTGAACGTCGTATCTTCCTGCTTATTCTACCTCCATTGGTCATCTGTGTCCGGTCAGTTCCTCCTGTGTCCACCCTTCGTCTGTACAGCAAGTATCCTCCAGTATTCCTCGTTACATTCAACTCAGTTCAACTGTTCCTCGGCAAGCTTGTGTGACATCTCTCATCTGCATTATTCTAATAAACATCTACTTATCTGCATTCCCTGTTGTCTCTCTCTTCTGTCCGTGACAGAGGCAAAGGCTTTACTAAAATAGTGATACAACAAAAGGGAAATTATGATAACTGATGGTGATTTATCAGAATAACCTACCCCCCCCCCCCCCCCCCTTTGGAGAAAAGAGGGAAGAGAAAAAAAGAGAAAATTATCAATGAAAGAAAATGTGAATAACAACACAGGCTTGAGACGCAGGCAGAGGGATAGGCCCCGGCAGTGGGTTTGTGCCACTAGGGTGAGGGCCGTATGTCTTCTCAGTGGTCTTCCCTGGCTGATTAGACACAATTTTGAATTAAAATTCAAACTAGTTTGAATTGGAATTCAACTAAGCATGCAAGGGGAGGTTCAAAATAATAAAAATAAGGAAGGAAAGAAAATTAGAATGATGACAGTGATGTATCAATACTAAAATTAATTAAACTGAAATTTTCCTATAATCCCTACAATAACACTGAAGTTATTAGTATTGCTTATAAAAATAATCAAACGAAAAGGGTAGCAATAAAGCACTTCCATGCAGACTGGGACTGGGTGGACTATCAATAACTGAGTGAATCAAGTCTAAGCTTTAATTCAAAAAAATGTTTTTTTTTTTTTCTAACTTCACTTAAAGTGTGACAGTCAGAAACGGGAAAAAGGAAATGTCTAACTCCAAATAATATCAGCATAAGCTAAGCTTTGAATGCAGTTAAGTATTTGAGAGAGAAAATAAATGCAGCGAGAGGAAAAGAAATTGAAAGCAGGTATTATCTGAGGACTCCACCAGAGGGCGTAATTGTGCTCGCGCAGGCTGACGTCAGTGGGAGGCGACGCTCACGCAGGATGACGTCGGTGAGGGCGCGTGATTTGAGAACTGCCACACACCTAGAGGCTGCCCTCTAGTGTCGGTCAGTGGCGTGATTCAGCAGATTTTTTTCTGTGGGATCACAAGTATTTTGCGCTCTGTTGCATGCGGAAAATTACACGAGTTTCATAACATGTGACTAATAGGAATTACACATCTATTTAATTACACATTATACATGAGACGGTTTAGAATGAGGACAGGGATTATCATAACATGTGACTAATAGGAATTACACATCTATTTAATTACACATTATATATGAAACGGTTTACAATAAAAACAGGAATTAGGACTTCTGTTTTAATTAATAGAAACTGTGAGCAAACAGGCATTATCTTCTGCTTTACTACTACAGCTGTGAACAGGAATTATTCTTCTGTTCACCTCCCATAAACATTAATCAAAATAGCACTTTATGATAATGCGTAGGTTTACGAAATTGGTTCGCGAGGCCAATTTCTGACCAGGAGCTTATCGTTAACGTATTGTATATAATAAGGCCTATTACGACTGAAAAACTGAGTCACTGCTCAGGTCAGATTTACGTCTTCGTCCTAAAAGAGATCCTTTTGTCTTCATTTAGTCGGTTTAAATCGTATTACATGAACTAACTGTAAAGAGTTTTGCTTCGTCTTTACAGAGACAAATGTAATATCATGAACTGAGAGCTGAGCTGGCTTTGTGCCTGCCTTCAGCTGGGTGAGTTCGCCTTAGCGACTTACCTCACAATTCAAAACGCGCGTATAGCCTACAATTATTAAACCAATAATACACATTCAACTGAAACTGAATTTGTTCCACCAAATAAAGTTTGAAACTGCCCGCATTCTCCACCAAAATGTAGCGAATACGACTTTGGGTAAATTTGAATTAGCTCAAGAATATAGGGAATTTTGGAAATATTAATAATTATGACTCATGGTCATAATTCATAAGTCGCATGTACATTTATTTTATCAATTATAGAGATTAACTGGTTCTGTAACTGATCTAATCGTTATTCGTCCAGCGAATAAAGGTGAGATTATCACAGTTAAGAAGGGTTATCTCTTTACAAACTCCAAGAAAGTTTGATCTCCTGGCCACGGACATCAAACCTTCTGAGTTTATTAATTAAAACTACTGAATGTAGTCTAATATCGAGCTTGTAGCTTAAGATCTTTTGTTTCATTGACTTTAGAATGGTGGGTTTTCAAACACGGAGACAGTGAAAAGTATAAATGGATTTTAATAAATGTGACTAAAGATTATATGAGCTACGAATAGAAACGTACGTAAAAATGCAAACAATAAACACAAACAAACATTTAAACAATAATAACATACGTGATAAGAATAAAATGAAATGAAAGAAAGAAAGAGAGAAATAGAGAGAAGGGAAAAGCTAGTAATTGTTACATACAGAAACCTAAAAGCCGGACCCCAGAAAAGCAGCTTTTATCAGATAAATATACTTGCAAGTCTGTTCTCTGTTTGGTTGATGCTGAAAGCGCGGACGAGGTCCTGTTTCGACTGCGTCTTCCGGTGTCGCGGGAAGCTTGAAAAGGCTCACTGAAATGTAACGTTACCGAGAAAGTTCGTCTTCATCTTCCGTGAAGGAAGAGGCAAATATAACTTAGTTGCAAAAGAACGGCTGCTACGACTCGAACATGTGTTTGTCCGAGGCCTTCCGGGATGTTCCTCGGGGAAGCGTTGCGCCCCCCGAGGAACAGGGGAAAGGATCCTTAAATATTAAACACCGTTGTGTTCTTCTGAACAAAACAATACCGCGAATGACAATTCTGTTAGTCAACAACACAAAGAAACAGGATTTCTCGTGATTACATGCATATTAAACTGATTACATATCAATAAAGCTTATAGATATCGTATTTCGGGTATAAGGATCATAAGCACAGCAAGAAATACATTTTAAACATTTTAAAAAGGTAATTTTGACCACAAGTGGTCGGGCATGATAAGGAGTCTGTGTTTTGTGTGTGTGTATGCAGAGTCGTGCACACGTGGAACCGCGTGGCGAACTTTGTCCTTCCTTTTCAGTGTGAATATCTTCTTAAGTTGATGAGATTAACTCAGGGGACCTGACCGAGCATCTGCTAACACTGTTGTTTTGTTTTGAGGGGTTAATCAGTAACTTTTGTTTGTTGATTAGATTTGATTAATCAACAAAAAGGCAGACCTGATCATCTGCTTTCCGTTACAAGCCTTTGGTACGAGAACGCACGGCGAGCTCCATGGACTATTACTCGGGACAGCGAAACCATTCTGCAATAAATACTCTCTTACGTATTGGGCAACGATAAGCATGTTGCTTGATTGGTAATGCACTACCGACCTCGATGTCATGCTGGATGATATTAGTACCGGGAGGAACGTCGTTGAACAAACTCGGGAAACTGTCTATCAGCTTCATTACGTCTTCTCGCTGTTCAGGCGAGAGATAAGATAGTTGATAGGGAAGCGAGGATAAAACTTCAGAGTTCTCAAAACATCCTCCTTTTAAAGCTTCCATAGATGCATTCAACCCATCATCCTCAGTGTCGGTAGGCAAAGCATAAGTTAGCAGTGAAACATGCTCAGTGGTTAACTCAGTCACCGGTTCACAGACCAAATTCTCAGTGTTCTCTTTTGATTCAACACGACATAAATATGGTTTCATCATATTCACGTGACATAAACGGGTTTTTCGCCTCCGTTCTGGAGTGTGTAAGATGTAGTCAGTTTCACTCAACTTACTTTTTATCACGTAAGGACCGGAGAAACGCGCAGAGAGAGAGGATCCAGGAATGGGAAACAGCACTAGAACTTTCTCTCCTGGAAGAAAATAACGCACAACTGCTTTCCTATCGAAATTCCTCTTCATTTTCTTTTGTGACAGAGAAAGTGCTTCCTTCGCCACAGTACACGCATTGTGCAAACGTTCACGAGTACGTGATACGAAATCAAGGACGTTGGGCTTCGCAGACGAATCATTACAGAGAAATTCCTCCTTTAACATTTTCAAAGGACCACGGACATTATGTCCGAACACAAGCTCTGACGGGCTAAACCCAAGCGAGTCCTGTCGCGCCTCACGCACCGCAAACAAAACCAATGGGACTCCATCATCCCACTCATTCCCAGTCTCTATACAATACTTCCGCAGCGCAGATTTTAATGTTTGGTGCCACCTCTCCAAAGCTCCTTGCGACTCAGGGTGATATGCACTTGATACGACGTGAGATACCCCAAGAGCCTTTAATGATGTACGAAAAACGCGCAACACGAAATTTGAACCCTGATCCGTTTGGACAGTTTTCGGTAGCCCAAAAGTTGTGAAGAACTTCGTTAAAGCCTTAGTTACAGTTTTAGCCGTTATATTCCGTAACGGAATGGCCTCTGGGAAACGTGTAGCTACGCACATGATTGTCAACAAATATTGACAACCAGACTTAGCCCGAGGGAGTGGACCCACACAATCAACTAGAACGCGCTCAAATGGTTCGCCGACTGCAGGAATAGGACAGAGAGGAGCAGGCGGTACCACCTGATTAGGTTTTCCACTGACCTGACAAATATGACATGTTTTACAGTACCTCACGACATCAGATTGTAACCCTGGCCAGAAAAAATGCTGGAGCACCCGGTTATAGGTCTTAGTTATCCCTAGGTGTCCAGACCAAGGATGGTCATGGGCCATACTTAAAACATGTGGTCGATATTTTAAAGGTACCACAATTTGATGCACCGCATTCCAATCTTCCCGCTGCTCAGAATTTAACGATCTACTCCATTTACGCATGAGCACATTATCGTTCCAGTTAAACTGATGGTTACACAGCGACATTTTGTCATTTTCAGCACTCGCACGACATTTGTCTAATGATAGATCATTTCGCTGAGCTTCAATCAGAGTCTCACGCGAGACAGACAAGTCAGCGGTAAGATCAAAGCAAACAGAAGACCTTGAAGTTGTTTTAGACGAGTCTGGAGAGTCAGGAAGAACATCAGTTTTCAAAATATTTGAAAAGACAGAATCGCCAAGGGTATCACTTTCCTGAATGCCACGATTCGCTTGTGCTCGCGTCACCACAGCACAAAACACATTTGGCAAATTCTTACCAAGTGCATCAGCCTGCGAATCATTACACGGGACATCAACCACTTGCACTACCGGCATTACCTTACCTCCAGCTATGTCATTTCCCATCATGAAGTCAACACCTTTCACAGGTAAAGAGGGACGAACTGCAACCTCAAAACACCCAGATGCTAAATCAGAAGAAACGTAGACACGATGAAGTGGAACAGGCACAAAACCCATTTCAATACCCTGCACAATCGCGCTTGTATTACACGCCGAGTCAGCACAAAAATCCAGAATATCTGATAGTATAAAGGACTGAGACCCTCCGGTGTCACAGAGAATTCTTACAGGTTTTCGGCTTTCGACCTTCTCATTTAACAACACAAATCCATCGAACACGAAAGGCTGAAAACAGCTATCAGGAGTCGCAGGAGAACCAGAGAATGATGGAGACAAAGTTTTCACCAAAACAGAACCTCGAGGCTGAAACGATGAGGACTCTTGTCGCTCCTGTTTCCGTTTTAGAGTACGACACTCAGCCATCATATGTCCCATTTTGTGACAATAACCGCACTCTCTATTGGACTTCGGACTGGTAGGAACCCATTTATTTTTTGAATCAGAAAGATTTTCATTTTCTTTTAATGAGGGACCCCCAGAATCAGACGAACGCTTAAAAAACACAGTTTTGTGCATTAATGCGTACTCGTCAGCTAACACAGCAGCCTGTTGTACCGTGCTGACTTTTTGTTCGTTTAAATACAACGCAGTACGTTCCGGAACACAGTTTTTAAACTCTTCGATCAGCAACAATTCTCGCAATGAATTATAATCAGTTACCTTGCACGCTTTGATCCACCGATCAAATAAAATGCCCTTTTCGCGAACGAATTCGACATAAGTTTGAGACGTACCTTTTTTCGTGGTACGAAATCGTTGTCGATAGTGCTCAGGAACTAATTCATATGCTCGTAAAATTGCAGTTTTCATGGCATCATACTGCACGCTGTCCTCTAACGAGAGAGATGCACACACCTCTTGTGCCTTACCTGATAGTTTACATTGTAACATTAGTGCCCAAACCTCGGTTGGCCATCTTAATGCACCCGCAACTCTTTCAAACGCCTGAAAATACGCTTCAACTTCCTTCTCACGGAAGGGTGGAACAATAGCGATATTTTTAGCCCCGTCAAAATGTGTCGAAAACGGCGCTACTACAGACTCAGATGCGGTACCAGCCGAGACAGAATTAATACTCGAATTTGATGGACCAGCCGGTGTCTCCGAATTACCCTTCAAACTAGATGTTTTGAAAGTAGATTTTTTAGGGACTTCTGGAACAACCTGCAACTCCAACTCCCGCAGTCGCACTTTTGTATCTGCATCAATTCGATACATTTCGATCTGACGCTTCAAATCATCTTGTCTCGCCTGAGCTCTATCTTGAGTCTCTAATTGTAACCGTGCTAAACGTATCTTTAAACGTGAATCTAAATGCAAACCTGGTGATGCCTCGGTGGAAAGTGAAAGAGGTTCAAATTTAGGCATTGAAAAGGACGGACCTACCTCCGCGCCAGCCACAGTCACTGGAGTCACTGGAATACCACTCAATACACGTAAGGGCGAACTTCCTGCAGCTGGTGCCGACAACTCCGCTGCTGGAAGAATCTCAGAAGGAAATACCCCCTTAGTAATCAAACTAGCCACTAAACAAGCTTTTAACTTTTCTTTACGCAGTGTTCTAGAGATAGAAATCTCATAATGTTGAGCAATAAGAAACAAATCATTTTTCCGACATGTCTCTAATATTTCAACACTAGGCTGATCTATAAATTGATTTAACTCAAACGTTACCATCTTTAAAGAAAAGAAAACGCAAAACAATCAGAATGATCCAACACTCTCTGGACCTACCTACCTAACCATTAATCTAACTATACCCTACCTAATCTTCAGAGGGTACCGATTAAGAGATCGCTCTCTCCCCCGGAATACCTCCAAAAACAACAAACTAAAATAACAAAGAAAAACAATAAACAGTAAACCGTCGTCAGGACTGGCACTAAGCACAGCCCCGCTGGTTTACCCTTTCTAACCAGAGAATATGGATCACCTAAATCAAATTAGATCAATCAAATTGCTACTACTCGAACACAAATCCTGGACGACAAATCCCGGACGAGCCCCCATTTATGTTACGAACCCGTGTTGTTAAAATGCTCGTTTCGAAACGGTTCAGCAACATAAAAGGAGACGCAAGGCAGAGAGCAGTTTAAAACATTTATTAAGACTAATAAATGACTGCACAAACTCACGTCTCTCAATTTTTCTCTCTCTTCATGTAAACACACATTTACTCTACACTAAAGTCAACACAGACATAACAAACACTAACAAAATGAAACAAAATAGTAGCACAAAAGACAAAGAACACAGCTTGAGTTGACCAGCGGCTAGGCATCATGACGCGCACGGAGTCACCGTCACGTCTCTCACCCTCCTTCACACTCCACTTATATGCTCAGCACGAGCCATCAGAGCAACGGGCCACAGGTGCGCAAGGGCGGAGCCTACACTCAGAAAGAAACCCCTAATTAGAAAACGAAACAAACACACGAATACACACAGGCAACACCCATAAGGCTGAGGCCGTAACATTACAATGTGATAATACATTGTGTTATTATACCTTTATTACAGTGTAATAATACATTCTTATTATACATTTATTACAGTCCCATAATACATTGTGATTCTACTTTTTTACAGTGCCATAATACATTGTGAAATTATACCTTTATTACAGTGTAATGATACATTGTCTTATTATACATTTATTACAGTGTAATAACACATTGTGGTATTATACATTTATTACAATGTAATAATACACTGTGTTATTATACCTTTATTACAGTGTAATAATACATTGTCTTATAATACCTTTATTACAGTATAATAATACATTGTGTTATTATACATTTATTACAATGTAATAATACATTGTGTTATTATACATTTATCACAGTGTAATAATACATTGTGAAATTATACCTTTATTACAATGTAATAATACATTGTGCTATTATACCTTTATGACAATGAAATACATTGTGCTATTGTACATTTATCACAATGAAATACATTGTGCTATTATACATTTATCACAGTGTAATAATACATTGTGTAATTATACCTTCATTACAGTGCCATAATACATTATGTAATTATACCTTTATTACAGTGTAATAACACATTGTGGTATTATACCTTTATTACAGTGTAATAATACATTGTGTTATTATACATTTATTACAATGTAATAATACACTGTGCTATTATACCTTTATTACAGTGTAATAACACATTGTGGTATTATATCTTTATTACAGTGTAATAATACATAGTGTATTATACATTTATTACAATGTAATAATACACTGTGCTATTATACCTTTATTACAGTGTAATGATACATTGTGTTATTATACCTTTATTACAGTGTAATAATAAACTGTGTTATTATACCTTTATTACAGTGTAATAATACATTGTGTTATTATACATTTATTACAGTGTAATAATACATTGTGAAATTATACCTTTATTACAGTGTAATAATACATTGTGTTATTATACATTTATTACAGTGTAATGATACATTGTCTTATTATACCTTTATTACAGTGTAATGATACATTGTCTTATTATACATTTATTACAGTGTAATAATACACATTGTGGTATTATACCTTTATTACAGTGTAATGATACATTGTCTTATTATACCTTTAATAGAGTGTAATAATAAACTGTGTTATTATACCTTTATTACAGTGTAATAATACATTGGCTTATAATACCTTTATTACAGTGTAATGATACATTGTGTTATTATACCTTTATTACAGTGTAATAATACATTGGCTTATAATACCTTTATTACAGTGTAATGATACATTGTGTTATTATACCTTTATTACAGTATAATAATACATTGTGAAATTATACCTTTATTACAATGTAATAATACATTGTGTAATTATACATTTATTAAAATATAATAATACATTGTGCTATTATACATTTATCACAGTGTAATAATACATTGTGTAATTATACCTTCATCACAGTGCCATAACACATTGTGGTATTATACCTTTATTACAGTGTAATAATACACTGTGCTATTATACCTTTATTACAGTGTAATAACACATTGTGGTATTATACCTTTATTACAGTGTAATAATACATTGTGTTATTATACATTTATTACAATGTAATAATACATTGTGTTAGTATACATTTATTACAATGTAATAATACATTGTGTTATTATACCTTTATTACAGTGTAATAATACATTCTTATCATACATTTATTACAGTCCCATAATACATTGTGTGATTCTACCTTTTTACAGTGCCATAATACATTGTGTTATTATACATTTATTACAATGTAATAATACATTGTGTTATTTTACCTTTATTACAGTATAATAATACATTGTGCTATTATACCTTTTTACAATGTAATAATACATTGTGAAATTATACCTTTATGACAATGTAATAATACATTGTGAAACTACACCTTTATTACAATGTAATAATACATTGTGCTATTATACCTTTATGTCACTGCAGGGAACTACACTAACCTTTTCCACTGGTGGCACTTGCGCTACTAACTTTTTCAGTTACTGGCGCAAAACATGATTTGGTCGCAGTAATTATTTATAGTAATCCGCTCTGGATAATAATAAACAATAATGAAACTGTATTACAGATGTGCTTTTTATTTTACTTGCCATCTTTTAAACCCACATGCCTTCTTGTTTTTGTTTTCTTTAACATTGGTTGGGATAGATTTTCTCCTAAATGGATTTCAACATGCTATGGTTGGCACAGGGCAGACTCCTGAACTCTTAAGTAGTGATGCACCGATGTGAAAATTGTGGTCGATACCGATAATAACCGATATTAATATTGCTGTTATGGCATAAAACAGTAAAAAAAAAAAAAAAACAGGAACACTGTGTACAATTAAGATAGGCTACTTAATTTATTATTCCAATGGCAAAAATATTGTATCACGATTTTTTTCAGGAAAATCACAATTCACGATTTTATCACAATTCTTTTTTATGTTGGTTTTACTTATTTGTGACTGAGCATTACAGCCAAAACTTATGTCCATATTTTAAAAACAAATCCTTGGGTAAAAAAACATATATAAAAAAATGGCAGACATGGACGAAGATATAAATATTTGTCATTATTTTCTTTGTTATTAAATATTAAGATCAAAGATGCACATTACACATACACAACTTAATATACAAATTAAATAAACAGTGTTTTATGTTTTCAGCTTCAGTAGGTGTATTTAACAGTAGCATTGAAGACAGTAATTAAATGAACAAATATGAAAATAAAACAAAATAGACTTCACTGTATAAATTATACATTGATACTTATTAAAGCTACTTCAGTCAAGAGCAGTGAGTGATTTTCTCTTTGCATTTTGTTGTTTTATTAACATTAAAGGAATAGTTCTCCTAAAAATTCAAATTGTCATAATTTACTCTCTCAAGTTGTTTTAAACTCAAATGAGTTTCTTTCTTCTGTTGAAAATATAAGTTATTTGGAAGAATGTGGGTAACCAAACAGTTGATGTACCCCAGTGACTTAGTATATTTTTCTCCTTTGGAAGTCAATGGGGACCAGCTACTGGATAGCCACATTCTTCAAAATATTAATATTAGAAAAATATTAGAAAATATTAGAAGGAAATTAATACAGGTTTGGAACAACATTAGAGTGCGTAAATGATTTTTGGGTGAACTATCCCTTTAAGGACAGAGTTGCGCGCGACGCGTCTAATATACACGCATTTGACAAGCAGATTTACTCAATTTTCTCAAGTTTGCTTTCACTTTAGACATAACCGACTTTGTTTATCTAAACCTTGTGTGTATTTAACAGTATAAGCACAATAAGACTCGAAAGATAACTTAGTCCATTATCCAGGCGCTGGTAGACAGGATTTTAGTGCATGTGAGCTTCACATGTACGCGCTGAGGAAGGAACGCACACGTTAGAACACGTTAAAATATAAAACGTTAAATATTAAATGTAAACTATAGCCCGTCAATTTTCATTTTACAATTATCTTCTCTCTCTGTGTGTGCGCGCGTCCGTGTTTGTGTGAGAAAGAGAGAGCCGCTCGCGCACCACTGATACAATGGTAGGCTACGTTTTAATCTAAGTAACGGTCGCGGGGCTGAAGTTAACTTGATGTTTTGAATGCTCAGAGGCAGAGCACGTTACAAAACGTATTCTTAAAATACACATTTCTGTTTTAATAAATGCTCATAGTAAATCATAGCATATTGCCTAAAACATAGGTACAAAAATAATCAGTGATACATTTGCGACCCATTAAAAATTAGGGTCGCAATAGCATTTCAAAAGGTCGCATATGCGACCATTTTGGTCGCAGTGTAGTTCCCTGCACTGTAATACATTGTGAAATTATACATTTATCACAGTGTAATAATACATTGTGTTATTATACATTTATTACAATGTAATAATATATTGTGTTATTACACATTTATTACAGTCCCATAATACATTGTGTGATTCTACCTTTTTACAGTGCCATAATACATTGTGAAATTATACCTTTATTACAGTGTAATAATACACTGTGCTATTATACCTTTCACTGCATGAAAAGAGGTGTATCCGGACCAGTATACTCCTGTATACACTGCTGGAATTCGGAAGAATCCGGGAGTATACTGGCCGGATAGCTCAAATTCCATGGGTCTGTATATATCCGTATACATCCGAAATGATACCAAATCGGATGTATGTTGTGGACGTATACTCCCGTGCTACAGCCATTTGTTGCCATGGCAAGTAATCCCTCAAAGGTTTTTTTCAAGAGAACATTTTCACACCTTTGTGCACCTTTTGGCCTTCCCCCCTATTGGTCCTTTTCTTTTAAAACCACTCCCATTACCCAGACCACTATTGGAGGACAGGATACATTGAAAACCCAGGAAAGTGATTTGATTGGTTACTTTTAGAACATAACCCACCCTAGGCCTTTTCGCACAGTGATTTGATTGGTTATAGGCCAGCTATGCAGATATTGCTCAGTATACACTAAACCCCCCTTACCCCAATTTTAATACATTCAAATATAATTTTAAAAACACACACAAAGAACAATGAGAAAGTCTGACATTTTTATTAAGGTAAATAAAACATTACAAAGAGCATTATAAACAAGCATTAAAAAGGAATGGGGGAACAAAAATATTTGAGGGGATGAAAATTTAAAGGAACAAAAACAAATATAACATGAACATTATAAACATACATTAAAATGAATGGGGAAAAAGAAATGTTAACAAAGGTGTAAAGGAATAAAATACAAAACGTGGAGATCAGCAACATGCACATCAAAAAGGAACAAATATACAAAGTATACAATATAAAACAATTTAAAATCAATAAATAAATATAGAAATTAAAGTGTATATATGTAAATATTAATTTTTTCAAACTGCCATGATGCACTGGTGGTGTGACGTAGCGTGGGTCAGCCTCTAGTCTGGTTTGTAGTGCCTGGCAGAGAGCAGATAACTCTGTGGTTCTGTTTGGTGGAGACCTCAGCATCCACACTGGCCTTCCATCAACAATAGCATCTTCATCAGACATCAGTTCTATTGTTGCAGTCTTCCACAGTTCCCTTTATGTGTTGGGTTTGTACAACACTGGACATGGTCTCCAGCAACTGCAAAACATGACAGTAATTTAACCACTAAAACACAGAGAGGAGGACAGTTACATTCTGAAGAAGAAAAAAACAACAACTGCTTAACCAGTTTCTTAACTTACCCGTCTCTTTCTTTGACGGTTCTTTGCAGTGTTCTTCATAGTGTTTCTTTTCTTGGCCTTTTCAGGCTGAGCCAAAGAATACTTCCTCCGCAAAGTCTCAAAATACGTCTTGCAACCTGTTAAATAAATCATAAATAAATGTAATGCCAATAAAACTAAGTAAAACAGAGGACATTAAAATGATTACAACATCTTTAAGATTACCTTTTGCACATTCAGGGTCAACGTCTGTAAAAGTTGTCCTTAATTCTTTGAAGAGATAAGTGGTCACAGCCAGGTTATGTGATGAATTTATTCTGGGGGAAAAAGTTGCAGGCATCATCAATGAAATTCAGTTTTAGTATTTCAAATCCATATAGTGGTAGATTAACATTTACAGTATACAATACGCAGTCTTACCCGGTTTGTGGATCGTATTTGTGTGGGTTGTTCTCTGAATTATGGAGGCGCTTTACGGGTTCCTGTAAAGTTTGAAATTAAAAAGCGTTTAAATGGATTCACAATCTGCAAGAACCTCAAAAGTGAATTTTCAGTTTGAATAAGTTGGCCATCACAGTAAACATAAGAGACAAAACATATCAGTTCATAAGTCTTTAAGATGTCACTCAGCGCCTCTGATATCTTACCGGTTCGTGCCGCCTTCTGCCTATACAAGGCCACCAGTGCAGGTGTGTGTTGGTCAAGCACAGCATAGAACTGGTTCCGTATGTTGACGTTTGTGATGCGTTGGAACTCAGCACAAAGCTACAAAAACAAACAAAAATAATTATATAAAAAGACTAATACTCGATTTGCAACCGAAAACACATTTGTGATGCAACATGTTCCGTTAAAATACATTGTTGAGCAACATGGTCACATGCAAAGTGATAGTTCTTACACACAGTGAATAGTGGCATTTGCTGTTCCATTTGAATGTGATACATATTAAAAACTTGGCAGTGAAATATGTGTGAAGAGTGGCAGAAAAGAGAAGCGAGTCTGTTTTACCTGTGATTCAATCCGAAGAGCCGGCCATTTCCCCAAGAAGTCCTTCACCTGCACAGATAAAACAATCAATATGAAACCAGTCAAATTATGCAATCAACCTCTTTAATGACAAATTAATGATACAGAATTTCAAGTGAATGTAACTTACCGATAAAGTTGCTCTCTGGTGACAATGTAGGTCTGCACATGCACACAAAAACAGACAGCAAGAGATTTAATTTTTAAGAGACGTTTGATTGATGCTAATGAATTAGGCTCCAAATAAAAGAAATGGTGAAAAATAGTTACAGACTAAATTAACATTTGAAGTCACCTTGATTTTGGGGATGCTCACTGCACTCCTTCCACTTAAACCTATAATGAAAAGACGTTTGTAAAGGGTTTAATAAAAACTTGCATAGTTCATTCGGTAACTATTATGTCCATAACCTTAACTTTGTTTGAGTAAAAGTTAACGTAACTGCTAACGTTAGCCACTAGCTCATTTGGGTGCATCAGCATGTAGATAACATCACATTGAACTTGCCAGAGCAGGGCGCTTAACACAAACAGCAGCAACACACTCAAAAACAGAAGGACTATCGCTTGCTGAAAAGAGTTATTGACTAACGTTAACATTATTGCCCTGCCACGACATTAACAGTACACAGGATATTATCTGTAACTAGCAGGCGGACTGACGGCAATCGCGCCCGCGGCACCGCGCTTGCAACTTAAAAATAGCCTCGTCTAAGTCAAATATCACGTGTAATATGATATTCTTACAATATTACAACAAGCAAAGTAGTTTTGAAGTGTTTTGGTTTACTTACAAGTTGTTTCATTCTTGATACACGTCGCTCAAGAGGGTAGCCATCTTGGACAGATTTTTCAGGTAACGTCAGCTGCACGTCATGACGTCATATCACGTGATCGACAGTACACTTTAAAATAGTGAGTAAACCAGCGGTGTTCACTCAGAAACGCTGAGGCACACAAACATAAAAATACATAGGCTATTTGTTCACAGACATTAATAGTTTAAAGGTGGATTAAATCAGCAAGAGATTTTAACTGTAGTGACCTCGGTCTTCAATTCAGTGGAGTAGAAAAGCTCAGGTTCCTTCTACCTTTTTAATAAATATCAAGTCACCTTTATTTATACAGTGCTTTTTACAATAGGCCTACAGATTGTTTCAAAGTAGCTTTACAGAGATAACAGGAAAGTAATGCAAGACAGTTTGTTTCCAGAAGAAAATAGCTTCACAGTCCAGCTTAAGTCAGTTCAGTGGTGATTCATTTTGTTGTATAAATAAATAAATAAATTTAACTGTGGATATATATAGCCACTTTGGAGAAAACCGTGATGTCATCGTCCAGCTCAGCTCAGATCTCATATAATAGTGTCAACGCAGGCAGATCAATAATATTGTTGAATATTAAATTAAATTTCCCCAACTAAGCAAGCTAAAAGCCAATTGTAAAAAAGGTGACAATTGTTGTTGTCTGCAATTTGTAAAACTTCACAATAAAATTTGAGATATTCTGAAATGTTTGGTTCATTTTTCTTTATTTGTTCCATTAAATTTATTGCTGGGAAAAAAATTAATCGCATCCAAAATAAAAGTTTGTGTTTGCATAATATATGTGCGTGTACTGTATATAATTATTTTGTATATATAAATACACACATATGCATGTATATATTTAAGATTTTTATTTTTTTTATTTTATTAAATTATTTATATTTATATATAATATAAATTGTGTATAAATATATATACAGTATATACATGCAGATATTTTTTAAATAAATACATGCATATGTGTGTATTTACAGAATAATTATACACAGTACACACACATATATTATGCAAACACAAACTTTTATTTTGGATGCGATTAATTTTTTCCCAGCACTAATTAAATTCCTTTGTTTATTTCATTAAATATTCAGATGTTTTTGTGAACGTATATGTTCAGACTGGGTGTTTATTTTGTCCTGTTTTTATAAAAAATATTTGATTAAGAGACTTTTTTTCATGCAGTGGTTTTAAGGCCCTGACACAGGCGACGTGAGCCAACCCTAGAGTCGGCTTTAGTCATTGCTAGTTCTTTGACGTCGGTTTTGTGTTTCAGGTCCTTAAGAATTTATTTATTTTTCTGTACAAAAAGCTTGTTTGCTTTAGCCTATAGTAATCCAGAGATAATTCTCAACCCTGAAGTCCTCCCTGGCCACCCCTCCCTCTGAGAACAGCCAGCACCTTTAGTGTCAGTCATTAACATATGAAAGGTCTTCACACCTAACAGTTGTCAGTCCTCTCACACCCAGCAGTGTTTCAGCTGTATATGTCCGTGAAATTTCACGGATTCCTGTATATGTCCGCATATGTGAGGTTTCCGGGTTTATCTGGAAATATACTGTTCCATGTTACTCTGATCCGCTTTTTCCCGCATACATCCGGCAAACATCAAATTACACAGGAGTTTACCATGCCCGTATTTTGCCGGATTTGAGTCTTTTCATGCAGTGTTTATTACAGTGTAATAACACATTGTGGTATTATACCTTCATTACAGTGTAATGATACATTGTCTTATTATACCTTTATTACAGTGTAATAATAAACTGTGTTATTATACATTTATTACAATGTAATAATACATTGTGAAATTATACCTTTATTACAGTATAATAATGCATTGTGTTATTATACATTTATTACAATGTAATAATACATTGTGCTATTATACATTTATCAGTGTAATAATACATTGTGTAATTATACCTTTATTACAGTGCCATAATACATTGTGTTATTATACCTTTATTACAGTATAATAATGCATTGTGGTATTATACCTTTATTACAGTGTAATAATACACTGTGCTATTATACCTTTATTACAGTGTAATAACACATTGTGGTATTATACCTTTATTACAGTGTAATAATACTGTGTTATTATACATTTATTACAATGTAATAATACATTGTGTTATTATACATTAATTACAATGTAATAATACATTGTGTTATTATACCTTTATTACAGTGTAATGATACATTGTCTTATTATACCTTTATTACAGTGTAATAACACATTGTGGTATTATACCTTTATTACAGTGTAATAATACATTGTGTTATTATACATTTATTACAATGTAATAATACACTGTGGTATTATACCTTTATTACAGTGTAATGATACATTGTCTTATTATACCTTTATTACAGTGTAATAATAAACTGTGTTATTATACCTTTATTACAGTGTAATATACATTGTCTTATAATACCTTTATTACAGTGTAATAATACATTGTGTTATTATACATTTATTACAATGTAATAATACATTGTGTTATTATACATTTATTACAGTCCCATAATATGGGACTACCTTTTTTTTTTACAGTCCCATAATATGCTCTACCTTTTTACAGTGCCATAATACATTGTGAAATTATACCTTTATTACAGTGTAATAACACATTGTGGTATTATACCTTTATTACAGTGTAATAATACATTGTGTTATTAAACATTTATTACAATGTAAGAATACATAGTGTATTATACATTTATTACAATGTAATAATACACTGTGGTATTATACCTTTATTACAGTGTAATAATAAACTGTGTTATTATACCTTTATTACAGTGTAATAATACATTGTCTTATAATACCTTTATTACAGTGTAATAATACATTGTGTTATTATGCATTTATTACAATGTAATAATACATTGTGTTATTATACATTTATTACAATGTAATAATACATTGTGTTATTATACATTTATTACAGTCCCATAATACATTGTGCGATTCTACCTTTTTACAGTGCCATAATACATTGTGAAATTATACCTTTATTACAGTGTAATAATAAACTGTGTTATTATACCTTTATTACAGTGTAATAATACATTGTGTTATTATACCTTTATTACAATGTATTAATACATTGTGAAATTATACCTTTATTACAATGTAATAATACATTGTGCTATTATACCTTTATGACAATGAAATACATTGTGCTATTATTAGGGATGGGTACCGAAACCCGGTATTAAACGGGCCCCGGTGCTGAATTTTGAAATACCGCTGGATCGATAAGCTCGGACGTTATCGGTTCTGCTGTCGGTACTGGAGAAATTAAGAAAAGTGCTATTGCTACTAAGAAATTATTATCTTGCTTATTTAATCTCGCCAGCCACTTCTATATATAATCATATTTAACCATTTGACTGTGATGCATTTTTGCCAAAGAGAGAGAGAGAGAGAGAGAGAGATTTAACGCGGAGCGACGGCGCGCACATCACAACAGCCCTGCTTAATGAGGGACGATGAGGACAGAACTAAACATTCAAACGGTTAGGCTACACTTTAGATCTTTGATATTAAACTAATTTTATTTTAGATTTAGATTGTGGCTTCCAATGATTATAAAAAAGATATTTGAGGTATAACCATTAAAAACTAAAGCCGCATTCATTCTGTTTAGCGCAACTTCCCTTCACAGCGATGCGCTGTCATTTCTCCCTAAAACCCAAACGTAACGTCAGAATCTGCACGATCGGTGATTGTTGTCAAATGTGGTCTATACTGTTGCTAAACTGCGGGACGCGTTTGATAATAAAAGGCTATTAAAAGTACCAAAATTGAGCAATAGACGCTGTTCCAAATGCGGCGCGCGCTCCGAAACACACCGCAACGAGACAAGCAACGTATATTTTGGGCTTTGTGCGGATCTAAACGATCAAATATAGACAAAAATATGTCAAAATGGCCGTCTTGGAGATTCACTTAAACAGTTTATTCACTTAAATACAGTTTATGTCTTAAATGGGCGTAAATAGTTGGGAGAAAATATGATGCGTAATAATGATTAGATCTGCATTTGGTCTTAAAGAGGCAGCAGTCTAATAATTCTGCTGACGATTGCTCCATTAATGTGAATCAAACAACAAAAGGCAAAGAGAAAATCAGTCGCAGCTCTTGAATGAATAATTTTGGCTTTCATAAGCTTTAATCTATCTATGATAAACTATGCAGTGTTATTTTAAATCTGACTTTATTAGATGTCTTTTTAGCCCATATTACTCTTGAACAGTAATATCAGACATTACTGAAATTAAAGCACTGGGTATATAATTTGTATATTTGTTTTATTGTATACTTTTTTTTGTTTGACCATGTGTTTGTACTTTGTTTTTGGTGTCCTATGTCTTAATATAAATATATAAAACACAAAAGCCTGCACCCTTCTGCATAACACAACCTACATGTTTTATTTGTTTTGTTAAAGCATTGCTTTTTCTTTTGCTATGGATATTTATTTTACATTTCAAAATATAAAGCAATATTAATTATGTTCTAAATTATTTTTTTCCTT
Organism: Scardinius erythrophthalmus; assembly: GCF_964197995.2. Classification (NCBI taxonomy): domain Eukaryota; kingdom Metazoa; phylum Chordata; class Actinopteri; order Cypriniformes; family Leuciscidae; genus Scardinius; species Scardinius erythrophthalmus. The sequence goes on from NC_138236.1 coordinate 13,698,383, forward strand.
TTTTTAATATAACAAAAAGAACCGATAAAAATACCGTTAAAGTACCGGATCGATAAGGAGTATCGGTAAGAGTAGTAATACCGTTAAAACCTTAACGATACCCATCCCTAGCTATTATACATTTATCACAGTGTAATAATACATTGTGTAATTATACCTTCATTACAGTGCCATAATACATTGTGTAATTATACCTTCATTACAGTGCCATAATACATTGTGTAATTATACATTGTGCTATTATACATTTATCACAGTGTAATAATACATTGTTTAATTATACCTTCATTACAGTGCCATAATACATTGTGTAATTATACCATAATACATTGTGTTATTATACATTTATTACAATGTAATAATACGTTGTGTTATTATACCTTATACAGTGTAATAATACATTCTTATTATACATTTATTACAGTCCCATAATACATTGTGATTCTACTTTTTTACAGTGCCATAATACATTGTGACATTATACCTTTATTACAGTGTAATAATACACTGTGGTATTATACCTTTATTACAGTGTAATGATACATTGTCTTATTATACCTTTATTACAGTGTAATAATAAACTGTGTTATTATACCTTTATTACAGTGTAATAATACATTGTCTTATAATACCTTTATTACAGTGTAATAATACATTGTGTTATTATGCATTTATTACAATGTAATAATACATTGTGTTATTATACATTTATTACAATGTAATAATACATTGTGTTATTATACATTTATTACAGTCCCATAATACATTGTGAAATTATACCTTTATTACAGTGTAATACACTGTGCTATTATACCTTTATTACAGTGTAATAACACATTGTGCTATTACACCTTTATTACAATGTATTAACACATTGTGAAATTATACCTTTATTACAGTGCCATAATACATTGTGTAATTATACCTTTATTACAGTGTAATAACACATTGTGGTATTATACCTTTATTACAGTGTAATAATACATTGTGTTATTATACATTTATTACAATGTAATAATATGTTGTGTTATTATACCTTTATTACAGTGTAATAATACATTCTTATTATACATTTATTACAGTCCCATAATACATTGTGATTCTACTTTTTTACAGTGCCATAATACATTGTGACATTATACCTTTATTACAGTGTAATAATACACTATGCTATTATACATTTATTACAGTGTAATAACACATTGTGGTATTATACCTTTATTACAGTGTAAATAATACATTGTGTTATTATAAATTTATTACACTGTAATACTACATTGTGTTATTATACATTTATTACAATGTAATAATACATTGTGTTATTATACCTTTATTACAATGTAATAATACATTCTTATTATACATTTATTACAGTGTAATAATACACTGTGCTATTATACCTTTATTACAGTGTAATAATACATTGTGTTATTATACATTTATTACAATGTAATAATACATAGTGTTATTATACATTTATTACAGTGTAATAATACATTGTGGTATTATACCTTTATTATAGTGTAATAATACATTGTCTTATAATACCTTTACTACAGTGTAATAATACATTGTGTTATTATACATTTATTACAATGTACTAATACATTGTGAAATTATACCTTTATTACAATGTAATACATTGTGCTATTATACATTTATCACAGTGTAATAATACATTGTGGTATTATACCTTTATTACAGTGTAATGATGCATTGTCTTATACCTTTATTACAGTGTAATAATACATTGTGTTATTATACATTTATTACAGTGCCATAATACATTGTGAAATTATACCTTTATTACAGTGTAATAATACACTGTGCTATTATACCTTTATTACAGTGTAATAACACATTGTGGTATTATACCTTTATTACAGTGTAATGATACATTTTCTTATTATACCTTTATTACAGTGTAATAATACATTGTCTTATAATACCTTTATTACAGTGTAATAATACATTGTGTTATTATACATTTATTACAATGTAATAATACATTGTGTTATTATACCTTTATTACAGTATAATAATACATTGTGAAATTATACCTTTATTACAATGTAATAATACATTGTTATTATACATTTATTACAATATAATAATACATTGTGCTAATATACATTTATGACAATTAAATACATTGTGCTATTATACATTTATCACAGTGTAATAATACATTGTCTTATTATACCTTTATTACAGTGTAATAATACATTGTGTTATTATACATTTATTACAGTGTAATAATACATTGTGTTATTATACATTTATTACAATGTAATAATACATTGTGTTATTATACCTTTATTACAATGTACTAAAACATTGTGAAATTATACCTTTATTGCAATGTAATAATACATTGTGTTATTATACCTTTATTACAGTGTAATAATACATTGTGTTATTATACATTTATTACAATGTAATAATACGTTGTGTTATTATACATTTATTACAATGTAATAATACATTGTGTTATTATACATTTATTACAATGTAATAATACATTGTGTTATTATACATTTATTACAATGTAATAATACATTGTGTTATTATACCTTTATTACAGTGTAATAATACATTGTGTTATTATACATTTATTACAATGTAATAATACACTGTGCTATTATACCTTTATTACAGTGTAATAATACACTGTGTTATTATACCTTTATTACAGTGTAATAATACATTGTCTTATAATACCTTTATTACAGTGTAATAATACATTGTGTTATTATACATTTATTACAATGTAATAATACATTGTGCTATTATACCTTTATGACAATGAAATACATTGTGCTATTATACATTTATCACAGTGTAATAATACATTGTGTAATTATACCTTTATTACAGTGTAATGATGCATTGTCTTATACCTTTATTACAGTGTAATAATACATTGTGTTATTATACATTTATTACAATGTAATAATACATTGTGTTATTATACATTTATTACAGTCCCATAATACATTGTGCGATTCTACCTTTTTACAGTGTAATAATACATTGCGGTATTATACCTTTATTACAGTGTAATGATACATTGTCTTATTATACCTTTATTACAGTGTAATAACACATTGTGGTATTATACCTTTATTACAGTGTAATGATACATTGTCTTATTATACCTTTATTACAGTGTAATAATAAACTGTGTTATTATACCTTTATTACAGTGTAATAATACATTGTCTTATAATACCTTTATTACAGTGTAATAATACATTGTGTTATTATACATTTATTAAAATGTAATAATACATTGTGTTATTATACCTTTATTACAGTATAATAATACATTGTGAAATTATACCTTTATTACAATGTAATAATACATTGTGTAATTATACATTTAGTACAATATAATAATACATTGTGCTAATATACCTTTATGACAATGAAATACATTGTGCTATTATACATTTATCACAGTGTAATAACACATTCTTATTATACATTTATTACAGTCCCATAATACATTGTGTAATTATACATTTATTACAATGTACTAATACATTGTGAAATTATACCTTTATTACAATGTAATAATACACTGTGCTATTATACATTTATCACAGTGTAATAACACATTGTGGTATTATAATTATCTTTATTACAGTGTAATGATGCATTGTCTTAGACCTTTATTACAGTGTAATAACACATTGTGGTATTATACCTTTATTACAGTGTAATGATGCATTGTCTTATACCTTTATTACAGTGTAATAATACATTGTGTTATTATACATTTATTACAGTGCCATAATACATTGTGAAATTATACCTTTATTACAGTGTAATAATACACTGTGCTATTATACCTTTATTACAGTGTAATAACACATTGTGGTATTATACCTTTATTACAGTGTAATGATACATTTTCTTATTATACCTTTATTACAGTGTAATAATACATTGTCTTATAATACCTTTATTACAGTGTAATAATACATTGTGTTATTATACATTTATTACAATGTAATAATACATTGTGTTATTATACCTTTATTACAGTATAATAATACATTGTGAAATTATACCTTTATTACAATGTAATAATACATTGTTATTATACATTTATTACAATATAATAATACATTGTGCTAATATACATTTATGACAATTAAATACATTGTGCTATTATACATTTATCACAGTGTAATAATACATTGTCTTATTATACCTTTATTACAGTGTAATAATACATTGTGTTATTATACATTTATTACAGTGTAATAATACATTGTGTTATTATACATTTATTACAATGTAATAATACATTGTGTTATTATACCTTTATTACAATGTACTAAAACATTGTGAAATTATACCTTTATTGCAATGTAATAATACATTGTGTTATTATACCTTTATTACAGTGTAATAATACATTGTGTTATTATACATTTATTACAATGTAATAATACGTTGTGTTATTATACATTTATTACAATGTAATAATACATTGTGTTATTATACATTTATTACAATGTAATAATACATTGTGTTATTATACATTTATTACAATGTAATAATACATTGTGTTATTATACCTTTATTACAGTGTAATAATACATTGTGTTATTATACATTTATTACAATGTAATAATACACTGTGCTATTATACCTTTATTACAGTGTAATAATACACTGTGTTATTATACCTTTATTACAGTGTAATAATACATTGTCTTATAATACCTTTATTACAGTGTAATAATACATTGTGTTATTATACATTTATTACAATGTAATAATACATTGTGTTATTATACATTTATTACAGTCCCATAATACATTGTGCGATTCTACCTTTTTACAGTGTAATAATACATTGCGGTATTATACCTTTATTACAGTGTAATGATACATTGTCTTATTATACCTTTATTACAGTGTAATAACACATTGTGGTATTATACCTTTATTACAGTGTAATGATACATTGTCTTATTATACCTTTATTACAGTGTAATAATAAACTGTGTTATTATACCTTTATTACAGTGTAATAATAAACTGTGTTATTATACCTTTATTACAGTGTAATAATACATTGTCTTATAATACCTTTATTACAGTGTAATAATACATTGTGTTATTATACATTTATTAAAATGTAATAATACATTGTGTTATACCTTTATTACAGTATAATAATACATTGTGAAATTATACCTTTATTACAATGTAATAATACATTGTGTAATTATACATTTAGTACAATATAATAATACATTGTGCTAATATACCTTTATGACAATGAAATACATTGTGCTATTATACATTTATCACAGTGTAATAACACATTCTTATTATACATTTATTACAGTCCCATAATACATTGTGTGATTCTACTTTTTTACAGTGCCATAATACATAGTGAAATTATACCTTTATTACAGTGTAATAATACATTGTCTTATAATACCTTTATTAATACATTGTGTTATTATACATTTATTACAATGTAATAATACATTGTGTAATTATACATTTATTACAATGTACTAATACATTGTGAAATTATACCTTTATTACAATGTAATAATACACTGTGCTATTATACATTTATCACAGTGTAATAACACATTGTGGTATTATAATTATCTTTATTACAGTGTAATGATGCATTGTCTTAGACCTTTATTACAGTGTAATAACACATTGTGGTATTATACCTTTATTACAGTGTAATAACACATTGTGGTATTATACCTTTATTACAATGTAATACATTGTGTTATTATAAATTAATTACAATGTAATAATACACTGTGCTATTATACCTTTATTACAGTGTAATAATACATAGTGTTATTATACCTTTATTACAATGTAATAATACATAGTGTTATTATACCTTTATTACAGTGTAATAATACATTGTGAAATTATACCTTTATTACAGTGTAATAATACACTGTGCTATTATAACTTTATTACAGTGTAATAACACATTGTGTTATTATACCTTTAATACAGTGTAATGATAGATTGTCTTATTATACCTTTATTACAGTGTAATAATAAACTGTGTTATTATACCTTTATTACAGTGTAATAATACATTGTCTTATAATACCTTTATTACAGTGTAATAATACATTGTCTTATAATACCTTTATTACAGTGTAATAATACATTGTGTTATTATACATTTATTACAATGTAATAATACATTGTGTTATTATACCTTTATTACAATGTACTAAAACATTGTGAAATTATACCTTTATTGCAATGTAATAATACATTGTGTTATTATACCTTTATTACAGTGTAATAATACATTCTTATTATACATTTATTACAGTGTAATAATACACTGTGCTAATATACCTTTATTACAGTGTAATAATACATTGTGGTATTATACCTTTATTACAGTGTAATAACACATTGTGGTATTATACCTTTATTACAGTGTAATAACACATTGTGGTATTATACCTTTATTACAGTGTAAAAATACATTGAGTTATTATACATTTATTACAATGTAATAATACATTGTGTTATTATACATTTATTACAATGTAATAATACATTGTGTTATTATACATTTATTACAATGTAATAATACATTGTGTTATTATACCTTTATTACAGTGTAATAATACATTCTTATTATACATTTATTACAGTCCCATAATACATTGTGATTCTACTTTTTTACAGTGCCATAATACATTGTGAAATTATACCTTTATTACAGTGTAATAATACACTGTGCTATTATACCTTTATTACAGTGTAATAACACATTGTGGTATTATACCTTTATTACAGTGTAATAATACATTGTGTTATTATACCTTTATTACAGTGTAATAATACATTGTGGTATTATACCTTTATTACAGTGTAATGATACATTGTCTTATTATACCTTTATTACAGTGTAATAATACATTGTGTTATTATACCTTTATTACAGTGTAATAATACATTGTGTTATTATACATTTATTACAATGTAATAATACACTGTCTTATTATACATTTATTACAATGTAATAATACACTGTGCTATTATACCTTTATTACACTCAAAAAAATGCTGGGTTGTTTCTGTAAACAAATTGTTGGGTTGATTGTGCTGGGTCAAAAAGTTGGGTTGTTTGGGGTACTGTAAACACATTATTGGGTTGCTCATGCTGGGTCAAATGAGTTGTAAGGGGGTCATTCACAAATAAACCGCTGGTTGGGTTATTTTGACCCAGCAACTGGTTACTTTTTTCATTCTTTGCGGAACTTTCTGGATTCTTCACTTCTGACTCGAGGAGCACGCCACTCGGAGCAGGCAGTGTTTTATGGTAAGTTAATATGAATGTTTACCTATATTTTTAATAAGTTGTGGTGGTAGCAGCAAGCTAATTTCACTGTTCAACATACAGTCTTTGATGTGGAAGTGTGATGGGTAACGTATTTATTCTGTGAAACATTAAATAGCCACAGCTAGCCGGTTAGAATTTTTGACAAAATGCTGCATCGTTAAATCCTTAGTTGAAATTAAACCAGCTATATATGCAGCCTTTTTGAGTTTAAATTCGTTTAAATTCTAAATTCATCATGTAATTATCGTAGGCCTATTCATTGTGGACGTTGCGTATTTAAAAGTGAGAAAAGCGTTTTGTATGAAATCCATACGCGCAGTTTCCCTCACAGGGCTCGCACGTAAAATCAGCGGGAAATGAGTCTCTAATGTAGGCTAGCTAGTGTGAGTGAAAAATCTGCTGGCGTAGTTTTAGAAATACTCGTCAGATGAAGTGACTGAGGTAAGTTCCAGCACAGTCTACATGTGTCTTCTGTAATGTCTCGAACCATCGTTTCTGCCAAAAAAGGCTTTCAAGAGCTTGATAGCCTAGTTTTTTTAGTAAATGTATGACTTGCAATCTTTATAAACAGCGACTGAGGAAAGGAGAAATAAATGGACAGGTTTTGAGAAGAAAATGATACCCGTTTAGTTGAACGAATGATCGTCAATATTTAAAACTTAAAAAATGTAAACTTACATGATAGCCTACCCTATCACCATGCATGTCATCTTTCATTTTATTGTGTAACATCTAAACGAGGCGATCATCAGCGCTGCCAGTCAGGAGATTAATGAGCAACTTTGTGGGTTTGTGAGTTTTAATGTTAAAGACACTATCAACATTACAGTAATATTTAACTTTTAATAAAGTAATGTTTTATTTCAATGCCTTAATGTTGATAATATTTGTCCAAATTACTCTTTTATTACTATTACTATAATTCAGTTTGCAAATACTGAATACACATTTTGTTTATTTTTCACATTTGGTCATTTGGTAATGTTTGCAATAATTTTAATTGCATATTCAATAATAAATTGATACTTCCACAAAAAAAAGCTTAACTTGCATGTCAGTTTTATTGCAACACTCTAAGTGATTGTCCGGGAAGCAGACACACTCTATCAGTTTAAATCTAGACTAAAACGCATCTCTTTTACCTGGCATTCATATAGAACATTATACATTTATATTATTCAAATCAGTTAAATGATTATTAGGACACTTTCCTATAACACCTGATGTACTCGTATTTAATAAGAAGAATGGCATCTATGCTAATGTTTGTCTTTATGTTCATTCTAAAGTTTACTAAAGTCAGCCGGATCCGGGCCGTATCCAGATCAGAAGGTGGACCTGCGCCTGGACCCATCCATGACGCATCCCTGAAGTGCCAGCCTCATTAGCCCTGTGAAGGCCTCATCGACACGACTGATCCTCAACAAACTCGTCTCCATACCGGTGTGATGACTCCGACTTCCAACCAGATGGAACTGGATAAATATTCTGAATGTTCTTATTCAGTCTGACCTGTAATGCTGCCTGAATCATAATTATACACTGTTCGCTCGATGGCCAGAGGAGAACTGAACGACTGAGCCTTCACCCAAGGTTTTTTTTCTCCGTTCTGTCACTGATGGAGTTTTTGTTCCTTGCCACTGTTGCCTTGGCTTTTGGCTTGCTTAGTTGGGGACATTTAATATTCAACAATATTATTATAAGGTGGACGATGGCGCAATTTTCTTCTATAAACAAACTTTGTTGTATTATTTTCATGTTACAGTATCACTGTGAAGCTGCTTTGATACAATCTGTATTGTAAAAAGCACTATATAAATAAAGATGACTTGACTTGACTTGTATAATCAACAGGTGAGGACCAACATGGTTGAATATTTACAAAATGAGATGACTGGAGAATTGCTGCACATTCTGTGCCTCAGGGATGAGACGAGGGGGACATGTCAGACCTTTGACATTGATTAACATTTGTATTCGTTAAAGAAAAGTATTAAAGAAATGTATCAAATAAATAAAAATAAAAATGAGATTGAAATCACATATAAAGTGGCCTCTCTGGTTTATTGTATTACAGAGATAATAATTATTTTACATTCGTAATATAATAAATATTTGTTACTAATTTTATTAAGGCAATGAGACAAGAAATAACCCAGCACATGAGTAAGACTTAACCCAGCAAGACGGTTAATTTCACCCACTGGTTGGGTCAAATGAATGACCCAGAAATATGGGTTAAATGGTAAAACCCAGCACTTGGGTCAAACCAACCCAGCGCGTGTTCTGTCCAATAGTGACCCAGCGGTGTGGTTAAGGTTGGGTTATTTTTTAACCCAGCAGTTTTTAGAGTGTACAGTGTAATAATACACTGTGTTATTATACCTTTATTACAGTGTAATAATACATTGTCTTATAATACCTTTATTACAGTGTAATAATACATTGTGTTATTATACATTTATTACAATGTACTAATACATTGTGAAATTATACCTTTATTACAATGAAATACATTGTGCTATTATACATTTATCACAGTGTAATAATACATTGTGTAATTTTACCTTCATTACAGTGTAATGATGCATTGTCTTATACCTTTATTACAGTGTAATAATACATTGTGTTATTATACATTTATTACAATGTAATAATACATTGTGTTATTATACATTTATTACAGTCTCATAATACATTGTGCGATTCTACCTTTTTACAGTGTAATAATACATTGTGGTATTATACCTGAATTACAGTGTAATGATACATTGTCTTATTATACCTTTATTACAGTGTAATAACACATTGTGGTATTATACCTTTATTACAGTGTAATGATACATTGTCTTATTATACCTTTATTACAGTGTAATAATAAACTGTGTTATTATACCTTTATTACAGTGTAATAATACATTGTCTTATAATACCTTTATTACAGTGTAATAATACATTGTGTTATTATACATTTATTAAAATGTAATAATACATTGTGTTATTATACCTTTATTACAGTATAATAATACATTGTGAAATTATACCTTTATTACAATATAATAATACATTGTGCTAATATACCTTTATGACAATGAAATTGTGCTATTATACATTTATCACAGTGTAATAACACATTCTTATTATACATTTATTACAGTCCCATAATACATTGTGTGATTCTACTTTTTTACAGTGCCATAATACATAGTGAAATTATACCTTTATTACAGTGTAATAATACACTGTGCTATTATACCTTTATTACAGTGTAATAACACATTGTGGTATTATACCTTTATTACGGTGTAATAATACATTGTGTTATTATACATTTATTACAATGTAATAATACATTGTCTTATAATACCTTTATGACAATGAAATACATTGTGCTATTATACATTTATCACAGTGTAATAACACATTCTTATTATACATTTATTACAGTCCCATAATACATTGTGTGATTCTACTTTTTTACAGTGCCATAATACATAGTGAAATTTTACCTTTATTACAGTGTAATAATACATTGTCTTATAATACCTTTATTAATACACTGTGTTATTATACATTTATTACAATGTAATAATACATTGTGTTATTATACCTTTATTACAGTATAATAATACATTGTGAAATTATACCTTTATTACAATGTAATAATACATTGTGTAATTATACATTTATTACAATGTACTAATACATTGTGAAATTATACCTTTATTACAATGTAATAATACATTGTGCTATTATACATTTATCACAGTGTAATAATACACTGTGCTATTATACCTTTATTACAGTGTAATAACACATTGAGGTATTATAATTATCTTTATTACAGTGTAATGATGCATTGTCTTAGACCTTTATTACAGTGTAATAAAACATTGTTTTATTATACATTTATTACAATGTAATAATACATTGTGTTATTATAAATTAATTACAATGTAATAATACATTGTGTTATTATACCTTTATTACAGTGTAATAATACATTCTTATTATACATTTATTACAGTCCCATAATACATTGTGAAATTATACCTTTATTACAGTGTAATAATACACTGTGCTATTATACCTTTATTACAGTGTAATAATACATTGTGTTATTAAACATTTATTACAATGTAATAATACATAGTGTTATTATACCTTTATTACAGTGTAATAATACATTGTTTTATTATACCTTTATTACAATGTAATAATACATTGTGTTATTATACATTTATTACAGTCCCATAATACATTGTGAAATTATACCTTTATTACAGTGTAATAATACACTGTGCTATTATACCTTTATTACAGTGTAATAACACATTGTGCTATTATACATTTATCACAGTGTAATAATACATTGTGTAATTTTACCTTCATTACAGTGTAATGATGCATTGTCTTATACCTTTATTACAGTGTAATAATACATTGTGTTATTATACATTTATTACAATGTAATAATACATTGTGTTATTATACATTTATTACAGTCTCATAATACATTGTGCGATTCTACCTTTTTACAGTGTAATAATACATTGTGGTATTATACCTGAATTACAGTGTAATGATACATTGTCTTATTATACCTTTATTACAGTGTAATAACACATTGTGGTATTATACCTTTATTACAGTGTAATGATACATTGTCTTATTATACCTTTATTACAGTGTAATAATAAACTGTGTTATTATACCTTTATTACAGTGTAATAATACATTGTCTTATAATACCTTTATTACAGTGTAATAATACATTGTGTTATTATACATTTATTAAAATGTAATAATACATTGTGTTATTATACCTTTATTACAGTATAATAATACATTGTGAAATTATACCTTTATTACAATATAATAATACATTGTGCTAATATACCTTTATGACAATGAAATTGTGCTATTATACATTTATCACAGTGTAATAACACATTCTTATTATACATTTATTACAGTCCCATAATACATTGTGTGATTCTACTTTTTTACAGTGCCATAATACATAGTGAAATTGTACCTTTATTACAGTGTAATAATACATTGTCTTATAATACCTTTATTAATACATTGTGTTATTATACATTTATTACAATGTAATAATACATTGTGTTATTATACCTTTATTACAATGTAATAATACATTGTGTAATTATACATTTATTACAATGTAGTAATACATTGTGAAATTATACCTTTATTACAATGTAATAATACATTGTGCTATTATACATTTATCACAGTGTAATAATACATTGTGTAATTATACCTTCATTACAGTGCCATAATACATTGTGTAATTATACATTTATTACAGTGTAATAATACACTGTGCTATTATACCTTTATTACAGTGTAATAACGCATTGTGGTATTATAATTATCTTTATTACAGTGTAATGATGCATTGTCTTAGACCTTTATTACAGTGTAATAATACACTGTGCTATTATACCTTTATTACAGTGTAATAACACATTGTGGTATTATACCTTTATTACAGTGTAATAATACATTGTTTTATTATACATTTATTACAATGTAATAATACATTGTGTTATTATAAATTAATTACAATGTAATAATACATTGTGTTATTATACCTTTATTACAGTGTAATAATACATTCTTATACATTTATTACAGTCCAATAATACATTGTGAAATTATACCTTTATTACAGTGTAATAATACATTCTTATTATACATTTATTACAGTCCCATAATAGATTGTGTTATTAAACATTTATTACAATGTAATAATACATAGTGTTATTATACCTTTATTACAGTGTAATAATACATTGTCTTATAATACCTTTATTACAGTGTAATGATACATTGTGTTATTATACATTTATTACAATGTAATAATACATTGTGTTATTATACCTTTATTACAATGTAATAATTCATTGTGTTATTATACATTTATTACAGTCCCATAAAACATTGTGCGATTCTACCTTTTTACAGTGCCATAATACATTGTGAAATTATACCGTTATTACAGTGTAATAACACATTGTGTTATTATACCTTTAATACAGTGTAATGATAGATTGTCTTATTATACCTTTATTACAGTGTAATAATAAACTGTGTTATTATACCTTTATTACAGTGTAATAATAAACTGTGTTATTATACCTTTATTACAGTATAATAACACATTGTGTTATTATACCTTTATTACAGTGTAATAATAAACTGTGTTATTATACCTTTATTACAGTGTAATAATACATTGTCTTATAATACCTTTATTACAGTGTAATAATACATTGTCTTATAATACATTTATTACAGTGTAATAATACATTGTGTTATTATACATTTATTACAATGTAATAATACATTGTGTTATTATACCTTTATTACAATGTACTAAAACATTGTGAAATTATACATTTATTGCAATGTAATAATACATTGTGTTATTATACCTTTATTACAGTGTAATAATACATTGTGTTATTATACATTTATTACAATGTAATCATACATTGTGTTATTATACATTTATTACAATGTAATAATACATTGTGTTATTATACCTTTATTACAGTGTAATAATACATTCTTATTATACATTTATTACAGTGTAATAATACACTGTGCTATTATACCTTTATTACAGTGTAATAACACATTGTGGTATTATACCTTTATTACAGTGTAATAACACATTGTGGTATTATACCTTTATTACAGTGTAATAACACATTGTGGTATTATACCTTTATTACAGTGTAAAAATACATTGAGTTATTATGCATTTATTACAATGTAATAATACATTGTGTTATTATACCTTTATTACAGTGTAATAATACATTGTGTTATTATACATTTATTACAATGTAATAATACATTGTGTTATTATACCTTTATTACAGTGTAATAATACATTCTTATTATACATTTATTACAGTCCCATAATACATTGTGATTCTACTTTTTTACAGTGCCATAATACATTGTGAAATTATACCTTTATTACAGTGTAATAATACACTGTGCTATTATACCTTTATTACAGTGCCATAATACATTGTGAAATTAAACCTTTATTACAGTGTAATAACACATTGTGGTATTATACCTTTATTACAGTGTAATGATACATTGTTTTACTATACATTTATTACAGTGTAATAATACATAGTGTTATTATACATTTATTACAATGTAATAATACACTGTGCTATTTACCTTTATTACAGTGTAATAATACATTGTCTTATAATACCTTTATTACGTAAGGGATAATGTATAGTGAGCCGGTTGTTATAGTGAATAACAACCCCGACAGGCTGAACGGGATCCCGACGCGAAGCGGAGGGATCTTGAATCAGCCTGAAGGGGTTGTTATTCACTATAACAACCGGCTCACTATACATTATCCCGCTTATTACATGGCTACCTACAAAATAAATAAATAATTTGACACAAATTATTTATTTAAAAAGGAGTTTATTGATTTAAAAACGATTGTATTGCTTCCGCCAAAGAAAATAGTCCGTTCCGCGTCCATAGCAACGCGCTGTTTTTCATGGCAACGGTCTGTTATACTTCGCAGCGGTCTGTTATCAAGAAATAACAGACCGCATTCTACATTGGAATTCAGCCAAGCCATGTAATAAAGTGTAATAATACATTGTCTTATAATACCTTTATTACAGTGTAATAATACATTGTGTTATTATACATTTATTAAAATGTACTAATACATTGTGAAATTATATCTTTATTACAATGTAATAATACATTGTGCTATTATACCTTTCTCACAGTGTAATAATACATTGTGTAATTATACCTTCATTACAGTGCCATAATACATTGTGCAATTATACCTTTATTACAGTGTAATAATACATTGTGTTATTATACATTTATTACAATGTAATAATACATTGTGTGATTCTACTTTTTTACAGTGCCATAATACATAGTGAAATTATACCTTTATTACTGTGTAATAATACACTGTGCTATTATACCTTTATTACAGTGTAATAATACATTCTTATTATACATTTATTACAGTCCCATAATACATTGTGTGATTCTACCTTTTTTACCGTGCCATAATACATAGTGAAATTATACCTTTATTACAGTGTAATAATACACTGTGCTATTATACCTTTATTACAGTGTAATAACACATTGTGGTATTATACCTTTATTACGGTGTAATAATACATTGTGTTATTATACATTTATTACAATGTAATAATACATTGTGCTATTATACATTTATCACAGTGTAATAACACATTCTTATTATACATTTATTACAGTCCCATAATACATTGTGGTATTATACCTTTATTACAGTGTAATAATACATTATGTTATTAAACATTTATTACAATGTAATAATACATTGTGCTATTATACATTTATCACAGTGTAATAACACATTCTTATTATACATTTATTACAGTCCCATAATACATTGTGCTATTATACCTTTATTACAGTGTAATAATACATTGTGTTATTAAACATTTATTACAATGTAATAATACATAGTGTTATTATACCTTTATTACAGTGTAATAATACATTGTCTTATAATACCTTTATTACAGTGTAATAATACATTGTGTTATTATACATTTATTACAGTGTAATAATACATTGTCTTATAATACTTTTATTACAGTGTAATGATCCATTGTCTTATACCTTTATTACAGTGTAATAATACATTGTGTTATTATACATTTATTACAATGTAATAATACATTGTGTTATTATACCTTTATTACAGTGTAATAATAAACTGTGTTATTATACCTTTATTACAGTGTAATAATACATTGAGTTATTATACATTTATTACAGTGTAATAATACATTGAGTTATTATACATTTATTACAATGTAATAATACATTGTGTTATTATACCTTTATTACAGTATAATAATACATAGTGAAATTATACCTTTATTACAGTGTAATAATACATTGTCTTATAATACCTTTATTAATACATTGTGTTATTATACATTTGTTACAATGTAATAATACATTGTGTTATTATACCTTTATTACAGTATAATAATACATTGTGAAATTATACCTTTATTACAATGTAATAATACATTGTGTAATTATACATTTATTACAATGTACTAATACATTGTTAAATTATACCTTTATTACAATGTAATAATACATTGTGCTATTATACATTTATCACAGTGTAATAATACATTGTGTAATTATACCTTCATTACAGTGCCATAATACATTGTGTAATTATACCTTTATTACAGTGTAATAATACACTGTGCTATTATACCTTTATTACAGTGTAATAACACATTGTGGTATTATAATGATCTTTATTACAGTGTAATGATGCATTGTCTTAGACCTTTATTACAGTGTAATAACACATTGTGGTATTATACCTTTATTACAGTGTAATAATACATTGTTTTATTATACATTTATTACAATGTAATAATACATTGTGTTATTATAAATTAATTACAATGTAATAATACATTTTGTTATTATACCTTTATTACAGTGTAATAATACATTCTTATTATACATTACAGTCCCATAATACATTGTGATTCTACTTTTTTACAGTGCCATAATACATTGTGAAATTATACCTTTATTACAGTGTAATAATACATTGTGTTATTAAACATTTATTACAATGTAATAATACATAGTGTTATTATACCTTTATTACAGTGTAATAAAACATTGTCTTATAATACCTTTATTACAGTGTAATGATACATTGTGTTATTATACATTTATTACAATGTAATAATACATTGTTTTATTATACCTTTATTACAATGTAATAATACATTGTGTTATTATACATTTATTACAGTCCCACAATACATTGTGAAATTATACCTTTATTACAGTGTAATAATACACTGTGCTATTATACCTTTATTACAGTGTAATAACACATTGTGGTATTATACCTTTATTACAGTGTAATAACACATTGTGTTATTATACCTTTAATACAGTGTAATGATAGATTGTCTTATTATACCTTTATTACAGTGTAATAATAAACTGTGTTATTATACCTTTATTACAGTGTAATAATAAACTGTGTTATTATACCTTTATTACAGTGTAATAACACATTGTGTTATTATACCTTTATTACAGTGTAATAATACACTGTGCTATTATACCTTTATTACAGTGTAATAATAAACTGTGTTATTATACCTTTATTACAGTGTAATAATACATTGTCTTATAATACCTTTATTACAGTGTAATAATACATTGTCTTATAATACATTTATTACAGTGTAATAATACATTGTGTTATTATACATTTATTACAATGTACTAAAACATTGTGAAATTATACATTTATTGCAATGTAATAATACATTGTGTTATTATACCTTTATTACAATGTACTAAAACATTGTGAAATTATACATTTATTGCAATGTAATAATACATTGTGTTATTATACCTTTATTACAGTGTAATAATACATTGTGTTATTATACATTTATTACAATGTAATAATACATTGTGTTATTATACATTTATTACAATGTAATAATACATTGTGTTATTATACCTTTATTACAGCGTAATAATACATTCTTATTATACATTTATTACAGTGTAATAATACACTGTGCTATTATACCTTTATTACAGTGTAATAACACATTGTGGTATTATACCTTTATTACAGTGTAATAACACATTGTGGTATTATACCTTTATTACAGTGTAATAACACATTGTGGTATTATACCTTTATTACAGTGTAAAAATACATTGTGTTATTATACATTTATTACAATGTAATAATACATTGTGTTATTATACCTTTATTACAGTGTAATAATACATTCTTATTATACATTTATTACAGTCCCATAATACATTGTGATTCTACTTTTTTACAGTGCCATAATACATTGTGAAATTATACTTTTATTACAGTGTAATAATACATTGTGCTATTATACCTTTATTACAGTGTAATAACACATTGTGGTATTATACCTTTATTACAGTGTAATAACACATTGTGGTATTATACCTTTATTACAGTGTAATAACACATTGTGGTATTATACCTTTATTACAGTGTAAAAATACATTGTGTTATTATACATTTATTACAATGTAATAATACATTGTGTTATTATACCTTTATTACAGTGTAATAATACATTCTTATTATACATTTATTACAGTCCCATAATACATTGTGATTCTACTTTTTTACAGTGCCATAATACATTGTGAAATTATACCTTTATTACAGTGTAATAATACACTGTGCTATTATACCTTTATTACAGTGTAATAATACATTGTGTTATTAAACATTTATTACAATGTAATAATACATAGTGTTATTATACCTTTATTACAGTGTAATAATACATTGTCTTATAATACCTTTATTACAGTGTAATGATACATTGTGTTATTATACATTTATTACAATGTAATAATACATTGTTTTATTATACCTTTATTACAATGTAATAATACATTGTGTTATTATACATTTATTACAGTCCCATAATACATTGTGAAATTATACCTTTATTACAGTGTAATAATACACTGTGCTATTATACCTTTATTACAGTGTAATAACACATTGTGGTATTATACCTTTATTACAGTGTAATAACACATTGTGTTATTATACCTTTAATACAGTGTAATGATAGATTGTCTTATTATACCTTTATTACAGTGTAATAATAAACTGTGTTATTATACCTTTATTACAGTGTAATAATAAACTGTGTTATTATACCTTTATTACAGTGTAATAACACATTGTGTTATTATACCTTTATTACAGTGTAATAATACACTGTGCTATTATACCTTTATTACAGTGTAATAATAAACTGTGTTATTATACCTTTATTACAGTGTAATAATACATTGTCTTATAATACCTTTATTACAGTGTAATAATACATTGTCTTATAATACATTTATTACAGTGTAATAATACATTGTGTTATTATACATTTATTACAATGTAATAATACATTGTGTTATTATACCTTTATTACAATGTACTAAAACATTGTGAAATTATACATTTATTGCAATGTAATAATACATTGTGTTATTATACCTTTATTACAGTGTAATAATACATTGTGTTATTATACATTTATTACAATGTAATAATACATTGTGTTATTATACATTTATTACAATGTAATAATACATTGTGTTATTATACCTTTATTACAGTGTAATAATACATTCTTATTATACATTTATTACAGTGTAATAATACATTGTGGTATTATACCATTATTACAGTGTAATAACACATTGTGGTATTATACCTTTATTACAGTGTAATAACACATTGTGGTATTATACCTTTATTACAGTGTAAAAATACATTGTGTTATTATACATTTATTACAATGTAATAATACATTGTGTTATTATACCTTTATTACAGTGTAATAATACATTCTTATTATACATTTATTACAGTCCCATAATACATTGTGATTCTACTTTTTTACAGTGCCATAATACATTGTGAAATTATACCTTTATTACAGTGTAATAATACACTGTGCTATTATACCTTTATTACAGTGCCATAATACATTGTGAAATTAAACCTTTATTACAGTGTAATAACACATTGTGGTATTATACCTTTATTACAGTGTAATGATACATTGTTTTACTATACATTTATTACAGTGTAATAATACATAGTGTTATTATACATTTATTACAATGTAATAATACACTGTGCTATTATACCTTTATTACAGTGTAATAATAATTTGTCTTATAATACCTTTATTACGTAAGGGATAATGTATAGTGAGCCGGTTGTTATAGTGAATAACAACCCCGACAGGCTGAACGGGATCCCGACGCGAAGCGGAGGGATCTTGAATCAGCCTGAAGGGGTTGTTATTCACTATAACAACCGGCTCACTATACATTATCCCGCTTATTACATGGCTACCTACAAAATAAATAAATAATTTGACACAAATTATTTATTTAAAAAGGAGTTTATTGATTTAAAAACGATTGTATTGCTTCCGCCAAAGAAAATAGTCCGTTCCGCGTCCATAGCAACCCGCTGTTTTTCATGGCAACGGTCTGTTATACTTCGCAGCGGTCTGTTATCAAGAAATAACAGACCGCATTCTACATTGGAATTCAGCCAAGCCATGTAATAAAGTGTAATAATACATTGTCTTATAATACCTTTATTACAGTGTAATAATACATTGTGTTATTATACATTTATTACAATGTACTAATACATTGTGAAATTATATCTTTATTACAATGTAATAATACATTGTGCTATTATACCTTTATCACAGTGTAATAATACATTGTGTAATTATACCTTCATTACAGTGCCATAATACATTGTGCAATTATACCTTTATTACAGTGTAATGATGCATTGTCTTATACCTTTATTACAGTGTAATAATACATTGTGTTATTATACATTTATTACAATGTAATAATACATTGTGTTATTATACATTTATCACAGTCCCATAATACATTGTGTGATTCTACTTTTTTACAGTGCCATAATACATAGTGAAATTATACCTTTATTACAGTGTAATAATACACTGTGCTATTATACCTTTATTACAGTGTAATAACACATTGTGGTAGTATACCTTTATTACGGTGTAATAATACATTGTGTTATTATACATTTATTACAATGTAATAATACATTGTGCTATTATACATTTATCACAGTGTAATAACACATTCTTATTATACATTACAGTCCCATAATACATTGTGGTATTATACCTTTATTACAGTGTAATAATACACTGTGCTATTATAGGGCGATTCCACAGTATCTGTCCACAAGGGGTGTAATGAACAATATAGATTGAATAATACCCAGTTGTTGTCATTTTTTTATTTTTAGTTCACTATTTTGTTAAAGATAGATGTAAGAAATAATAAAGTTACTTTTATCCCACTAGGCCTTGGCATTATCGTGTAATGAGACTTTATTTTATTTCCGTCCCCATAAATTGCGGATGTCACGGTGGGACATTCAGTGCATCTGGATTTTTCCTAAGTCATTTCTTTCATTTCCTTTAATAAAATCCTGAATTTTGGCGCAAAACATTTATTTTGGTGTGTCTTCTACAAAATACTACTACTAACACTGAAAGTAGAATTCCCTTAATCCACCACAATGCAATGGAAACATTTACTAACGTTCGTTACACTTTCTGTCCAAGCAGTTACGCACGTTAAAATATGATTCTAAAGGAAGCAGAGATATATTTTTTCCATGTAATTCTATCAGTAGCATAACGATAAAACCATCTTGTGTGGGTTAAATTCTCATATGCGTTGCCACATGATAAATAGTTAATAAATCGGGATAAAACAGGGGCCGAGATTTTCTGTCCAAAAATCATAACGCTCGAACATTTTATTCTGACGCTGAATTTCCATCTCCTAATGTCTTAACGGTTCTCATCAAAGAAATAAGATTGTCTAGGTCATGGTCGCTCTGCGTGTGAGAAAGGGTTAACAGGATTTCACGGATTTCGACGAATGTGGGTAAGTTTGTGGATTCTGTCCAAAAGGTTACGAACGTTAAAATGATACGAACGTGGTAAACTTTGGTTAAGTAAACATTAAATAGGATCATTGTGGTGAGAAAGGATAAAAGAGTGTGCAAGTCGGATGATTGCGAGTGGTTTCGGACCGAAAGCGTCGTTCATCGTGAAAGAGCATGCATGAATGGTGGTTTTATACATTTTGACAGATTCTGCACATCTTGTTCGTAACTTGTCCAACATCCAACGTTGTTTTCTGCGTATTTTTGACTCAAAAGCTGTTCATGAAAGTCAACATCGTCAATGACATTTTTCTGTTTTTTTTTTTTTTTTTTTTTTGATGATTTTTTTTTTCTGTCCAATGTTCGTAAGAATATAGCTTAGGCTGACGAAGTTAACACGTTAATAGTGCGTTAACACAATCTGTATGATCTTTAAATTTGATAGTATGATGACAGGTTATTTTAATGTGTTATGAACTTGTTCTATTCTTGTTCTATTCTATGCCAGTTTTCATGAAATTGTATTATTTTGTGTTACAAAGGCAATCTTGCAGGATTGTTTATTTTTTTCCGTCCACGTTACACACGTTATAACTTAGCACACTTGTAGGAGTTCCTTTGTCCTCTACATTTGGCAAATAAATTAGAAAAATATACCTGTTGTATTTGTTAGTAATTTTGCTGGCTTTCAGTTTATGAACATACCAGACTCAAAAATGCACCTTTAAGTTTATAGAACAGATAATATTAGATGGCCACCCTGCCTGCATGGAAGTCCTATTACCAGTTTTGTGAACCATACACAACGCATGACTCATAACTATACCAAATTAGGAACAAAGTAAAACATGAACTGGGATTCAACCAGATTTTATTAAACTGAATTAGATTAAGTACACTTTCTGCTTGAACTTACATTGTTTTTCCATCCATGTTACATACGTTAAATTTGACATCAACTCAACTTTGATCAAAGTTTACTAGTTTACCATTGCCAGATTTATCCTGCCTTTCACACAGCTGTACCCCAGGTTTTCTCAGGATGTTAACCTGAGGACAATGGCTTTCTCCATGAAGATTGATTTTTGCAGGCTGTTGTCCTTGCAGTTAGCCCTAAACTGTGGAATCGCCCTATACCTTTATTACAGTGTAATAATACATTGTGTTATTAAACATTTATTACAATGTAATAATACATAGTGTTATTATACCTTTATTACAGTGTAATAATACATTGTCTTATAATACCTTTATTACAGTGTAATAATACATTGTGTTATTATACATTTATTACAGTGTAATAATACATTGTCTTATAATACTTTTATTACAGTGTAATGATGCATTGTCTTATACCTTTATTACAGTGTAATAATACATTGTGTTATTATACATTTATTACAATGTAATAATACATTGTGTTATTATACTTTTATTACAGTGTAATAATAAACTGTGTTATTATACCTTTATTACAGTGTAATAATACATTGTCTCATAATACCTTTATTACAGTGTAATAATACATTGAGTTATTATACATTTATTACAATGTAATAATACATTGTTTTATTATACCTTTATTACAGTATAATAATACATAGTGAAATTATACCTTTATTACAGTGTAATAATACATTGACTTATAATACCTTTATTAATACATTGTGTTATTATACATTTATTACAATGTAATAATACATTGTTTTATTATACCTTTATTACAGTACAATAATACATTGTGAAATTATACCTTTATTACAATGTAATAATACATTGTGTAATTATACATTTATTACAATGTACTAATACATTGTTAAATTATACCTTTATTACAATGTAATAATACATTGTGCTATTATACATTTATCACAGTGTAATAATACATTGTGTAATTATACCTTCATTACAGTGCCATAATACATTGTGTAATTATACCTTTATTACAGTGTAATAATACACTGTGCTATTATACCTTTATTACAGTGTAATAACACATTGTGGTATTATAATGATCTTTATTACAGTGTAATGATGCATTGTCTTAGACCTTTATTACAGTGTAATAATACACTGTGCTATCAGTGGCGTATCCAGGACATTTTTACTGGGGTGGCCAAGATGGGACACAAAACTAGAGTGGGGTGGCCATATATAGCCTACTATAAAGTAATGTTATGTAAACCTTCAAACTCTTATGAACAATAGAGGATTTTAATAATAGTAACAAAGTGCAAACTTTATTTTTAAATAATGGTACTATTTCATAAAATGTAAGATACAGTCACAGGCCTATTTAGGAAATGTGTTTAGTATAGTCTGTTATTAATTACCGTAGTGGGAATATGATTTAGGCTACTCAATTAACTTGTCCATTAACTTGTCTGAAAATGCACTTGTGTTTATCTGCAAAAAGGTTCACATACACTAGATTGCAGCCTAGGCTACTTTTATGGTAAATATAATGTTAGTCGTTTGTTTTTCAATTCATAACACATGTGGACAATATGGAGTGAGCTGTAGTCTCTGTCTTATATATTCTTAAATTCTGTCTTATATTTTTTATATATTTATTTATTGTTTTAACAATTTTTATATTTATTATGCACTGGCCGTAGAGCATTGCAATTTCATTGTATACTTGATATACATTGACAATAAAGATTCTTACTTACTTTTTAAAGTCTACATTAGAGACCTGCGCAGGACGGATTTCTCCCTTAATAATTCCTAAAAAGCTGACATCTCAGTTCATCGTGATCTCACAAATCTCTGTTATTATCAATGAAACTGGCTGCATAATGAATCTTTCATAATATATACACTTTGTTTGCTATAATCAGATGATTTGCCAGTAGCCTATGCAGAAATCAGCACTGAACAAAAAGTCCATTTTGAGCGGTGAGGGGATTCTATCTTAAATGTCTCTGATTGGCCACTGCGTTCAAGAAATCAACACATATGTCTGTGATTGGCTACATTGTTGCAAATGCAAACATGTTATACATAGAGACTCTGGCCTGTAAATCGTTTCTATTTTGTTTTAGTTGTTCTTGTTGCTTTTGTGCAACAGATGAATGACAATTTATTTGTTTTTAGATGTTCAATTTATAGATAATTCTATTTTGCGGGAGTCCCGCGAATCGTTTTACTCTCCCGCAACCAGCACACACACGAGTGCATTACCGCCCGTGCCCGCACTCGGCCATCAGATCTATATTCCCGAGCCGCACTCTGCTGCGTTGGTTGGGTCCCGACCATACCTCTCAATCGACTGATTCCAGCATTTTTATTGTTGTTGTATTGTTGCAACTGTGTGACCGTCACCGTCCTCTTGTTTCACGGACTAGCAGCAGCAGGTGCACCGTGCAGCGCACGTACTTTCATCTCATAAGTCACCTGACCTGCATGGCCAAACGTCCGCTGAGCAGAAATCAGCTCTCAAAGTCTCAGTTTGACCGTTACTAAAAAGTTAGTTAAAAAATTTAAACTGGCCCTAAATCAGTTGATCAGCTGTCATCATTGATTGACAACATTTCTCATTTCTTGTGTTAACGAACTTGACCAACTACCTATCAGATCTGGGGTGGCCACAGGGGTGGCCAATGAGCTTTCAGGCCACCCCCTAGAATCGCCACTGTGTGCTATTATACCTTTATTACAGTGTAATAACACATTGTGGTATTATACCTTTATTACAGTGTAATAATACATTGTTTTATTATACATTTATTACAATGTAATAATACATTGTGTTATTATAAATTAATTACAATGTAATAATACATTTTGTTATTATACCTTTATTACAGTGTAATAATACATTCTTATTATACATTTATTACAGTCCCATAATACATTGTGATTCTACTTTTTTACAGTGCCATAATACATTGTGAAATTATACCTTTATTACAGTGTAATAATACATTGTGGTATTATACCTTTATTACAGTGTAATAATACACTGTGCTATTATACCTTTATTACAGTGTAATAATACACTGTGCTATTATACCTTTATTACAGTGTAATAATACATTGTGTTATTAAACATTTATTACAATGTAATAATACATAGTGTTATTATACCTTTATTACAGTGTAATAATACATTGTCTTATAATACCTTTATTACAGTGTAATGATACATTGTGTTATTATACATTTATTACAATGTAATAATACATTGTTTTATTATACCTTTATTACAATGTAATAATACATTGTGTTATTATACATTTATTACAGTCCCATAATACATTGTGAAATTATACCTTTATTACAGTGTAATAATACACTGTGCTATTATACCTTTATTACAGTGTAATAACACATTGTGGTATTATACCTTTATTACAGTGTAAAAATACATTGAGTTATTATACCTTTATTACAGTGTAAAAATACATTGAGTTATTATACATTTATTACAATGTAATAATACAATGTGTTATTATATATTATTGTGTGATTCTACCTTTTTTACCGTGCCTTAATACATAGTGAAATTATACCTTTATTACAGTGTAATAATACACTGTGTTATTATACCTTTATTACAGTGTAATAATACATTGTGAAATTATACCTTCATTACAGTGTAATAACACATTGTGGTATTATACCTTTATTACAGTGTAATGATACATTGTCTTACTATACATTTATTACAGTGTAATAATACATTGTGTTATACATTTATTACAGTGTACTAATACATTGTGTTATTATACATTTATTACAATGTAATAATACATAGTGTTATTATACATTTATTACAATGTAATAATACACTGTGCTATTATACCTTTATTACAGTGTAATAATACACTGTGTTATTATACCTTTATTACAGTGTAATAATACATTGTCTTATAATACCTTTATTACAGTGTAATAATACATTGTGTTATTATACATTTATTACAGTGTAATAATACATTGTCTTATAATACCTTTATTACAGTGTAATGATGCATTGTCTTATACCTTTATTACAGTGTAATAATACATTGTGTTATTATACATTTATTACAATGTAATAATACATTGTGTTATTATACCTTTATTACAGTGTAATAATAAACTGTGTTATTATACCTTTATTACAGTGTAATAATACATTGTCTTATAATACCTTTATTACAGTGTAATAATACATTGTGTTATTATACCTTTATTACAGTATAATAATACATTGTGTAATTATACTTTTATTACAATATAATAATACATTGTGCTAATATACATTTATCACAGTGTAATAACACATTCTTATTATACATTTATTACAGTCCCATAATACATTGTGTGATTCTACTTTTTTACAGTGCCATAATACATAGTGAAATTATACCTTTATTACAGTGTAATAATACATTGTGCTATTATACCTTTATTACAGTGTAATAATACATTCTTATTATACATTTATTACAGTCCCATAATACATTGTGTGATTCTACTTTTTTACCGTGCCATAATACATAGTGAAATTATACCTTTATTACAGTGTAATAATACATTGTGCTATTATACCTTTATTACAGTGTAGTAACACATTGTGGTATTATACCTGTATTACAGTGTAATAATACATTGTGTTATTATACATTTATTACAATGTAATAATACATTGTGTTATTATACATTTATTACAATGTAATAATACATTGTCTTATAATACCTTTATGACAATGAAATACATTGTGCTATTATACATTTGTCACAGTGTAATAACACATTCTTATTATACATTTATTACAGTCCCATAATACATTGTGTGATTCTACTTTTTTACAGTGCCATAATACATAGTGAAATTATACCTTTATTACAGTGTTATACATTGTCTTATGATACCTTTATTAATACATTGTGTTATTATACATTTATTACAATGTAATAATACATTGTGTTATTATACCTTTATTACAGTATAATAATACATTGTGAAATTATACCTTTATTACAATGTAATAATACATTGTCTTATAATACCTTTATTACAGTGTAATAATACATTGTGTTATTATACATTTATCACAGTGTAATAATACATTGTGTAATTATACCTTCATTACAGTGCCATAATACATTGTCTTATAATACCTTTATTACAGTGTAATAATACATTGTGTTATTATACATTTATTACAATGTAATAATACATTGTGTTATTATAAATTAATTACAATGTAATAATACATTGTGTTATTATACCTTTATTACAGTGTAATAATACATTCTTATTATACATTTATTACAGTCCCATAATACATTGTGATTCTACTTTTTTACAGTGCCATAATACATTGTGAAATTATACCTTTATTACAGTGTAATAATACACTGTGCTATTATACCTTTATTACAGTGTAATAATACATTGTGTTATTAAACATTTATTACAATGTAATAATACATAGTGTTATTATACCTTTATTACAGTGTAATAATACATTGTCTTATAATACCTTTATTACAGTGTAATGATACATTGTGTTATTATACATTTTTTACAATGTAATAATACATTGTGTTATTATACCTTTATTCAATGTAATAATACATTATCTTATAATACCTTTATTACAGTGTAATAATACATTGTCCTATAATACCTTTATTACAGTGTAATAATACATTGTGTTATTATACATTTATTACAGTGTAATAATACATTGTGTTATTATACATTTATTACAATGTAATAATACATTGTGTTATTATACCTGTTATGTGGTGGTGCTTTAAATTGCTGAATGTTAATTGTTCTATCTGAGATCGCAGGTGCAGTCATGAATGACGTCATGGGAAACCCCGTATTTAAGCCGGTCCGGAATTGAGGCTGGTCTCTCTCGGTTCTCTCAGCCTTCGCGACGCTCGCTGCTCTAGCTGCCTCCACCCTTCTGATCAGTGACAGCTGGGGTTTCTTGCCTCATGGCGAGCACTCCACGATCTTCGCCTCGGCTGTTCCAGATCATGGACTGAGTTTTTATTTTGGTTATTTTCAAGCCAGGTAGTGGGTATTTTCTTTGATCACTTTTATTATTTAGTTAATACAGCGTAGGAATGCAGTGGCCCGGAAGACTCACTTTGTTTGTTGTTTTCTTCGGGAGCAGATAAGATCTTGCCTACAGAGTTAGATAGTCAGGCTTTCTGTTTTCCTTTTGCTGCCCTACCTGTGCTATTAGTTTGATTTATTGTTTATTGTTGGTGCGCTCTCTCATATGTTTCATTAAAAGAAACGATGTACACTTTGAAACTTCACCCAATCGTCTGTGATTCTTAATATGTACGGTCCTTGTCTTACATGTGTTTTAACGAGCCAAATTAGATAAAGGGCCGTAACAATACCTTTATTACAATGAACTAAAACATTGTGAAATTATACCTTTATTACAGTGTAATAATACATTGTGTTATTATACATTTATTACAATGTAATAATACATTGTGTTATTATACATTTATTACAATGTAATAATACATTGTGTTATTATACCTTTATTACAGTGTAATAATACATTCTTATTATACATTTATTACAGTGTAATAACACATTGTGGTATTATACCTTTATTACAGTGTAATAATACATTGAGTTATTATACATTTATTACAATGTAATAATACATTGTGTTATTAATAATACATTGTGTTATTATACCTTTATTACAGTGTAATAATACATTCTTATTATATAATTATTACAGTCCCATAATACATTGTGATTCTACTTTTTTACAGTGCCATAATACATTGTGAAATTATACCTTTATTACAGTGTAATAATACATTGTGGTATTATACCTTTATTACAGTGTAATAACACATTGTGGTATTATACCTTTATTACAGTGTAAAAATACATTGAGTTATTATACATTTATTACAATGTAATAATACATTGTGTTATTATACATTTATTACAATGTAATAATACATTGTGTTATTATTAGAGGTGGGCATAGATTAATTTTTTTAATCTAGATTAATCTAGATTAATTTTGAAATTAATCTAGATTAATCTAGATTAAAATGGCTCATTTGAATTCTGCCGAAGGCATTCAGAATAGCCTATGTGTGCTACCCAAATAATGACTATAAAAGTAGGCTAAGTCTTTGAGAACGGGTTTCTCAAGCCAGGTGGCGCATTAGACCAGGGGCTCATCTCCTGTTTCCAAAATGCATCACAAACTGCTTGAGAAAGCTGTTCTACTCATAGACTGTAAAAGGTTACTTCTGTACTGTTACCGTCCGTAGGCAACATAGGCCTATGTTATTATCAACTACTATAGGCTATCAATTAGGGATGGGCGATATGGCCTAAAATCTATATTTTGATATACATTGCAGCCTTTTGCGATAACGATATACAGTATATTATAATAAAACCATTACAGAACAGGTTACACAGACCCTGCTAAACAACTGCTAATTTTTTTTTAAAGGGTATATGTAGTTTTGAGAACATATATTGTGCAAAACTGTAAGTATACAACATAATTTTGCAGATAAATAAAATTTAAGTACACTAGCTGCAGAGATCTTAAGTAGGTCTAATGTTTATTATAGCTTTGAGCTTATGAAACCCCAAATTTAAAGTTATAATATTGTCTAACTGATGTCTTTTCAGTTAAAAAGAAACACAACAACGATTCATAAAATCGGGCGTATTATGTGTTAACGTTACGTTTACTTAAGATGACGACGAATATGCGTTGCAGCCGGGTTTACCTCGCGGCCGCGGGTAGATTGCGTCATCATAGCTTGTGTAGTAAAGCCATCTCCCAACCCAACTTGGGGAATAGATTAACGGCGATATTTTTTTTGTCGCGCGATAAGAGTCTCGCGTTAACGCAGCGCGTTAACGCCGATAACGGCCCACAACTAGTTATTATACATTTATTACAATGTAATAATACATTGTGAAATTATACCTTTATTACAGTGTAATAATACATTGTGGTATTATACCTTTATTACAGTGTAATGATACATTGTCTTATTATACCTTTATTACAGTGTAATAATACATTCTTATTATACATTTATTGCAGTCCCATAATACATTGTGTAATTCTACCTTTTTACAGTGCCATAATACATTGTGAAATTATACCTTCATTACAGTGTAATAACACATTGTGGTATTATACCTTTATTACAGTGTAATAATACATTGTCTTATAATACCTTTATGACAGTGTAATAATACATTGTGTTATTATACATTTATTACAGTGTAATAATACATTGTGTTATTATACATTTATTACAATGTAATAATACATAGTGTTATTATACATTTATTACATTGTAATAATACACTGTGCTATTATACCTTTATTACAGTGTAATAATACATTGTCTTATAATACCTTTATTACAGTGTAATAATACATTGTGTTATTATACATTTATTACAGTGTAATAATACATTGTCTTATAATACCTTAATTACAGTGTAATAATACATTGTGTTATTATACCTTTATTACAGTGTAATAATACATTGTCTTATAATACCTTTATTACAGTGTAATAATACATTGTGTTATTATACATTTATTACAGTGTAATAATACATTGTCTTATAATACCTGTATTACAGTGTAATAATACATTGTCTTATAATACCTTTATTACAGTGTAATAATACATTGTGAAATTATACCTTTATTACAATGTAATAATACATTGTGCTATTATACCTTTATGACAATGAAATACATTGTGCTATTATACATTTATCACAGTGTAATAATACATTGTGTAATTATACCTTCATTACAGTGCCATAATACATTGTGTAATTATACCTTTATTACAGTGTAATGATGCATTGTCTTATACCTTTATTACAGTGTAATAATACATTGTGTTATTATACATTTATTACAATGTAATAATACATTGTGTTATTATACATTTATTACAGTCCCATAATACATTGTGCGATTCTACCTTTTTACAGTGTAATAATACATTGTGGTATTATACCTTTATTACAGTGTAATGATACATTGTCTTATTATACCTTTATTACGTAAGGGATAATCCACGGCTAGCCATGCATTAAAGGATTTTAATGCACGACGTAGAGGCGAAGAACCACCCGACGCGAAGCGGAGGGTGGTTGCCTCTACGAAGTGCATTAAAATTCTTTAATGCATGGCTAGCCGTGGATTATCCCGCTTATACCTTGGTTATTTGCCAAGTTAAAAATAAGTTAAAGCTGTAACTGATGTTTACAGTGTATATTTTTAACAGACGTGTAAAAATGACGGTTATTTCTTAAGTTAAGGCTCGTCAGTTCTTGCACTCCGTCCGCTTTAAATAAAGTAGAGCCATCAGATTGCTTTTATTTGAATGAATTCACATTTATTTAAATTCATTATTAAAAGAGAGAGACAGAGAACTGAAGGAGAAGGAACAGAGAGAGAGAGAGATGCGTGCGCGAGTTACCTGTGTGCGTCGATCTCTTCTTTTAAGTCTAGCAGCTACAGTCCCCTCGTTGCTTAAGCATATAGCTAACTTAATGATTCTTTAATGGATTTATTACAATTATTTATGAATGACAGGCAACACTGATACAAATTAAACGATATTCAAAAATCATCCATTTAGCCTACCTAAACGTTTCCATATGCGTCTCTCACTCTGCTTGCAAGTGTATCTGTGTTACTATAATTATACCTTTATTGCAATGTAATAATACATTGTGTTATTATACCTTTATTACAGTGTAATAATACATTGTAGTGCTGGGCGGTTTGACCAAAAATCAACATCACGTTTTTTTTCTAAATTATGCCGGTTTCACGGTTTTTACCGTTTTTTTTTTTTTTTTTTTCAAGCATGATGGGTGTTAACCACATTTTCTACTGAGTGAGAGAGGAAATACTGCAGTAGATTTACTTATAATGCCCTATTTTATTGTCATGAGTGAATATTATAGAAAAAATCCACACTAATATTAATAATACAGGTTTGCAAGGCTGTTTACAAAGAGGTGCCAGCAGGACGCGCTTTAGGAGCGGCAGAAACAGTGGTTTCCCCGGTAACGGCTGTACACAAAGCAGCAACGCTCATAAACACTGCTTTATCAGGAAAGATAAAGAAAGATTCAATCGTAATAACAAACAAACTTTTCTAAAGACCGTCAGTTCACTTCAGATACGTTAATACAGTATAAAAACGCGCGCCGCGAGAAAAAAGACACTCTCACCCCCACACGTCTCGTGCCCATTCTAGTCAATGCTTGTGTTTCAGATCGAAGCTTCCCAGAAGCGGCTCTCCGCGCCGCTTCGCTAAATATAGGCGCCTAGTCTATTTTGACGCACCGCGTGGAGGACGGAATAAAACCTTGTCGCAGCTGTAATGCGTGTGTTGTAAATGAGGGGTGAGACTGTGTCGCGCTGCGCCACGTTCCGATTAAAGCGACATACACCGGTATTGCGGTATATTAAAAATTCATATCGTAACAAAAATAAACACCGGTATTCGGTATGAACCGGTAAACCGCCCAGCACTAATACATTGTGTTATTATACATTTATTACAATGTAATAATACATTGTGTTATTATACATTTATTACAATGTACTAATACATTGTGTTATTATACCTTTATTACAGTGTAATAATACATTCTTATTATACATTTATTACAGTGTAATAATACATTGTGGTATTATACCTTTATTACAGTGTAATAACACATTGTGGTATTATACCTTTATTACAGTGTAATAACACATTGTGGTATTATACCTTTATTACAGTGTAATAATACATTGAGTTATTATACATTTATTACAATGTAATAATACATTGTGTTATTATACATTTATTACAATGTAATAATACATTGTTATTATACCTTTATTACAGTGTAATAATACATTGTGTTATTATACCTTTATTACAGTGTAATAATACATTGTGTTATTATACATTTATTACAATGTAATAATACATAGTGTTATTATACATTTATTACAATGTAATAATACACTGTGTTATTATACCTTTATTACAGTGTAATAATACATTGTCTTATAATACCTTTATTACAGTGTAATAATACATTGTGCTATTATACCTTTATGACAATGAAATACATTGTGCTATTATACATTTATCACAGTGTAATAATACATTGTGTAATTATACCTTCATTACAGTGCCATAATACATTGTGCTATTATACCTTTATGACAATGAAATACATTGTGCTATTATACATTTATCACAGTGTAATAATACATTGTGTAATTATACCTTTATTACAGTGTAATGATGCATTGTCTTATACCTTTATTACAGTGTAATAATACATTGTGTTATTATACATTTATTACAAT
Organism: Scardinius erythrophthalmus; assembly: GCF_964197995.2. Classification (NCBI taxonomy): domain Eukaryota; kingdom Metazoa; phylum Chordata; class Actinopteri; order Cypriniformes; family Leuciscidae; genus Scardinius; species Scardinius erythrophthalmus. The sequence goes on from NC_138236.1 coordinate 13,732,776, forward strand.
GTAATAATACATTGTGTTATTATACATTTATTACAGTCCCATAATACATTGTGCGATTCTACCTTTTTACAGTGTAATAATACATTGTGGTATTATACCTTTATTACAGTGTAATGATACATTGTCTTATTATACCTTTATTACAGTGTAATAACACATTGTGGTATTATACCTTTATTACAGTGTAATGATACATTGTCTTATTATACCTTTATTACAATGTAATAATACATTGTGTTATTATACGTTTATTAAAATGTAATAATACATTGTGTTATTATACCTTTATTACAGTATAATAATACATTGTGAAATTATACCTTTATTACAATGTAATAATACATTGTGTAATTATACATTTATTACAATGTAATAATACATTGTGGTATTATACCTTTATTACAGGGTAATGATACATTGTCTTATTATACCTTTATTACAGTGTAATAATACATTGTGTTATTATAAATTTATTAAAATGTAATAATACATTGTGTTATTATACCTTTATTACAGTATAATAATACATTGTGAAATTATACCTTTATTACAATGTAATAATACATTGTGTTATTATACATTTATTAAAATGTAATAATACATTGTGTTATTATACCTTTATTACAGTATAATAATACATTGTGAAATTATACCTTTATTACAATGTAATAATACATTGTGTAATTATACATTTATTACAATATAATAATACATTGTGCTATTATACATTTATCACAGTGTAACACATTCTTATTATACATTTATTACAGTCCCATAATACATTGTGTGATTCTACTTTTTTACAGTGCCATAATACATAGTGAAATTATACCTTTATTACAGTGTAATAATACATTGTCTTATAATACCTTTAATACATTGTGTTATTATACATTTATTACAATGTAATAATACATTGTGAAATTATACCTTTATTACAATGTAATAATACATTGTGTAATTATACATTTATTACAATGTACTAATACATTGTGAAATTATACCTTTATTACAATGTAATAATACATTGTGCTATTATACATTTATCACAGTGTAATAATACATTGTGTAATTATACCTTCATTACAGTGCCATAATACATTGTGTAATTATACCTTTATTACAGTGTAATAATACACTGTGCTATTATACCTTTATTACAGTGTAATAACACATTGTGGTATTATAATTATCTTTATTACAGTGTAATGATGCATTGTCTTAGACCTTTATTACAGTGTAATAATACACTGTGCTATTATACCTTTATTACAGTGTAATAACACATTGTGGTATTATAACTTTATTACAGTGTAATAATACATTGTTTTATTATACATTTATTACAATGTAATAATACATTGTGTTATTATAAATTAATTACAATGTAATAATACATTGTGTTATTATACCTTTATTACAGTGTAATAATACATTCTTATTATACATTTATTACAGTCCCATAATACATTGTGATTCTACTTTTTTACAGTGCCATAATACATTGTGAAATTATACCTTTATTACAGTGTAATAATACATTGTGTTATTAAACATTTATTACAATGTAATAATACATAGTGTTATTATACCTTTATTACAGTGTAATAATACATTGTCTTATAATACCTTTATTACAGTGTAATGATACATTGTGTTATTATACATTTATTACAATGTAATAATACATTGTGTTATTATACCTTTATTACAATGTAATAATACATTGTGTTATTATACCTTTATTACAATGTAATAATACATTGTGTTATTATACATTTATTACAGTCCCATAATACATTGTGCGATTCTACCTTTTTGCAGTGCCATAATACATTGTGAAATTATACCTTTATTACAGTGTAATAATACACTGTGCTATTATACCTTTATTACAGTGTAATAACACATTGTGTTATTATACCTTTAATACAGTGTAATGATAGATTGTCTTATTATACCTTTATTACAGTGTAATAATAAACTGTGTTATTATACCTTTATTACTGTGTAATAATACATTGTCTTATAATACCTTTATTACAGTGTAATAATACATTGTCTTATAATACCTTTATTACAGTGTAATAATACATTGTGTTATTATACATTTATTACAATGTAATAATACATTGTGTTATTATACCTTTATTACAATGTACTAAAACATTGTGAAATTATACCTTTATTACAGTGTAATAATACATTCTTATACATTTATTACAGTGTAATTATACATTGTGTTATTATACCTTTATTACAGTGTAATAATACATTCTTATTATACATTTATTACAGTGTAATAATACACTGTGCTATTATACCTTTATTACAGTGTAATAATACATTGTGCTATTATACCTTTATTACAGTGTAATAATACATTGTGGTATTATACCTTTATTACAGTGTAATAACACATTGTGGTATTATACCTTTATTACAGTGTAATAACACATTGTGGAATTTTACCTTTATTACAGTTTAAAAATACATTGAGTTATTATACATTTATTACAATGTAATAATACATTGTGTTATTATACATTTATTACAATGTAATAATACATTGTGTTATTATACATTTATTACAATGTAATAATACATTGTGTTATTATACCTTTATTACAGTGTAATAATACATTCTTATTATACATTTATTACAGTCCCATAATACATTGTGAAATTATACCTTTATTACAGTGTATTATTACATGGCTTGGCTGAATTCCAATGTAGAATGCGGTCTGTTATTTCTTGATAACAGACCGCTGCGAGCTATAACAGACCGTTGCCATGCAAAACAGCGCGTTGCTATGGACGCGGAACGGACTATTTTCTTTGGCGGAAGCAATACAATCGTTTTTAAAACAATAAACTCCTTTTTGAATCAATAATTTGTGTCAAATTATTTATTTATTTTGTAGGTAGCCATGTAATAAGCGGGATAATGTATAGAGAGGCGGTCGTTATAGCGAATAACAAGCCCTTCAGGCTGTCAAGACCCCTCCGCTTCGCGTCGGGTTCTCGTTCAGCCTGTCGGGCTTGTTATTCGCTATAACGACCGCCTCTCTATACATTATCCCTTACATAACACATTGTGGTATTATACCTTTATTACAGTGTAATAACACATTGTGGTATTATACCTTTATTACAGTGTAATAATACATTGTGTTATTAGACCTTTATTACAGTGTAATAATACATTGTGAAATTATACCTTTATTACAGTGTAATAATACATTGTGGTATTATACCTTTATTACAGTGTAATGATACATTGTCTTATTATACTTTATTACAGTGTAATAATACATTGTGTTATTATACCTTTATTTCAGTGTAATAATACATTGTGTTATTATACATTTATTACAATGTAATAATATATAGTGTTATTATACATTTATTACAATGTAATAATACACTGTGCTATTATACCTTTATTACAGTGTAATAATACACTGTGTTATTATACCTTTATTACAGTGTAATAATACATTGTCTTATAATACATTTATTACAGTGTAATAATACATTGTGTTATTATACATTTATTACAATGTACTAATACATTGTGAAATTATACCTTTATTACAATGTAATAATACATTGTGCTATTATACCTTTATGACAATGAAATACATTGTGCTATTATACATTTATCACAGTGTAATAATACATTGTGTAATTTTACCTTCATTACAGTGCCATAATACATTGTGAAATTATACCTTTATTACAGTGTAATAATACACTGTGCTATTATACCTTTATTACAGTGTAATAACACATTGTGTTATTATACCTTTAATACAGTGTAATGATAGATTGTCTTATTATACCTTTATTACAGTGTATTATTACATGGCTTGGCTGAATTCCAATGTAGAATGCGGTCTGTTATTTCTTGATAACAGACCGCTGCGAAGTATAACAGACCGTTGCCATGAAAAACAGCGCGTTGCTATGGACGCGGAACTGACTATTTTCTTTAGCGGAAGCAATACAATCGTTTTTAAATCAATAAACTCCTTTTTGAATAAATAATTTGTATCAAATTATTTATTTATTTTGTATGTAGCCATGTAATAAGTGGGATAATGTATAGTGAGCCGGTTGTTATAGTGAAAAACAACCCCTTCAGGCTGATTCAAGATCCCTCCGCTTCGCGTCAGGATCCCGTTCAGCCTGTCGGGGTTGTTATTCACTATAACAACCGGCTCACTATACATTATCCCTTACATAATACATTGTCTTATAATACCTTTATTACAGTGTAATAATACATTGTGTTATAATACCTTTATTACAGTGTAATAATACATTGTGTTATTATACCTTTATTACAATGTACTAAAACATTGTGAAATTATACCTTTATTGCAATGTAATAATACATTGTGTTATTATACCTTTATTACAGTGTAATAATACATTGTGTTATTATACCTTTATTACAGTGTAATAATACATTCTTATTATACATTTATTACAGTGTAATAATACACTGTGCTATTATACCTTTATTACAGTGTAATAATACATTGTGGTATTATACCTTTATTACAGTGTAATAATACATTGTGGTATTATACCTTTATTACAGTGTAATAACACATTGTGGTATTATACCTTTATTACAGTGTAATAACACATTGTGGTATTATACCTTTATTACAGTGTAAAAATACATTGAGTTATTATACATTTATTACAATGTAATAATACATTGTGTTATTATACATTTATTACAATGTAATAATACATTGTGTTATTATACATTTATTACAGTGTAATAATACATTGTAGTATTATACCTTTATTACAGTGTAATAATACATTGTGGAATTATACCTTTATTACAGTGTAATAATACATTGTCTTATAATACCTTTATTACAGTGTAATAATACATTGTCTTATAATACCTTTATTACAGTGTAATAATACATTGTGTTATTATACATTTATTACAATGTAATAATACATTGTGTTATTATACCTTTATTACAATGTACTAAAACATTGTGAAATTATACCTTTATTGCAATGTAATAATACATTGTGTTATTATACCTTTATTACAGTGTAATAATACATTGTGGAATTATACCTTTATTACAGTGTAATAATACATTGTCTTATAATACCTTTATTACAGTGTAATAATACATTGTCTTATAATACCTTTATTACAGTGTAATAATACATTGTGTTATTATACATTTATTACAATGTAATAATACATTGTGTTATTATACCTTTATTACAATGTACTAAAACATTGTGAAATTATACCTTTATTACAGTGTAATAATACATTGTGTTATTATACCTTTATTACAGTGTAATAATACATTCTTATTATAAATTTATTACAGTGTAATAATACACTGTGCTATTATACCTTTATTACAGTGTAATAATACATTGTGGTATTATACCTTTATTACAGTGTAATAATACATTGTGGTATTATACCTTTATTACAGTGTAATAACACATTGTGGTATTATACCTTTATTACAGTGTAAAAATACATTGAGTTATTATACATTTATTACAATGTAATAATACATTGTGTTATTATACATTTATTACAATGTAATAATACATTGTGTTATTATACATTTATTACAATGTAATAATACATTGTGTTATTATACCTTTATTACAGTGTAATAATACATTCTTATTATACATTTATTACAGTCCCATAATACATTGTGTAATTCTAGCTTTTTACAGTGCCATAACACATTGTGGTATTATACCTTTATTACAGTGTAATAATACATTGTGTTATTATACATTTATTACAGTGTAATAATACATTGTTTTATTATACATTTATTACAATGTAATAATACATAGTGTTATTATACCTTTTTTACAGTGTAATAATACATTGTCTTATAATACCTTTATTACAGTGTAATAATACATTGTGTTATTATACATTTATTACAGTGTAATAATACATTGTTTTATTATACATTTATTACAATGTAATAATACATAGTGTTATTATACCTTTATTACAGTGTAATAATACATTGTCTTATAATACCTTTATTACAGTGTAATAATACATTGTCTTATAATACCTTTATTACAGTGTAAAAATACATTGTGTTATTATACATTTATTACAATGTAATAATACATTGTGTTATTATACCTTTATTACAGTGTAATAATACATTCTTATTATACATTTATTACAGTCCCATAATACATTGTGATTCTACTTTTTACAGTGCCATAATACATTGTGAAATTATACCTTTATTACAGTGTAATAATACACTGTGCTATTATACCTTTATTACAGTGCCATAATACATTGTGAAATTATACCTTTATTACAGTGTAATAATACACTGTGCTATTATACCTTTATTACAGTGCCATAATACATTGTGAAATTATACCTTTATTACAGTGTAATAATACATTGTGTTATTATACCTTTATTACAGTGTAATAATACATTCTTATTATACATTTATTGTAGTCCCATAATACATTGTGTAATTCTAGCTTTTTACAGTGCCATAACACATTGTGGTATTATACCTTTATTACAGTGTAATAATACATTGTGTTATTATACATTTATTACAGTGTAATAATACATTGTTTTATTATACATTTATTTCAATGTAATAATACATAGTGTTATTATACCTTTATTACAGTGTAATAATACATTGTCTTATAATACCTTTATTACAGTGTAATAATACATTGTCTTATAATACCTTTATTACAGTGTAATAATACATTGTGTTATTATACATTTATTACAATGTACTAATACATTGTGAAATTATATCTTTATTACAATGTAATAATACATTGTGCTATTATACCTTTATCACAGTGTAATAATACATTGTGTAATTATACCTTCATTACAGTGCCATAATACATTGTGCAATTATACCTTTATTACAGTGTAATGATGCATTGTCTTATACCTTTATTACAGTGTAATAATACATTGTGTTATTATACATTTATTACAATGTAATAATACATTGTGTTATTATACATTTATTACAGTGTAATGATACATTGTCTTATTATACCTTTATTAAAGTGTAATAATACACTGTGTTATTATACCTTTATTACAGTGTAATAATACATTGTGTGATTCTACCTTTTTACAGTGTAATAATACATTGTGGTATTATACCTTTATTACAGTGTAATGATACATTGTCTTATTATACCTTTATTAAAGTGTAATAATACACTGTGTTATTATACCTTTATTACAGTGTAATAATACATTGTCTTATTATACCTTTATTACCGTGTAATAATACATTGTGTTATAATACATTTATTACAATGTAATAATACATTGTGTTATTATACCTTTATTACAGTGTAATAATACATTCTTATTATACATTTATTACAGTCCCATAATACATTGTGATTCTACTTTTTTACAGTGCCATAATACATTGTGAAATTATACCTTTATTACAGTGTAATAATACATTGTGTTATTAAACATTTATTACAATGTAATAATACATAGTGTTATTATACCTTTATTACAGTGTAATAATACATTGTCTTATAATACCTTTATTACAGTGTAATGATACATTGTGTTATTATACATTTTTTACAATGTAATAATACATTGTGTTATTATACCTTTATTACAATGTAATAATACATTGTCTTATAATACCTTTATTACAGTGTAATAATACATTGTCTTATAATACCTTTATTACAGTGTAATAATACATTGTGTTATTATACATTTATTACAGTGTAATAATACATTGTGTTATTATACATTTATTACAATGTAATAATACATTGTGTTATTATACCTGTTATGTGGTGGTGCTTTAAATTGCTGAATGTTAATTGTTCTATCTGAGATCGCAGGTGCAGTCATGAATGACGTCATGGGAAACCCCGTATTTAAGCCGGTCCGGAATTGAGGCTGGTCTCTCTCGGTTCTCTCAGCCTTCGCGACGCTCGCTGCTCTAGCTGCCTCCACCCTTCTGATCAGTGACAGCTGGGGTTTCTTGCCTCATGGCGAGCACTCCACGATCTTCGCCTCGGCTGTTCCAGATCATGGACTGAGTTTTTATTTTGGTTATTTTCAAGCCAGGTAGTGGGTATTTTCTTTGATCACTTTTATTATTTAGTTAATACAGCGTAGGAAAGCAGTGGCCCGGAAGACTCACTCTGTTTGTTGTTTTCTTCGGGAGCAGATAAGATCTTGCCTACAGAGTTAGATAGTCAGGCTTTCTGTTTTCCTTTTGCTGCCCTACCTGTGCTATTAGTTTGATTTATTGTTTATTGTTGGTGCGCTCTCTCATATGTTTCATTAAAAGAAACGATGTACACTTTGAAACTTCACCCAATCGTCTGTGATTCTTAATATGTACGGTCCTTGTCTTACATGTGTTTTAACGAGCCAAATTAGATAAAGGGCCGTAACAATACCTTTATTACAATGAACTAAAACATTGTGAAATTATACCTTTATTGCAATGTAATAATACATTGTGTTATTATACCTTTATTACAGTGTAATAATACATTGTGTTATTATACATTTATTACAATGTAATAATACATTGTGTTATTATACATTTATTACAATGTAATAATACATTGTGTTATTATACCTTTATTACAGTGTAATAATACATTGTGTTATTAATAATACATTGTGTTATTATACCTTTATTACAGTGTAATAATACATTCTTATTATACAATTATTACAGTCCCATAATACATTGTGATTCTACTTTTTTACAGTGCCATAATACATTGTGAAATTATACCTTTATTACAGTGTAATAATACACTGTGCTATTATACCTTTATTACAGTGTAATAACACATTGTGGTATTATACCTTTATTACAGTGTAATAACACATTGTGGTATTATACCTTTATTACAGTGTAAAAATACATTGAGTTATTATACATTTATTACAATGTAATAATACATTGTGTTATTATACATTTATTACAATGTAATAATACATTGTGTTATTATTAGAGGTGGGCATAGATTAATTTTTTTAATCTAGATTAATCTAGATTAATTTTGAAATTAATCTAGATTAATCTAGATTAAAATGGCTCATTTGAATTCTGCCGAAGGCATTCAGAATAGCCTATGTGTGCTACCCAAATAATGACTATAAAAGTAGGCTAAGTCTTTGAGAACGGGTTTCTCAAGCCAGGTGGCGCATTAGACCAGGGGCTCATCTCCTGTTTCCAAAATGCATCACAAACTGCTTGAGAAAGCTGTTCTACTCATAGACTGTAAAAGGTTACTTCTGTACTGTTACCGTCCGTAGGCAACATAGGCCTATGTTATTATCAACTACTATAGGCTATCAATTAGGGATGGGCGATATGGCCTAAAATCTATATTTTGATATACATTGCAGCCTTTTGCGATAACGATATACAGTATATTATAATAAAACCATTACAGAACAGGTTACACAGACCCTGCTAAACAACTGCTAATTTTTTTTTTAAAGGGTATATGTAGTTTTGAGAACATATATTGTGCAAAACTGTAAGTATACAACATAATTTTGCAGATAAATAAAATTTAAGTACACTAGCTGCAGAGATCTTAAGTAGGTCTAATGTTTATTATAGCTTTGAGCTTATGAAACCCCAAATTTAAAGTTATAATATTGTCTAACTGATGTCTTTTCAGTTAAAAAGAAACACAACAACGATTCATAAAATCGGGCGTATTATGTGTTAACGTTACGTTTACTTAAGATGACGACGAATATGCGTTGCAGCCGGGTTTACCTCGCGGCCGCGGGTAGATTGCGTCATCATAGCTTGTGTAGTAAAGCCATCTCCCAACCCAACTTGGGGAATAGATTAACGGCGATATTTTTTTTGTCGCGCGATAAGAGTCTCGCGTTAACGCAGCGCGTTAACGCCGATAACGGCCCACAACTAGTTATTATACATTTATTACAATGTAATAATACATTGTGAAATTATACCTTTATTACAGTGTAATAATACATTGTGGTATTATACCTTTATTACAGTGTAATGATACATTGTCTTATTATACCTTTATTACAGTGTAATAATACATTCTTATTATACATTTATTGCAGTCCCATAATACATTGTGTAATTCTACCTTTTTACAGTGCCATAATACATTGTGAAATTATACCTTCATTACAGTGTAATAACACATTGTGGTATTATACCTTTATTACAGTGTAATAATACATTGTGTTATTATACATTTATTACAATGTAATAATACATAGTGTTATTATACATTTATTACATTGTAATAATACACTGTGCTATTATACCTTTATTACAGTGTAATAATACACTGTGTTATTATACCTTTATTACAGTGTAATAATACATTGTCTTATAATACCTTTATTACAGTGTAATAATACATTGTGTTATTATACATTTATTACAGTGTAATAATACATTGTCTTATAATACCTTTATTACAGTGTAATAATACATTGTGTAATTCTACCTTTATTACAGTGTAATAATACATTGTGGTATTATACCTTTATTACAGTGTAATAATACATTGTCTTATAATACCTTTATTACAGTGTAATAATACATTGTGTAATTATACCTTTATTACAGTTTAATAATACACTGTGCTATTATACCTTTATTACAGTGTAATAATACATTGTCTTATACCTTTATTACAGTGTAATAATACATTGTGTTATTTTACATTTATTACAATGCAATAATACATTGTGTTATTATACATTTATTACAGTCCCATAATACATTGTGTGATTCTACCTTTTTACAGTGCCATAATACATTGTGAAATTATACCTTTATTACAGTGTAATAATACACTGTGCTATTATACCATTATTACAGTGTAATAACACATTGTGGTCTTATACCTTTATTACAGTGTAATAATACATTGTGTTATTATACATTTATTACAATGTAATAATACATTGTGTTATTTTACCTTTATTACAGTATAATAATACATTGTGAAGTTATACCTTTATGACAATGTAATACATTGTATTATACCTTTATTACAGTGCAATAATACATTGTGAAATTATACCTTTATTACAGTGTAATAATACACTGTGCTATTATACCTTTATTACAGTGTAATAACACATTGTGGTATTATACCTTTATTACAGTGTAATAATACATTGTGTTATTATACATTCATTACAATGTAATAATACATTGTGTTATTATACATTTATTACAGTGTAATAATACATTGTGTAATTATACATTTATTACAATATAATAATACATTGTGCTAATATACCTTTATGACAATGAAATACATTGTGCTATTATACATTTATCACAGTGTAATAACACATTCTTATTATACATTTATTACAGTCCCATAATACATTGTGTGATTCTACTTTTTTACAGTGCCATAATACATAGTGAAATTATACCTTTATTACAGTGTAATAACACATTGTGGTATTATACCTTTATTACAGTGTAATAATACATTGTGTTATTATACATTTATTACAATGTAATAATACATTGTGTTATTATACATTTATTACAATGTAATAATACATTGTCTTATAATACCTTTATGACAATGAAATACATTGTGCTATTATACATTTATCACAGTGTAATAACACATTCTTATTATACATTTATTACAGTCCCATAATACATTGTGTGATTCTACTTTTTTACAGTGCCATAATACATAGTGAAATTATACCTTTATTACAGTGTAATAATACACTGTGCTATTATACCTTTATTACAGTGTAATAACACATTGTGGTATTATACCTTTATTACAGTGTAATAATGCATTGTGTTATTATACATTTATAACAATGTAATAATACATTGTGTTATTATACATTTATTACAATGTAATAATACATTGTCTTATAATACCTTTATTACAGTGTAATAATACATTGTGTTATTATACATTTATTACAATGTAATAATACATTGTGTTATTATACCTTTATTACAGTATAATAATACATTGTGAAATTATACCTTTATTACAATGTAATAATACATTGTGATATTATACCTTTATGACAATGAAATACATTGTGCTATTATACATTTATCACAGTGTAATAATACATTGTGTAATTATACCTTCATTACAGTGCCATAATACATTGTGGTATTATACCTTTATTACAGTGTATTATACTACAGGGCCGTTGAATACTTGAATCTGATTGGTTGACGAACGTTCTAAGGTGTGCATTATTTTCAGGGAAACGCACAGCTAAAGTAGTTCCAGGCAGGTCTTGACCGCATTACAGTTCCATATCACTTCGCGTAGTTAACGGCAATAACGGAAAATAGGATACAATTCATAACAAGAAAAAGCATTTAGCCGCATGCGCTTGATCTGGAATTTTCAATGTCTAGCTTCACAATCAATGGAAACATGCAGTTTAATTTGAATAAAGTATGTAGTCCTATCTATAATCAATAGAAAATTAAACTGAATAGGCTAAATAAAGGCATAGTCCTGCAGCACAGATTATTATTGCAGATAATATAACAAATAAATAATTATTGATAGGCCTACTTGTTAAAAGGGCTTTGTGTTTCATTTGTTTGGCTAGTCTTTCATCTGTCAATAATAGAAAAAAAAGAATGAATTCGAATTAATTAAAAGGAATTGAATTAATAAATAAATAATAATATTGACGCACATGCTTTTCTGTCTCATTATTGCAACATCTCTCTCTCTAATAACTGCATTAATAACTGGGGACACACTTTAAGGCCGTTTATGAATGTAATTTGATACGTATGACTGATCATGCCCAAACGCGTGTTCAGCGCGTTCAGTCTGTGTTCAAAGTCGGTGTTTAAAATCTGCTGCAGTCGATAAAAACAGTCAGAGAATGTGTCAGCTAGTCGTGTGTGCCCAGCATTAGTCTGCTATCAGTGGCTCAAACCTCCGTTACTAACTCTAAAATGACGTATTGGAATTAGCAACGGAGGCATTGGATTAGATGCGTAAGAAATTAGTCCTACATACAAGAGCGTTTTAATGACAAAAACTTTACAAACGTCTTGAAATACATAATCTGAACAATGTTTCGAGGTGTGGTAACTGTAGTATAAGCGGAATAATTGACTTCAGGCCGTTGAATTATTAGAAAAATAACGCACACCCGAGGTGAACGGCCACTCCGCTTCGCGTCGTGACCGCATTACCACCTCGGGTGTGCATTATTTTTCTAATAATTCAACGGCCTGTCGTCAATTATTCCTTACATAATACATTGTGTTATTATACATTTATTACAATGTAATAATACATTGTGTTATTATACATTTATTACAATGTAATAATACATTGTCTTATAATACCTTTATTACAGTGTAATAATACATTGTGTTATTATACATTTATTACAATGTTATAATACATTGTGTTATACATTTATTACAGTCCCATAATTGTGTGATTCTACCTTTTTACAGTGCCATAATATATTGTGAAATTATACCTTTATTACAGTGTAATAACACATTGTGGTCTTATACCTTTATTACAGTGTAATGATACATTGTCTTATTATACCTTTATTACAGTGTAATAATAAACTGTGTTATTATACCTTTATTACAGTGTAATAATACATTGTCTTATAATACCTTTATTACAGTATAATAATACATTGTGTTATAATACATTTATTACAATGTAATAATACAGTGTGTTATTATACCTTTATTACAGTGTAATAATACATTCTTATTATACATTTATTACAGTCCCATAATACATTATAATACATAATTCTACCTTTATTACAGTGTAATAATACACTGTGCTATTATACCTTTATTACAGTGTAATAATACATTGTGTTATTATACATTCATTACAATGTAATAATACATTGTGAAATTATACATTTATTACAATGTAATAATACATTGTGTTATTATACCTTTATTACAGTATAATAATACATTGTGAAATTATACCTTTATTACAATGTAATAATACATTGTGTAATTATACATTTATCACAATGTAATAATACATTGTGCTATTATACCTTTATGTCAATGTAATTCATTGTGAAATTATACATTTATCACAATATAGTAATACATTGTGTAGTATACCTTTATTACAGTGTAATAATACATTGTGTTATTATACATTTATTACAATGTAATAATACATTGTGTTATTATACATTTATTACAGTATAGTAATACATTGTGTAGTATACCTTTATTACAGTATAATAATACATTGTGTAATTATACCTTTATTACAGTGTAATAATACATTGTGTTATTATACATTTATTACTAGGTAATAATACATTGTGTTATTATACCTTTATTACAGTGTAATAATACATTCTTATTATACATTACAGTCCCATAATACATTGTGTAATTCTACCTTTTTACAATGCCATAATACATTGTGAAATTATACCTTTATTACAGTGTAATAATACACTGTGCTATTATACCTTTATTACAGTGTAATAACACATTGTGGTATTATACCTTTATTACAGTATAATAATACATTGTGTAATTATACCTTTATTACAGTTTAATGATACGTTGTCTTATTATACCTTTATTACAGTGTAATAATACACTGTGTTATTATACCTTTATTACAGTGTAATAATACATTGTCTTATAATACCTTTATTACAGTGTAATAATACATTGTGAAATTATGTTTTTATTACAATAATACACTGTTATTATACCTTGAAATTATACCTTTATTATAATGTAATAATAAATTGTGTTATTATAACTTTATTACAATGTAAAATACATGTGTAATTATACCTTTATTACAGTGTTATTATACCTTTATTACAGTGTAATAATACATTGTGCAAGTATACCTTTATTACAGTGTTTTAAATACATTTATTTCAGTGTAATAATGCATTGTGTAATTATACCTTCGTTACAGTGTAATAATATATTGTGTTATTATTAGTGCTGTCAAAGTTAGCGCGTTAATAACGCGTTAACGCAAAATCATATTAACGGCACAAATTTTTTTAACGGCTGATCAACGCAGCGCATATTTTCTGTTTGACCCGTGGCCCAACCCCTAGTTGAAGAAATGGAGATACACAGTCTTGCCAATTTAGCGACATTGCAGACCCCTTTAGCCATTTTTTCCTTTCAAAAAAGCGGCCAAACCTTATTTAGTTTCTGAGAATCGCCGGTACTGCTCTCCCAGCATGCGCGCGCACCTCTCTCTCTCTGTCTCTCTGCGTCTCGTAGTATCCTTAATTCAGTTAAACACAGATATTATGTTGCTTCTCTAATTTTACATGCAAGTATAGCCGAAATCACAACACAAATATTGTCTTTATCTTATGTGTATTTGATTTCATCAGACGACGGCTCGATTATCAGGATTTTTGTGCAGATTAACGTCTTGGAAGGGAGAGCTGGTTATGTTTATTGGGTTGCATTTCAGTCACTATTTCATATTCATTCCATTGTTTGACAAAAGAAACAGTAAAATATACCAATGAAAACAGTTTTATTCAGAATTTAGCTTCATTAAAATGGGCACAGAGACAGACAAACTAATGTAATAATAAATAATAAATGTTCATTTAGCATTTTCAGAAGAGCTGCCCTGTCATGCAAAAATCTAAGCATGTTTGTGTTAGTAAATTGCTCAGTGCAAAGAAAGAGAATAATTAGAATCTGGTATTTCTTTGTTCTTTCTACATGTGTCTAATAGACATGAACAAGTTCTTTGAACAACATCTATGACCTTTGAAACATGTCTTGTCTTCATGCTCTATGTTGACTATGGTTTCAATAATAAACAAACATTTGCATAAAGCATCCATATTTATCCATGCCCATGTTGATTTAGAGTATTACAAACTTGAAAAGTTTTAATTTAAGGTACATTTAGAACAAATAAAAAATGTGCGATGAATTGCGATCAATCGCGAGTTAACTCATAACAATCATGCGATTAATCGCTATTACATTTTTTTATCGATTGACAGCCCTAGTTATTATACCTTTATTACAATGTAATACATTGTGTAATTATACCTATATTACAGTGCAATATAAATGTGTAATTATACCTTTATTAAAGTGTGATAATACCTTTATTACAGTGAAATTATACATTGATCACCACATTTCTCAACACATTAAGTAATTTTACGATGCGATAAGGGCTCCCCCTCCCTACAAAAGCCAGTTTAACCACTGTCTAAGATATCAATAATCCTTTCACAGGTCTACATCTGCCGTGTGTTTACATTATACACATAAAGTTTGAAGCAAATCGGGTAAAAGTAAGAGCGTGACTTCAAAGCATTTTGAAAGTGACACACTTCCTGCTGCCAGTTGGTGGCGCTATAACTTTGACTCACAATAGTCACATCCATGTGATCGGCCTCTTACAACGAACACACTGCGGAAGTTTCATCAAGATCAGTTAATGTATGCAGAAGTTATAACACACTTCCTGTGTCCCATTATTCGCCATAAATTTGTTTCCTCGCCACGGCCAAACCGTTCGAGATATCAAAAATCTGTTCGCAAGAATTCATCCTCAATGTCTTGACTTTATTCTCACTGAGTTTGGTGGCGATCGGATGAAATCCCTAGGAGGAGTATTTCACATTCCATTGTATGAGTTTTCCAAACAACGTATAATAACCGACTTCCTGTTGGGCTTTTGTAAAATTTAGAGGACGAAAGTTGTTCGGCCCGATGAGATCTATATGTGTACTGAGTTTCATATTATTACATGCAAGCTTGTTTGATTTATGGACCAAGTTTTCGGACCCCATTCCAGGGGGCACTGTCGAACCCCCCTGCCATGCCCCGGTACCAACTTCAGTCCGGCCCTGATGGCTGCAGGTTCTGACGTGTGTGCAAAATTTCAAGAGTTTTTGAGCATGTTAAGGGCCCCAAAAGTGGCAAAAAAATATATAATGAAGAAAAAAAATAACGAAAACAATAGGACCTTCGCCCTTTCAGGGCTTGGGCCCTAAATACCGAGTATTTTTTTTTTCCTACTATGGAAGTCAATGGGGTCCATCAACTGTTTGGTTACAGACATTTTTCAAAATATCTTCTTTTGTGTTCAGCAGAAAAAAGACATTCTTACAGGTTTGAAACAACTTGAGGGTGAGAAAATGATGACAGAATTTTCATTTTTGGATGAACTATCTAGTATGTATACTAGTATGTATTTCCACATACTACAAAGTCTGCATCAATTGCAGAATGTTGTTTCGTTATCAAGAGTTCACAGATGGGATCCATAATTTTAATGACCAACCTGCTGATTTCTTTGCATTTATGCATGATTCTTCGCAATGCTATTCAGGTATGTTACCCATTATAGTACCGGATATTGCTGCTGAAATAAATGATTGAAATTAGAAACATTAAATGTATTGCATTAATTTAACCTTAAGATTCCAATTTGCCTTTAAAATATTTGATTTGTTCTTGTAGAATCACACTGCAGTTAGCAGAGTCCTGAGCCTGCTTGAAGCCACTGAAAATACAAAATTTCCCAGCCATGACACTGTGCTTCATGCTTACATTCACTTAGAAGCACTGACAAACCATGATTACATGTACTCCTGCATCAACTGTGGATAATATACTACCCTAAAGAGGTAATCATGGACCTCCACAAAAAAGGAGTATTTAGTGTGCCTTGTAAGTTACTTCACTGTACAGTACCTAGAAATGATATCTTTATGCTAGTTTTTTTACTATGAATTCCATTTGTGTCTTTTCAGTCAGTGAAATAAAATCTCCCCCTGATTTGGCTATGAGGGACACACCAACATTGTGTCCTTCTGGGAGCTAGTGACACAAGAGATGGTTGGTCGGGGATTTCTTCGAAATAAGTTGTTCTTTTTTATTATTATTATTATTATTATTATTATTATGGTGGATTCATTGTTTTTGTTATTAATAGTTATAGTATTGCTTGTTAACTCGTGTGCTGCACAATGTGGTTGTTAATATGGAGACACTTTATAAATGCAAGGTGGCAGGAATAACCCCTTCGTAGTTCCTCCAAGTTACGATTGTTGGGCTCCATGGATTGGTGTCAACACAAGGAAATCAGAAATGGTGTTGAACACTGAATTTGCACAAATTCAGAAAACCAAGCCTTGTGACATGCTTGATCTTCATCTGAAGAACGACTTGGAGATGAGCTGAAAATGAAGGTGAGATCCTAGATAATACTTTTTAATAAAGTTGTAGTCGATGCTTTTTATTTATGTCAATGATGGTGTAGGTTGAAGCCATACGGAAACTCTGCAAAGAGTGTGGTTTGGAGTCGAAAGGATCCAAGATGGACCTTGTGTCTTAACACATCTCAAGAGAGATGACAAAGTGTTCCAACAAATCTGGGGTGCTTCTGCACTGTAAAAAAAAAGCGTAATTTTACAGGTAATTGTCTGTATTTTTTTACAGAATTTTACCATTTTGTCATTATACAGCAAATATCTGTAAAATAAAAGGTATTTGCTGTAATTTAAAGGTCCACTGTTAAATTTACAGGTAATTGCTTGTATTTTGGTTTTACATCAATTTTACTTTTTTTTAAAGAAACTTGTCTGTATTTTTACAGAGTTATGTGTAATTTTACAGAAATTATAAGTAATATTTTACAGATTTTTTCTGTGAAATTAGAAAACAAAGAAAAGAAGGTATAACTGCGGAAATCTGCATCTATTCAATATGTTTTCCTTACAGATTATTAAGCATGTGGGGGATAAAGTGAGCTTTTTAAAGGTTAAAAAATAGTACCCTACATAGGCTACTGTAGGCCTGTATTTAATTATTTTTATTTCACATTTTATTTTATACTCATTTTGATAATTATTTCATTGTCTTATACTCCCATAATTTCATGTATATTTTATGAATATTTTTCCAAATCTCCGTTGCTGCACATTCAGGGCTTTGTGTGTGTGAGTGCGCGCGCGCGATGACGCAGATTCAAATTCGCCGCCATTACTTTTCCGCTGTTTACTCCCGCCCACAACGGTTAACGTTAGCTGATCCGTCGAGTTTGGGCAAGCGGGAGATTTGAATTCAGTCTACCCTCGTGAAGTGGATTGTGAGATCAACAGTGGTTCAAAGCAATCGTATTCGTCAAGAGCAGCCGTGAGCAGGAGCTCTGTTTTTAGTCAGTCCGTTTGAATTCTTTGGAAATAACGCCCTTTCAGTGAGCCTTGTTCGTCACAGCGAGCGGACATCATGCCAACCGATCACCGGCTGAGGTAAGAGTTCTCATTATACTAACTTAAGTTACATGTGAACGATATTTTATATTACATTGTGTTACGTTTACAGTTTTCAAGCTAACGTTAGCATTCTTAAATGATGTTCTGTCGTAACTGGCGAGAGCTGGAGGGCAAAACACTGAAAATGTAGCATGCATCTTTACATTTTCCATCTGTTTTAAGAAAGATCAGCTGAACCCACATCTCAAAAGACCTAAAACAAGCTTTCGTAGACTTGTTATACAAATCAAATTCTGTTTAATTTTGTATAAAATCTTCCTTAATACGCGATAGTAGGCTATCTGTCAGTAACGTTAAATCAATCTCTTAAATGGCGGGACATTTTGAAATAGGCCTAACGTTACCATGTTTTTTTCTTTTCTTTTTTTTTCTTTGTGGTTAAACCATAGTTAATTTTCGTAAGGGTTAACGTGGCTATCAAGACTGTTAAGAAAACGAGACTAGAATATGAACACCACATGATAAATTGCATATTCTGGCTGCATCTGCTTGTTAACACATAAGTTAGCTATAGAATTCATATATGTGCATATATTAGGCTTATAAAATAAAAGTTGATAGAATGTTTGTGTTCTGATGAAGAAATTAACTTATCTACATTTTGAATGACCTGGGGTCACCATAGTAGCCTTTTTCATAGGATACTTTTGATCATTGGTTATGAAAATTGCATTGATCCAGATGAACAGAAAGTTACACCCCTAACGTTAGGTGTCTCAGCTCATAACTTCACTGTTAGCCTTTCCTGCTCAGCTTCCAGATCATAGACAGTTGAGGTTTTGCATTGTCTCAATGGAACATATTCTTACATGTGTAAATGTAATACTGAGTTGTTAAATTTGATTTTTTTTGTGATTTCAGGTCAAGTGGAAAGCAGAATGATCATGGCAAACCAAGGTATGGGAGAAGTAATTTAAAATATCATAATTGGCGAGTCTTCTGATTCCATATGATTGCTAAAAGTTGCAGAAAATTGAATTTGTTTTATACTGTATTTTCCCATGTGAATATTCATTTGATCCTTGAGGCCACTGTAGCTGCACAAGGTTTGGTTTTACTACAGTAAGACCACGATTGTGTTAGATTCCACCCATCTATTTTTTATTTATTTATTTAATTTTTTTTTTTTTTTGTGTAACTAGGCTTTGTCATTTAGAAACATGACTTTTCCTATCACTTAATGACACATATCTCTACCTTTCATTCCAGCCAGAGGATCTGACGGTTGCTGCTCGCATCTCAGCCTACCTGATGGAAAATTCTTGCTGGATGAATGACCTTCACCTTCAACTCAACCTTGCCAAGGCAGAACTGCTTATTGTTTCAGCCAAACCATGCAATCCTGCTGATTTGCCTCATACAACATCAGAAAGATCCGGCCCTTCCTGTCGGAGCCACACAACTCCTTGTCTAAGCTCTTGTTCTATCCAGACTGGACTATTGTAATGCTCTCCTGGCAGCTCTTCCAGCATCAGTCAAACCTCTGCAACTGATCCAGATGCTGCAGCAAGACCTAAACTCACTGCTTCAGATCTATGTGTCTCCAGAAGCTTGTGTTCTGCAAGTGAACGGCGCCTTGTGGTGCCATCATCCCAAAGAGACACAAAATCACTTTCACTGACCTTTCCCTGGACTGTTCCCTGCTGGTGGAATGACCGGCGCAACTCAACACATTTTCAAGAAACTGCTAAAGATCCATCTTTTCATAAACACTTGACCCAATAATACTACATTTTTGTTTTAATAAAAAAAATAAAAATAAAATTGTGCACTATCTGTGCTACACTAACTGGGACTTGTCACTGCACTTGTTGCTTCTATTGTTCTCTTAATTTTAAGTCACTTTGGATAAAATGTAATTGTAAATGTTTAAATTAAGTTATATCAGAGTATAAAGGTATACAGCAATTGTCTTTTAATGTGGATATTTTTACATGTTCTAAATGATATACTAAGCCTGTATTTCCTATCATTCACGTATCTTGATGTTCAGTGTTTGTTTAATGAGTAATACTGTAAATGTGCAGGTATTCCGTACTTGTACGTTTAGTTAATTTAACAGAAATTGACTGTACATTTGCTATTATTAAGTACTTAATTAGAGATTGGTTAAAGTTGTGAAACGATCTGCAAAAAATAAAACTGTAAATATACAAACTTTGTATTTGAATTTATGTACTTATTACATTTTTATACATAACTTCATAGTTATTTTACACAGAAAAACTATATATTAAAAGATAATTACTGTAAATAGACAGAGCATTATTTTAAAATAACTTTATAAAACCCTAAATTTACAGTTTAACCTTAAAGTTAAATGTTCTTTTTATGTAATTTGACATAATTTATCCGTTTTTCCACGGTTTAATAAGCCATTATCAACAGTAAAGTACTGTAATTTAATTTATTTTGACCGTAAAGTAAATTCTGTATTTTTACGGTTTTTTGCCTGTAATTTTGTGAAATGGTTATTTGCTGTAATTTAACGGAACCCGTCTGGAAACTTTGCTGCCAGAGATTTACCGTTTTTTTACGGGATTTTTTTTTACAGTGTGGTAAGTTATATTATTATATATATTATTATGTATCATTGATTTAATATTGTTGTATTTATTACAATTGATAGAAAGCAATAAAGGGTCCAGTATGCTTGATACAAGCGTTTCCAACATGAGTACATTTTTAACTACAGTTATATTTCTTCTTTTTAGGTGGATGGGCAGTACTTACTTGTCCCTGTGGATTAGTCTACTCAATTAAATTTAACATTAGAGCAGATTCTCCAAGAGACGTTGCTGATTTGCTCTTGTCATGGAAGCACTTCCCTAATGTGTCGATATATGATTTATGAGACTTTACCTTTTAGCCCTCATGAAGGCAGACTTGCAGAGCCAAGCACTGAAAATATTCAGCTGGCTAAAGATAGCAAGTTCACAGTGAATTTGCCCTGGTTAAAAGTCAAACAGGTGCAAAATGATCCCACCTGCCATCCTTTAACTGGTTCTTCTGACCATTATGTTCTGTACGACCGCTTTCACGAGTGTAACACAAAAGACCCAAAAGATGTCCTCAGAAGAGTCGACATAAGCCGCTTTCCAACCAAGTAGTTACAGGAACTTAGTTCTAGGAACTGTTCACTTCTAAACCGTTCTAAGAACTCTCCCCCAAACTCGGTTTTGCTGTTTGCGTTCGCACTGGCCAAGTGGCCATAACTGGTAGGAGGGGTAAGGGAGTGGCGCAAGCACGGTGACTTTTCATGCTTCTGCTGAGTAACTATCCTTTGAAGTAAGTTAGATCAAGTTGTACTGAATGTAAAATGTTTCCAACATATCTGTGAACATAAATGTCGCAGTTTAAAATTAATAATAAGTGTTTTTAACACTTCTGGAGACTTTCGATGACGTGCAAGATTTTCAGGGATGTTGTCAGCAAGCCCAAATTCAGACAAGAGGCCCACATTGTATGGCTGGACAGTAAGTTCTTGAAATCTAAGTTGTGAGTACTGTAAAGGGTATTTGAGAAAATCTGTCTTTCGGTCCATCTATTTCTATCTGTCTGTGCAATCTATCCATCTGTCTGTTCTTCCTATCTATCTGTCTGTTCTTCCTATCTATCTGTCTATCCATCTATCTGTCTGTTCTTCCTATCTATCTGTCTGTCTGTCTATCCATCTATCTCTATCTGCCTATCTGTCATGTCTATCTGTCTGTCTGTGTCTGATAGACTGTATTGCCTTCAAAACTTTCAGCTTGAAAACTACTTTGAACTTTAAACTGAAAACCTTTCAAACTTCAAGCTTTTAAAACTATTTCAAACTTTCAGGCTAGGCTTTCTCTAGCCGACCTAAAGTTTGTCTTGACAAACTTTTTTTTTTTCAACTGTTTATGTAGCTCATAAACAAAGTAAGTCTCTTAGGTACTTTACAGACAAAGCCAATAACACTCAAACATATATTTGTCTAACATCTTCCTATAATATCTTCCTAAAATATTTTAAAAAGAAATTGTATGACTCTGTACTATGTTAATGCCTTTCTTCAAAATGATTCAATATTGTTTGTTCTGTATTTTATATAAATTAGTGCATTTTCCAGACAACATAGGCAAGAGTTCCGGGTGCCCTACTCGTTGACTCAGTGCTTGCACTGCACTGATATATACAAGGACTGCCCACCTATGTAGGAGATGGCAGAAGGGGAGTCCTGCGGGGATTTTATTCTGATAAAGAGGTTGAGGGCTATTGCTCGGTTGATTGTTTTTTCAATGATGGAGGGGAATTTCAAACTGAGTAGATTTGAAGTAAGTGTCTGTGTGTGTGTCTGTCTGTGTGTGTGTGTGTGTGTGTGTGTGTGTGTGTGTGTGTGTGTGTGTGTGTGTGTGTGTGTGTGTGTGTGTGTGTGTGTGTGTGTGTGTGTGTGTGTGTGTGTCTGTGTCTGTGTGTGTGTGTGTGTGTGTGTGTGTCTGTGTCGGTGTGTTCGTCTGTGTGTGTCTGTGATATACAGATATGTATGTGATTATCTCTATGTGTACATATTTCTTTTACATAATTACCTTTGTTTTGAAATAAAAGTTATCAATGTTATGAGTTTGGTTTTTTGAGTTGGCATGCATAATATGGGATACAGAGATTGACAATACACTGTATGTAGTTGGTTTAACTTCAAACTACTTTATTGGAATAAATGTTTTATAATAGCCTATATAATGCACTATTACAGAGAAATTATTAAAATAAGAAATATATAATGTGCCATTAATGTTTACAGTAATTTTGTAATTTACACAGTGAAGTCCAACAGAATAAAACAGAATAATTGTATTAAATAAAATAAAATACTACACAGATATTACATCATGAAATTCCTTATAAGTATACCCAGCAAACACGCGACGTCAGATAGACGTTCAGATCATGTCTGTATAACGTCTGTCAGTTCAGAACCACTTTTGTACATCCTGTGGACGTGCAAAACAGGTTCAAAATTTGAACGTCTGACTAGGACCCCCTATGGACGTTTGTGGACGTGCAAAACAGGTTCAAAATCTGAACGTCTGACTAGGGACTCTTTTGGACGTCTGTGGACGTGCAAAACTGGTTCAAAATCTGAACGTCTGACTAGGACCCCCTATGGACGTCTGTGGACGTGCAAAACTGGTTCAATATCTGAACGTCTGACTAGGGACTCTTTTTGACGTCTGTGGACGTGCAAAACAGGTTCAAAATCTGAACGTCTAACTAGGACCCCCTATGGACGTCTGTGGACGTGCAAAACTGGTTAAATATCTGAACGTCTGCCAAGGGACTCTTTTTGACGTCTGTGGACGTGCAAAACTGGTTCAATATCTGAACGTCTGACTAGGACCCCCTATGGACGTCTGTGGACGTGCAAAACTGGTTAAATATCTGAACGTCTGACTAGGGACTCTTTTGGACGTCTGTGGACGTGCAAAACTGGTTCAAAATCTGAACATCTGACTAGGACCCCCTATGGACGTCTGTGGACGTGCAAAACTGGTTAAATATCTGAACGTCTGAATAGGGACTTTTTTTGACGTCTGTGGATGTGCAAAACTGGTTCGAAATCTGAACGTCTGACTAAGGACCCCCTATGGACGTCTTTGGACGTGCAAAACAGGTTCGAAATTTAAACGTCTGACTAGGTACACTTTTGGACGTCTGTGGACGTGCAAAACTGGTTCAAAATCTGAACGTCTGACTGGGGACTCTTTTGGACGTCTGTGGACGTGCAAAACTGGTTCAAAATCTGAACGTCTGACTAGGGACTCTTTTGGACGTCTGTGGACGTGCAAAACAGGTTCAATATTTAAACGTCTGACTAGGGACTCTTTTTTACGTCTGTGGACGTGCAAAACAGGTTCAATATTTAAACGTCTGACTAGGGACTCTTTTTTACGTCTATGGACGTGCAAAACTGGTTTAATATCTGAACGTCTGACTAGGGACTCTTTTTTACGTCTGTGGACGTGCAAAACTGGTTCAAAATCTGAACGTCTGACTGGGGACTCTTTTTTACGTCTATGGACGTGCAAAACTGGTTTAATATCTGAACGTCTGACTGGGGACTCTTTTTTACGTCTATGGACGTGCAAAACTGGTTTAATATCTAAACGTCTGACTAGGGACTCTTTTGGACGTCTGTGGACGTGCAAAACTGGTTCAAAATCTGAACGTCTGACAGGGACTCTTTTTGACGTCTATGGACGTGCAAAACAGGTTCAAAATCTGAACGTCTGACTAGGGACTCTTTTTTACGTCTATGGACGTGCAAAACTGGTTTAATATCTGAACGTCTGACTAGGGACTCTTTTGGACGTCTGTGGACGTGCAAAACTGGTTCAAAATCTGAACGTCTGACTGGGGACTCTTTTTGACGTCTATGGACGTGCAAAACAGGTTCAAAATCTGAACGTCTGACTAGGGACTCTTTTGGACGTCTGTGGACGTGCAAAACAGGTTCAATATTTAAACGTCTGACTAGGGACTCTTTTTTACGTCTATGGACGTGCAAAACTGGTTTAATATCTGAACGTCTGACTAGGGACTCTTTTTGACGTCTGTGGACGTGCAAAACTGGTTTAATATCTGAACGTCTGACTAGGGACTCTTTTGGATGTCTGTGGACGTGCAAAACTGGTTCAAAATCTGAACATCTGACTATAGGGACTCTTTTTTACGTCTGTGGACGTGCAAAACTGGTTCAAAATTTAAACGTCTGACTGGGGACTCTTTTGGACGTCTGTGGACGTGCAAAACTGGTTCAAAATCTGAACGTCTGACTAGGGAACCCTTTGGACATCTGTGGAAGTGCAAATTTGGTTTAATATCGAACATCTGAATAAGGACCCTTACTGTGGATATGTATGGATGTGCAAGAAAGCCAGGACTCCTTTTGGACAGAAGACTACTTCAGTATCTGAACCAATCTGAAATGTGTCATTGTGAAATGCAAGAAGTTATTTGACAAATAGTCATACGAAATACTGGTAAATAAAAAAATTAAAATAATCACATTATTATGAAAATGGCAAATGATATTGCATAATAAGTTGATATTATGCAATCATTCTAAAATGAATCAATTATTTATTTAATATATGGATTAAGTAATAGAAACTGTGAAATTTTGGCTGTGAATGTGTGTTCAAACTTGCACATTCAGTGCATGCACATTTCCAGCATTAAAAGCAATTCAGTAGAATTACAACCCACTATCAAGTGGTGCAGAGCACGCTTCATGATTCTCTGGATCTTCCACATAGGGTTGAGCCCACAAAGGGCCTAAAATGTTACAGATTTATATAAAAAATGTTGGAGTGGGATCATATGTGTATTTTTGTTTTTGTAAAGACTCCTAATTCAATGTTGATTTAGCACATATATA
Organism: Scardinius erythrophthalmus; assembly: GCF_964197995.2. NCBI lineage: Eukaryota > Metazoa > Chordata > Actinopteri > Cypriniformes > Leuciscidae > Scardinius > Scardinius erythrophthalmus. The sequence goes on from NC_138236.1 coordinate 13,759,580, forward strand.
TCATCACAAAATGTCCTGATGTCATTGGAGGACACAGAATCCTGTACTGATGAACAAATATAGCAAATACGTATGTGTGAGATTAGGGTTAGGGTTAGGGTTAGGGTTAGGGTTAGGGTTACCCTAACCCTAGCACAAAATATTTCAATATACAGCAAAGAAGGAAAATCAGAAGCTAAATCGATAATAAAGAAAGAAGTTATGAGAATGTAGCAGGAACAATAGAATAGAGGAAACAAGGGAGGGGAACTATGTTTATAAACCCTTAGGTTGGGGTACGAAGGGGGAAATCATTGCAAGGTTACAGTTAGGGCACACTAGACCAAACAAAACTCTGCATCTAATAGGGAAGCATGATACTGGTTTATGTAATAATTGCAATGTACCTGATCAGCAGAGTATTGTTATGATGTGTAATAAATATGATAGCAGTAGTGAAGAGGAAAATTTAGGGCATGGGAGAGATTTTAAAAGAAATATTAAATAAATCATCAGGCCATAAAATAATGTAATATTTATTTTTAGTTTCTAAGAGCTACCAAGCTGGATAAAATCATTTGTTTTATTTATGTATTTCGTATAATAACATAGCATGTAAGCCAGAGATCACTTATAACCTGAGGGTGGCGGTAATGCACTAAAACAGTTTGCGACCGCCGTTAAAAAATCAAAGAAGAAGAATCGCACGTCACACTGCAAAGTCACCAGGAAAAGTATCCTGCCGATGAAAGAGGCTGCTGACACGTGGAGAGAGACACTGCCTTAATTGGACTAAAACCCTAAAACAGGTGAGTAAACATTTTTAAAAAATTAATTTAATATGTTATTCAGTTGAGAGATGATATCAGATGAATTGGAAGTCACACATGCCCCCTAATACCTTGAAAAACTTCTTAAAACTGCGGCAATTTGCGCGGGCACATTAACCGAACGTCGACAAATGCGCCCGCGCGTTCTGCTGGTTTTTTTTTTTTTTTTTTTTTTTTTTTTCACATAGCAGCAAAATAGACTTAAAATACTCCGTCATTTATGGTCATACAGACTTGGAATATGGAAAAATAAACTGTAAAATGTCTTTTTTATGTGTCCACTTACAATCGAAACAAAACATTATGCTTTTGTGTGCTTTCTGCCTCTCCTTCTCCATGAACTTTTTTTCTGGAGCAGGTCTCTAAACGTAAGCAAAACTCAGCAAATACACACTGGCAAGAGTAATCTTTATAATAATTTAAGTGTTTACTTTTTAATGATCTAATTCAAAACGAAAGAGAATATTCTGTTTATGTAATCTATATAAAAAGAGAGACGTTAGTCGTTCTCATGGCAACTCATTAGCTGCTAATCACCCGCTGAAAGCGCGCGCTATTCAAACGTATATATTTGTTCTAATATGAATCGCGTTTGTATGCGTGAATGAACGGCTCAGATGCTCGTTTACTACAATTACAACATGCTATTTTTACATGAACGTAACGCTATTATAGTTTAGCTTTTCCTTAACTATATTGCAATACTGAGATGAGTAAAAATCTGCTGAAATATGCTCATGAAATATTTTGTTTAAATAAAATGCAATGTTTTAAACGTATGCTATTACACTGCAAATTAAAATGTATACGCCCTATATTAATGTATCATAATATATGTTTGAGACGAAATATGAATGTTTTTAGACAATACTAATGAATCCTTAACTTTGAAATACGTATGATAAAATGTATGCTTTTTACAAAGGAAAAAATACACTTGGAATAGTTAAAATTGTAATTGTTGTTGACTTTCATATTATTGTGTTTCATTAGTCACAAATTTGGGGAGAGGATAAATATTCCAAACCTGTCTGAAAATACAATATGATGATTAACTGCACAATTACTAGAAATGTTTACATTTGATATTATAAAATTTGCTTGCATAAAAATTTGTTTAACTTTAAACCAATTCTGTAGAATGGCCCATATATCCTATTTGAACAGGATTTGTTTCCAGGTATGACTGTGGGCTTTTGACTTTCATTTATATTAGTATTATTTTGTTAACTATATGCTAAATAAATTAAAAGCAATATACTGTGTCTGTGTGTGTGTATACATTTCTTGTCAGCCGTCTTCTTAGGTGTGTCTTCTTAGCTACAATGAAGTTTTAAGAGTTTTTATCCAGTCATCAATGGCTTATTGATCATTATAGGTATTATCAATAATTAAGTTGTTGTTGTTGCTAGTTTGAGTCGAGAAATACACATTTCAGCATTATCATCACTAATCTGTGTGTGCATTTTCCTTGAGAACCAAGCAAGTTGACTCATGAAACCATTTGTTTATTATATCGTGATTGCATATCTCAATCACAATATTGACCTCAATAATTCCAATGACAATGACATTTTCCCCAAATCGTGCAGCCCTTGCCAGAAGTATATAGCCTAGATATATTTACACTGTCCGCTCAGTACAACAGAGGCAGGAGCTCTGCACTGGGGTTGCTCGAGTTATATGGGCACACAACTTGCTACAAGAGCTATATCCACTATTACGAACAATAAAGTAATATTTGACAAATTTTGTCTTTCAGATTATGAAAATGTTCAAAGGCCAATCTCAAGATACTCTGGGAGGTCTTTCTCAGAGCAAATGGTCACTTCTAAGAGGTTTGTTTAATCGATTCCAGAAAACAACAGTGTCCCATGCCCCCATTTCTTTAATCCACTCTTGGCACTCTCACCCATGCTACAGTTCCTGTAGATTACCACACACATGTAATTTCTAAATGGTGAATTTGTTTCTTCAGGCTCTTTACCAACCAGCTGATGGCAAAATTCAATATGAAGGGGAAGGTGAAGAAGCAGAAACTGCCTCTGGAGACGACTAAAACTTTTGAAAGGTAAAGGTACACAGACATATTTTGTTGTGTATTTGATGGTTAAATGCGCACACAAAGCCTAAAGTATAATTTCCTTGTCTAGTTGCGGTCGGTTTCGGTGCGCACACACATAAGCCACCTTGAAGTTGGAAACAGCGTCCCTTGCTCGAAGTTATTGTCCATTATTACATGGCTTGGTTGAACTCTAATGTAGAAACTAAGCGGTGTGTTATTTCTTGATAACACAACTCTGCTAAGTATAACACACCGTTGCCATGAAAAACAGGTTTGCTATAGACGCAGGATTCTAACCGTAGAGACGTAACGGAGTATTTTCTTTAGCAGAAGCAATACAATCCTTTTTAAATGAATAAACTCCTTTTTAAATCAATTTTTTATGTCAAATTATTATGACCGCCGCTAGCGTAGCTAGCGAAAGCGGTCATATAGGGATTGTCAAAGTGTTTTTTTTTGTTTTTTTTTGTCACCTTACTGAATTTTTCGTCAACGATACCAGGGACACCGAAGCACCGGGGAACATGAAATTTGGTGGGCATGTAGCCCCACTAGACTTCTAAGTCTAGTGAAAAATTTCGTTTGGTCCCCGGGGGCCACTCCTCCCCCCGCGCTGGGCCCCCCCCAAACCCAAAAAAATGCAGTTTTTCCTAAATAACTACCTGAACCGTGGCACCGAGGATGAAGACATTTTTATGGTATGTTGCTCTTAAGGGCCCACATCAACCTAGCCCATAATCACTCATTTGTGATTTGCGCCCCTCCCATAAAAAATGAAAATGCAATATTATTCTGCTTTAATCGCCCCTATCTTCAGTGGAGATGTTCAGAACTGCACCATATTTCATGTGTATGATTAACTTGACATCCTCTGGGGGTATCCTCTGCTAAGTTTTGTAGAATTTCATCCATGGGGGGGTATAAAATAAATTCATTTATGTGCACATTTAGTGACTGTACACTCATCGGCCTGTAGATGGTGCTGTTGAGCGAAGGGTTGCTGGTTTAGGATGATACTGTCACACACACACATGCAGGAATACAAACAAACGCAAGCATGCACACACACTGACATCCACACGCACAGACACCCACCCATACACACACATACAAATCCACATGCACAGATACACACACACAAACACACACGCGCACACATGTACACACACATACATACACGCGCACACACACACACACACAGACACACACACACACACACACACACACACACACACACACACACAGACAGACATGCACATACTATTACTTTTTTTGGTATATACATAAACACGCAATACAGCCAAATTACTCCACGTCATTTATTTTTGTGGAAAGCCAGTGCAGGCCTGAGCGGCGGTCATATTTTGTACCGCGATGCGGTACATCTAGTTAATTTATTTGGTGGGTAGCCATGTAATAAGCGGGATAATGTAGAGCGATGCGGTTGTTATAGCGAATACAACCCCTTCAGGCAGATTCAAGACCCCTCCGCATCAGCCTGCGGGGTTGTATTCGCTATAACATCTGCCTTGCTTTACATTATCCCTTACTTAAATAGCTCTTTTTTATTATCAAACAAGTAACCGCAATGCAACAGTAGAGACTGCATTTTACAACAACTCTCTTCTGCATTGCAAATTTAAAAAATGCATCATAGACAGATGATTTAATATTATCTCGTATAGAAACGGCTGGCAAAGATAGAATTTGCAAGATAACATCTATTTATCATTAATAAATAGTAAGTGCATTTTCTCAATTTCTCCAGTACTGACAGCAGAACTGATAACGTTGGAGCTGGATACTTCACTGGATTACCTCTTTCTAAACTCATCTACAAGTAATCTAGTATTTGCTAAAATGGAAGTTATAGTATCCAAAAGCATTACATTTGGGCTGTGCTTGAGAAATTTTATTATATGCAGTCTCTCTCAATTCATGATTGCTATCTTAAATATCTTGTCACCCAAGGCCACTGTCTATTGCAGTCTTACACCTTCCTAACATACAGCGACGCCAGGCGCGCAGATGGCACTGGGGACGGGGGGGACATGACCCCCCCAGATTCATAGTGACCCGATCCGTCCCCCGCCCTCACTATCCCTACGAAACGCGACAAAAATCGGTAAAACAGGGGATTAATCAGTGTTTTCGCTATACATTATGTGTATACACTATAGCCTACATAAACGTGTTTTTGCCAAACGGATTTAAATCCGATCTTCAATTCCCGCGCTTGGTCCCGCGTCTGTGACTTACTTTCACTTTGATTTGCGATAGTTTGCTTGATGAATATGTTCAGCTTCTCGTCTGCGGCGATGCTGTTCCAGTAGCGTCGCCATATCCGGCTATAACATTACATATAGCCTATAACACGCTCTCACACGTTAATTTTTTAGCATTTTTGGAAGGAGTAAAATTTACATATATGGTTTCAACAACCAGATGCATTTACACTTGTTCAGTTTCGTCTGGGATGCGGACCAGACCTCCTCCTGAAGTGGTTTGAGCGATCGGATTCAAATCTGTCTCGAATGCGTTTCGGAGGGCATTTACACCTGGTCTTTTCACGATCGGATAGCTATCCCATCACAGAAAGCGCATGAAGTGGCCAGGTGTAAACAGCCCCTATTTCTGAGCTGAGCCGGTGATTTTCTGAACTGAAAAAAATTGACTGTATAAATGTCATATAAAGGCGATGAAGAGACAAAAAAAATCACCTCGTTTTTTCAAAAACCAAACAATTAGTATTATTATTATTTGCACATAGGTTCTTTGCTTTTTTGTTCATAATGATAGACTTTGTATGCTGAGATAAGCAAATGTTAAAAAAAAACATACTTTGCTAAAGACATGAAGTTTTGGTGGGTGATTGGCAAACTAGTCAAATAACAGTCTGATCATGCATTGCTAGTGGTGATCAGGTAGGCTTTTGTTTACCTTTGGTCATTGTTGTTTATCCATGATTTCAAATAACAATCCCCCAATGGCTTTTTAATGCAAATCATTAGCCCAAATTATGCAAAGTTACTACTTGAGCACTAGTTAAAGCCCAAATTACGAAAATAACGAATTGAGTTTAAATCATTTGCTGACAGCTTGGTCCCCCCCAGTTAAAAAATTCTATCTGCGCCCCTGAGCGACGCGAGTTTACAGAACCCATTTTCAGTCATTTGTTTGCTGCCATATACCACACCAGTCACCATTTGTCACTGTAGTATTGCCACTTCAAGGATTAGTTCACCTCAAAATGAAAATTTCCTGATAATTTACTCACCCCAATGCCATCCAAGATATTCATGTCTTTCTTTCTTCAGAGGAAAAGAAATTAAGTTTTTGAGGAAAACATTCCAGGATTTTTCTCCACACAATGGACTTCAACGGTAACCAAATTGTTGAAGTCCAAATTAATGCAGTTTCACGCTGGACGTAGGCAGAAGTACCGCCCCGTTGTTTACAAAGTGAACTTGCGAAGACTAATACAAACCATTTTAAATAAACTGACAAAAATCCATAAATATGTCATTCAACATACAATAAATTTGAACAATCCTCCTCCACGCTTGTAAACAATGAGCCGGTATAAAAATATTGTATGTTAACTTGCAATGTTACTTATGGATTTTTTGTTTTTGTTCAACTCTTGCAGCTGCAGTCATAAAATGGGATAAAGAAGCTACAGAGGCTACAATCAAGCATCATGCAGCAGAACATCTTAAACGTGCCGTGGAGGGCATACAGGGGTGGAAATAATGAGGAATTTTACATGAGTACTGTAAGGCGCGTGTGTTTATTTCTAGTTTAGGGGACTTTGTCTCTCTCCCCCTTTCCAACCACCCACCCCCAATCTTGGTCTGGAGTAATTTGTTTTTTGTTCACTTGGCAGTTCAGTGTAACCATTAGAGTTGTTTTATTTATCAGCCTGTTCATAATTTGCTGAAAACCTCATTAAAGATGGAAAAAAATTGTCATTTCAAACTATTTTTGCTTTTTTTTTATCAATAATCAGATGTCACTTATTTCCAATTGCAAAAATATAAGGCTACTAAAACGTATTTGCATGTTTTAGACAGGTGCATCAAAGGGATAGGTATTAATTTATTATTTACAATTTTAAAGCAGTAGTTCTGCACACTGCTTTTACTATGACTAGAATGAGTTTTATTGAATACCATGTTGTCATCCAACCTTGGAACAAAAGCCTGTTTGATGACCAAAACATGGTTTAATAAAGCTAATAGTAAAGCTAATTTCGTTTGTGCATCTTAAAATTTTTTATGAATGTTCTTTAGACGTCTGTAAGTGACGTTGAAATGACGTTGTGAAAACTTTCATTTACAATATTGTAAAGATGTCACTTGGACATCAAAAATCAACATTTAAAAGAGATGTCTAATGAACGTTCACTATGTACTTCAATAGTGAACGCTAAAAAGACGTCTAAAAAAGACGTCATAAAAACTTTCATTCTGGCTCCTCAGCGGACGTCTTCTGAACGTTCACTTTTTATGTCAGTTGGACGTCAACAGTGAACGTCAAAAAGACGTCTAAAAAAAGACGTCATAACTTTTATTCTGGCTCTTCAGCGGACGTCTTCTGAACGTTCACTTTTTATCTCAGTTGGACGTCAACAGTGAACGTCAAAAAGACATCTAAAAAAAGACGTTCAAGCTGACTCTTCATTGGACGTCTTTTGAACGTTCACCTTTTATGTCACTTGGACGTCAACATTGAACGTCAAAAAGACGTCTAAAAAAGACGTCATAAAAACTTTCATTCTGGCTCCTCAGTGGACGTCTTCTGAACGTTCACTTTTTATGTCAGTTGGACGTCGACAGTGAACGTCAAAAAGACGTCTAAAAAAGACGTCATAACTTTCATTCTGGCTCCTCAGTGGACGTCTTCTGAACGTTCACTTTTTATGTCAGTTGGACGTCAACAGTGAACGTCAAAAAGACGTCTAAAAAAGACGTTCAAGCTGACTCTTTATTGGACGTCTTTTGAACGTTGACTTTTTATGTCACTTGGACGTCAACATTGAACGTCAAAAATACGTCTAAAAAAGACGTCATAACTTTCATTCTGGCTACTCAGTGGACGTCTTCTGAACGTTCGACAAAGGCGTTGTAATGACGTCGTTTGGACGTGTCTGTGCTCAGTGGGTAGCTTAGATCAGGCATAGCCTAGTTAAAAGTGTGGATGTGCGCTGTACTCCTTTTTGCTGCTTTCATTATTACTTTAGAGTTTTTCTAATACATTAACTTTTTGTCAAACTTGTCACCGCGATATGGCGCATGCTTGGTAACCATAGATATGACCATAGACAGTATATAAAGTTGGTAACACATACGTGACGTCACCGCGCTTCAGTCTGCAGCGAGGAGTACTTGCCCATCCTTGTATTTTATTGATAATGATAATGTTATTTAGTTCTTGAGCAATAAAAAAAGAAAAAAGAAAAGAGTAGCCTACTTGCCCAGGGGGCCCCACAAAATCCAGTTATACTATATAGACCCCTGTTGTATGAATAATTCTAGATTTAAATGAAAACCACAAAAACATGCAATATGGTTAAATATTTTTTGTCCAAATATCTGCTTCTCTTACCTCCCTAAAAATGATTTAGTCCGATCTAAAGTATTTATTAATTATTCAGTCAGTGACAAACATCAGATGGACCCAATAGAATTGTAAGTCCCACCCCAGCGCGTGAACAGAACCAATCAGAGTTGAGGCGGCAGCTGCCTGAAGTTAACGATGCACTTGGTGGAAGAGCAGGAGACTGACTGACTGACTGAGAAATGTTGGGGAAAAGAAAACATAAATCAGGGTATCAGAAACGCCATAAAAAGAAGGAGAGGGAGGCCAGGAGAGAGTAAAAGACAGGTTGTATTGTTATTTCGCTGGGAATAAGAAAACTACCGTCTCCAGCCTGCCGGGTAGCCTACTGTCACTTTTCATTATCGGTGCGCACCACAATCGACCGAATGATTACGTGGTCAAAATTCCTGTCTTTTTACACTATTGTAAATAGAGTTAAAAAAAATTTATACAACGCATTGCATTATGCCCCTGACCTGCCGGCTGATGATGTAGGCTATTTATTACATCAAGAAAACACGAATAGGCCTAGGCTACAACACACTGCACTTGGATGAATAGTTTTATTAGCTTGATTTAATAATATTACCAGTTCCATATTATCTTTATTAAAAAATAAGACAATAAATGATTTTATTTTTAAATTTGACTGCATTCTTGTCCATTTCTAAATGTTTACTTTTTGATTTATGAATTATGACAGACTGATGGGGGGAAAAACATAATTTTGCTGTTACTTTGTTACTTGGTTTTATTATAATTTATCAATTTCTTGCTTTTTGTTAGTTTTTATTAGTTGTAATTTTTATATAAACATCTAACTTTTAAAATAAAGGTTTTACAACAACATCACCATCTTCTGTTAAATGTGGGCCTCCTCATCTATTGTACAGTATATGATATTGGTGGAGGGTGGTCGGGGCCCACGTCAATATTTTTTCAGGCGGCCCCGAATCCTGTAGCTACGGCCCTGTACATACATAAATTTTATTAGTTTTCCATAATTAAATTAAAGTATTAATCCTCATTCAGATTAATCATCATAATGTTAGGTCTTTCTTTTAACTCAGTCTATTTAAGTTAAATGAAGACAACATGTCATCAAAATGGTTGCTTTGACTCATGATCTTAAATTCTTGCATCCAATTATTCTTAATACTATTTTAAGGTGTGGTATCTAATTTTGGTTCAGAAACTTGTTTCTCCTCAGGCACAAGTGACGGATTGGATATGATGTAGGCTGAATTCTCCATTTTACTCTGTGGCTCAGTTCCACTCAAGCCCCGGATGTTCTCAGCACTCTTCCTAGCGTATTCATATACATTCTTCATGAATGCGTCTTTGGTATTGTGCTCCTTTTTGTAAATAATTATATAACATTTCTGCAAAAAGTGGCAACTCAGGATTCCGTAGTTCGAAATAAGAATAACAACCACCTCCACAGCAGGTACATATTTGCCACTGGTGGTGACATGCACAGGGATGAAGATGACCCAGGCCATGAGGTAGATGAGCATACCGAATGTGATGAACTTGGCCTCATTATACTTCTGCGGAAGTTTTCTGCCTTTAAAAGCAAACGTGAAACATATAAGTGCCAACAAAGCTATGTATCCCAGCATTAACCCGAACATCACACTTGAACCTTCTTGGCATTCCAGCAGAATTACTTCGGGCTGCACTATGTCTTTTTTAAAAGGCGCGTACAAGGTCAGCCAAACAGCGCAAATGATGATCTGCAGCCCCGTGCAGATGCAGATGATCACATATGGCTTGCAGAGCCTGTCCAGTAGCTCCTTCACCTCTAGGTTCGTCTGGAATGCCAGAAGAATCTTCAAGGACTTGACCAGGATGCATGAGACACACAGCGTGAAGCTCAGACCAAAGATGACCTGCCTCACCCTACACGTCTCATTACTCGGTTCACCCACAAAGAAAATTATACTGACAAAACTTCCCAGCAGCGAAAAAAGGATCAGATGACAAAGGGGTCCACCTGCAGCCTTTACCACCGGAGAGTGCCTTTGGCAGAAGAACAGTGCAGACATCAAGAAGAGGAGGAGGACGCCGACGGCAGCCAGCGTCAACAGAACGATAGCGAACCCACAATTCCACTCTAAGTACTCATAAGGCTTGAGATGACATTCTGACCTATTAACGTTTGACATACTCTTGGGGTCACACTGGAAACATGCATCTGCATCTGAAAGACAATTTAAAAACATTTTTGACTGTTGGGGTATAAACTAAAAATAAAGATCAGAGATTTTCATCCTAAAGGTGCTGTTGAATTAGCTAAGTTTTTCGTGCAAACAAGGTGCATTGTTCATTGTCGATAGCGTAGACTATGACTATCAACTAGCGTTGACTATGACGCATTGCTCACACAGAAGTCATTTTTAAATCAAGTTTGCATGACCAACTTGAACATGAGTAAAATCTGTGTGGTGAAATTATTTTCCCTCACATTTATTCTGATTGTAATGTCTCAATTTAGCAGTGAAATTTCGCCCAGCAAAGGTGAATGTGACTTCACCTTTAGAGTAAGGAACTTGACACCAAGGAACTAACCTGTTTGGCTGGAATATTGGTTTTCCGTGCAGGTGAGACACTCATAACAGCAAGTGTGCTGACCATCTGCTGTTTTTTTGTACTGCCCTGGATAACAGCTCTCTGAACACTTAGATACCACCTGAGAAAAAACAAGTGAAAGACTGCGTTAGAGAATGCTTTTTAGAAACTACCGTTCTGGCCATTTAACACAAAACCTGTTAAAAAACACAGTGCTGATGAATGCTTTTGCATTCTCATAGTTTTACGTTCCCCTGGGAAAATCAGCATTCGCCTGAAAGCCTAAAAAAATCAGCATTCGCTTTTGTTATTTTCCAAGAACCTTTGCGTTTCCTTGAAAAACTTTTGAACTCCTCAAGAAATTTTGCGCTCTCTCGCAAAGTACTCAAAATGTTTACAAGCGAACGCAAAGTTTCACTGGATAAATGCAAATAATTTGCGAGAAAGCACACAAGCACGCTCCTCTAAATAAAGACTATAAACCGTTTTTCTTTTTGAGAAAATAAAGCACACGTGATTCAGTATAGCCATTAAGCTTTCTCCAATGATAGAGCCACAGACCCTCATAACTCCAAATAATAAGCCCATCTCTGGTAAGACACTTGCTGCATTCACGGCATGTCATATAAATAATTAAGCTCTGTATGCTTTTGAATCATTCCCGCAGTACTTTGATGTCATACAACGATTGGTCTGCACAGCGCTGCTGGTCAGGTGGTACAGCGGCCACATGGTGAAAGTCTTAGCTCTCGGGAAATTACAAGTTCAACATGCATGTTCCAGTTCAGAATAAAGGTGATTACGACATGCCATGAACGCACCTAATGCAAGAGACACTGATGTAAAAACATGCTCTAAGGCACTGGAAAATTGAGATGTGACGTCTGTTGACGTCAATAATAATAAAAAAGTTAATAATAACAGTAATACATTTGTTTAAACTGTAAAGAATTATACAAAAATCCTCCCCTAACAACAAGTTCCAATAATACTGTGATACTACGTGTCATGATACTTTAGCTGGTCTCAGAAAAAGGAAGAGCTTACTTCAGCAGAAAATCTGTCTCTATAAAAATGATCATTAAAGAGTACAAATTACCTTCAAATCTCTTAGATGCTTGATTGAAGTGAAATTGCTGTAGGATGGATCGTATACTGATATTTTGCCATGTCCTTCAGATTCGTATTCATCCCATCGGAGGATATCATAGCCCAAATTAATGTCGCCATTCTCATCGAAATTGTACATTACTCCTTCTTTCTCAAAAGTGACATTGAACAACTGTCTACTGAGCTGAAACACAAACATGCAATGATTTTTTTAGGATGTTAATTGTGACAAGAATTTGGCAGCAAGTGTTTTTTTAGTGTGGTAAAATACCTCCCAGGGCTGGATAGCTGTTGGGGTTTTGCATTGTCTTATTACGCAAAGTTCAGCCACAGCATTAGCAATAGCACTGACTGCCATCTGAACGTTGAAGACCAAGGCCGAATTCATGATCAGTTTCTGTACTGCATTTGTAGCAGTTCCTATATAAGGTTGTTTTAAAAATTCCTTCAGGAATGAATTGTTCAACTCATCTTCACTTTCAAACTGCAGATCCTTAAGGTACTGATGAAAGGGTGTAACATTTCCACTCTTGAAGGTGAAGCCCAGTACTGTTCCAATATCTGAGAGTTTTACATCTTTCAGAATATCTTTAGCAGTTGACCAGTTATCGCTGGCCACCCATACCTTATTACTTGCAACATTCTTGCTCTGTAGACCCTCAAAAAGCAACTTCATTTGAAATGATTTAGCAAATGAGACCACCACATTAACCTTCGTATTTTTTTCAATGATGTCCACGGTCTTGTTGATGGAGGCGTTTAATTTTTGTTCGTTTGCTAGGGAGTCTGGTAGGATCACCTTAAAGGCCACACAAATTCCCTCGGTTTCGGTGTGCTTAACAAAACTTTCCATGGCAGAATGCCCATAGTCTCCATCTGTAATGATAATGCCAACCCAGGTCCATTTATTGTCCTTCAGAAGTTTTACCATGGCATGGGTTTGGTACTCATCATTGGGGACGGTCCTCATGAAAGCTGGGAAACGACTTTTGTCACTTAGAATAATAGCTGTAGATCCGTAACTAATCTGCAGAACAGATAAACAGACAACAATATATTACCCCATCCTAATTTTGAGTTATATGAGTGGAGAACTTGCAAGAGCTTACCTGTGGAATCAGCATAAGGTTGAGTTCTCTGGCAATTGCGATGGAGATCTCCGAAGAAGTGGTCCCAATTAACGCCGTTATGGGCCGGACAGGTTGAGAAGAGTTTGTTGGTGAATCACAGTCTGAGAGAGGCCGTGTGAGATCTTGGACGGCCCAAAGTGCAGTTGTGACATCAGAACATGTGTCATAGATGCGGTATCCAAGAGTAATGTTCAAACGGCTCAACATGGGGGATCTGTTTGCCATTTCCACAGCATGAATCATAGCTAGAGCCTGATTTAGACCTTTTGTATAGAATCTAGAGAGAACCAAAACCACGTTGAGATGATTGTGACAAGATTCTTCAGATTAAAGCATATAAGATACTTGAGAGAAGACTTTAGTACATACTGATGATTATTCACCATCTATTTTTAGAGGGAAAGCACCAAATCAGCATATTAGACTGGTTTTCTGAAGGATCATGTGACACTGAAGACTGGAGTAATGGTTGCTGAAAATTCAGCCTTGCCATCACAGGAATAAATTAGATTTTTAAATATATATAAATAGTTATTTTAAATTGTAATAATATTTCACAATATTACAGTTTTTACTGTATTTTGATCAAATAAATGCAGACCTGGTGAAAATAACAGACATACGTCTTTCAAAAATATTTATATATATTTTCAGCATTCTACATTTCTACAAATCTTTTACTGTAATGTCTATAAATCCCTATTAACAAACAGACAAAAAAACATTTACATTTAGTCAAATGATCGGTTCAGCCCAGTCCGCTTTTTTTCTGTCCTTCATAACTGGATTCTCCAGAATGAACACTCACCTGCTGCAGGTGGGACGCTGAGGAGAAGAGAACCTGTTTGAGCTGTTGAAGTTCACTGCCGTCACTGCCTCATGGATGGGGAAAAGACCTCCAATGATGATGTCTCCAGGGGCTGTTGCCCCATGGAATTGTGTCAGAGAGGCATCTGTGACCTCAAACTGCACAGACAACATGAGTAAGAGGATCGTCAAATCCAAACGAGCCATCACTGCTGTAGGCTGTTTTCCCTGAGTTCAGCCGGGGCGAATGACAGGTGTGCTCTCATACATCTTTGTTTATAATACACGCTTTCTTCATATAGCTTTAAAAAAAACATGCAGACCTCCCACATGTTTCTCAAGTCCCTCCCTTATAGGAAGTTGAGGTAACTTCTGTTAAAAAAAAGCAGGTATCTTCCTGTAAATCAGGTGAAACATAACAAATGCAGAAAAACGTCTTAAAACAACAAAAGGGCCGCAGGTTGTTTCTTAATACACATGTGTACAGGAAAGAACAATCATTGGGTTATTATAGTTGTAGGGCTATAATTGTCACTTTTCTCAAAAAAATTTAGTTTAACTTGGTTGTACCACAATATCTTAAACTGAAATAATAGGCAATGAAAATAACACTTATCCAAACTGATTTGAAACCTTATACTGTAGCCTACTTAGATATACATTTTTCAGAGCTTCTTAACATAACTTTAACTATAACATAAGTGGTGATGCTCAAGAAGTTAAAGTGTGGGGAACTGCTAGGTCAAAAGAAACTGACTGAAAATAAAACGAACATCGGCATAAAAGTGGATATATAATGTAATATTTACTGCGAAGTCGGGAAATCGTGTAACAAAACTGATATAAGTCACAACATAGCCTACTGCCGTTATTTGTAGGCTTCATTTTCTTTGTCCTTTTACACATTCATATAGGCCTATGTGTGTATTATTATTAGTGGCTTATATGATTTTAGATACAAATGTGTATGTATTATTAGAGGCTTATATGATTTTAGATTCAAATTCATAGGTTACTACAGGAAAAACACAAATAAACACACAATAAAACGATAAAGTCCGATCTAAAGATAAAATGACTCCAAAACAAGCACAATAACAACTTAGTACAAAACGTCTATAACATGCTCCCGCCGATCGACTGTCCTGCACAGTTTATCTCCAACCCTAATCAAACACACCTGAAGCAACCAATTAACGTCTTCAGAATCGCTTGCATATTAAAGACGTGTGTTTGATTGGAGATGAACTGTGCAGGACAGACGATCGGCAGGAGCAGGGTTGTGCACCTCTGGTCTATGCGACGTGAAAGTTACAGGTCTAGCGCCCCTAGCGCCGCAAAAGTTCCGCGGTGTGGCGTTAAGACAAAAGAACCGCAAAAAATATTATATAAAAAATATAATTAAATAATAAATATAATTATTTTTAATAAATTATATTAAAAATAATTCAATAAAAATTAAAATGAGTAAAATTCATGCAAATTGAAAAATTTACACTAAACAACGACCTACAAAATAACCAAGACAAAACAAGAGAAATGTTAAGTAGTGCATCAATATCATTAGGCTATTAACACCATTCATTACAGTAGCCTAGGCTAAAAAATTATCTTGAAGTGAAAGTGGCTTAATAGTTCACGCCACCTTGTGGTGAAGCACTCAGATACTTCCATAGCTTAATTATTAAAATAATAACTGGTAATTATCACAAAATACTCTCCTTCAAATAAAAAATCAAAATAAAAAACGCCAAATTTGAGATATAAAATTAGCAATTGAAAGATATGAAGTTACAATTGGATATGGGTCTGGTTTCACAGACAGATCTTAGATTAAGCCAGGATTAGGTTTCAGTTCAATTAGGACATCAAGTTGCGTTTGTTCTTTAGAAAAAACATTACTGGCGTCCATCTTGAGACAAAATGGCACTGACGTATTTTAAAGTCGTAAAATATTTGAATTAACTGTGAAATTAAGTTTGTTAAAAATGTTAGTATTTTAATGTTAAGATAATAACTTCATGCTACTTAGTAACTTCTATCACTAATTAAAGTAATCAAATCACGAGACTGTTTTCAGCGTTATAATTTAAACATCAAAATATGATAACTGATTCAAATATCATATTTTAATATAAGCTACAATTTATAGGCTATTAATGCATGAAGAAAATAAGGTTGAATGCAGGAGCTCTAAAATAATGCATCGACTTCAAATGATGAATGCAGCCAAGGAAAACGTGAAGAATGGAAAAGCACATTGCTGGGAAGAAAGTGGAGATTAACACAGGTAAGACAAATAAAATTATCCTAATAACTGTCCTATCCTATCCTAAATTATCAAACTGTTGGTCAGGCGAAGGTGACTGGTTTTATTCAAAAGAAGTTATTTTAGGAAAAATATTATTCTAATTATTGCACTTAAGACTGATAGCACATGCAGCTAAAGTAACAACAAAAAAAACATTTTACATTTCAATGCAGGATTTTAGATCTCTGGCCGTCCCTCTGAAGCAAGGTGTCCCCCAGGGAGCTTTCTCCATTAGGCTACTATTGAATTTACATAGGCCTACTAACCAGGTAGTAGGCCTATATGTAAATTCAATAGTAATGGAGAACACTCCTTGGCTGGTTCATATCTTACATCGACATGGTTTTAATTATCATATCTACGCTGCAGCGTAGATACATCAAATATGTGTAAGCCTGCTCTATTTACTCAAGTTGATCAAATCTCCACCTGTTATTGTAATATACATACAATTCACCCTCTATATAAATGAACACGATTTTTCATATCAACAGAAAAATATACCGGGATAGCTGGCTTCTCTTGAGACTCCCCTTCACAGCATATAGCCCGCCCGCACATTGACATGATTGGTTTCAAGATAGAAATTACGTTTTTGATTCACTGCAGTTTGAAGGAGAAAATACTCAGCAATGGTTTTGACTTATGAATTTGCACATGGTTTGTCTTAAAGCATATTACAGTTTTTCTCCATTGGTTTGGCTCATTTCTTGAAACAGAAATTACATTCTCAAAACTCTAAGATCATTTGGCAAAACAGTCTTACTGTTCAGCACAACACTATAGCTCACTTGCAAAAGCTCATATCTCTCCCAAAACTGTTCACTCATGCTTCAAAACTAAATTCCTCTCCCATATAAAGAGTCAGTGCCACGAAAATGGCAAAGATCCTTCTCAATTGCTTTGGCTCATTTCTTGAAACAGACCGGACGTTCTCAACTCTCTTGGTGCTTTTGCCAAAATAACGTGGATGGTTCGGCACAACACCATGGTTCACCTGCAAAAGTTCATTCCTCTCCCAAAACAGTTCACTCATGTGTCAAAACTAAATTTCCTTCTCATTTAAACAGTCAGTGCCCCCAAAATGCTTCGTCCCTTTGGCATTGTGTAAGCACTGCAAGTCAAAATGTTTAGATGTTTTGTCACTATGGCAGAGGACCATTGAAATATCCCTCATGTCCACCTTTCAGTCTTAGCCCATCATTGACAGTGGTTACTGTACTGTTTTTTGTCTAGCTAACAGAATACAATTGTGTATAAAACTGAAAAAAAGAAATAGGATTTTAGGGTAAGAGTAGCCTCCAAGGTTTAACAGCACACATTGCACTCATACTGCCAAGGAAATTGTAACCATTATCATTCACACACATAAAGTAACTTCCATACATCAGAGTAAAAAGAAAATGTATACAGCATAATATACTCAAATATAAACACACAAACAAAAAACAATGAAAATGATATGCAGCCTACAGTGCTGTAAATAAAGCTGGAGTTTCACAACTAACAGTTCTTCACTGGTCGCTGTCCTCATCCTCACCCTCCTGGCCATCCACACGCTGCTGTCTGTCTGGCCACAGATTCTCGTCCACATCACAGCGTATATTCTCCCTTGCGATGCAATGAGGGAAGAAACGGCGTGCATGTCGCAACCATCTCCTACACTGATCTCCTGTAATATCCACACACGCAGCGTCCATTGCATGGAGCAGGGACCTCTGATCTTGAGCCCGATGCTCATACAATCTCCACCTCCAAGCGGAGAAATACTCCTCAATAGGATTGAGGAAAGGAGAGTAAGGTGGTAGGAACACCATGACCATCCTGAATGAATGAATCGTGAACCAGGCCCTGATGAGCGGGCCACGGTGGAAATTCACATATAAGTCCCATATAATGACATATTGTGGTAGGTGAGGCCCTACGAGACCTCTCTCATTTTCAGGGATCAAATCAAAATGAAGGCAGTCCAAGAAGATGAGGAGCTTCTGTGTATTGTATGGGCCAAGTCTGGGGATGTGAGTGGCCACACCATTCTCAGATATGGCAGCACTCATAGTTATATTGTCCCCTCGCTGGCCTGGGACATCCACCATGGCCTAGTGGCCAATAATATTATATATATATATATAAAATGGTACACATATATGGTATTCATGGTATTATGTTCTTGACTAATTTTGACAATTGAACAGACTATTGTGCATGTGATGACTTATACAATGAAATGACGCTGACATGTTGTGGAGCGAACAACCATTAGACTGAGAATCAACAATCAGTTTAGATCAACAAGATCTATTCACTTGTAAATTGTTCTAAATGTAGGCTACCTGTACGTAATCATTTGCAAAGATGTGCTTAGACATTTGCAATTTGATGAAATGAATGAGAAATTCAATTCTGTTGTGAACAATTGCCAAGTGGTTTGGAGGTTTGTCCATGTTGTTTTGAGAATGTCATTTCTGTTTCAAGAAATGAGCCAAACCAATGGAGAAAAACTGTAAAACATCACCGAGAGAAAAAAAACAAAAACATTAAAAACTTAATTTTCACCACAGGGGATCTTTAAGACATGTTAGTGCAAATTGCTTTCAGTTAAAACATGCATTTAGTCTGGGACTAGGCTTAAGCCTTGTCTGTGAAACCAGGGGATGAAGTTTTTATTTAAACTAATACTGAAACAGGCGTTTATAGCTTAATGTTGGTAAAAACATCATTAAACGTGGTCACAATGGAGAGTAAGCAACAGGGAAGTGGCTAAATTAACCAGACGGCCTCCAATTGCACATGAACAGTTAAAGCATGGTGTAGGCCACAGCCTTACTCATGAAGACAAAAGAGCACTAAAACAATGTATCGCTTCTAAGGGAAAAGGAGAAGAGGCGAGTGGAGGGAGAGAGGGCAATGCTGACTAGCTGTAATCTACAGGAGCAAAAGGGCAATGTAGTACTAAACATGGGGAAAATAAACCGCTCAATAAGCTGATAGGAAGGCGGAGACACTACAACAAAACAAGATTGTCGCTGAACCGTGTAGTGGAGATTAGTAGACTGAATAGAAAGATGAAGAGCTGAAAGAAAGAGAGGAAAAGAGTCAGAGATGACGACTTCCTTGTTTACCAACTCACGCAATCCTGATAACCAGCAGGAGACAGAGAGAAGTGAAACACTGGGCTATCAGCCCACTGGTGCCTTACTCATCTTGTCTGAGGGGAACTTGCATTGTTTTCCACCTCGGAATCAGTTTTGTATTAATTACAACAGTGATTGTGCAAAATTGTCACGTTTTTCATAGTTCAAGCTCCTTTTTGTTCTCGTCTACCCTTGAGAATGTGCTAATTGAAGAGGAAAAAACATTCCTAAATGGACATTAAACCGGAAAGAAAACATTTATCCTCAGTGTTCATAGAGATACCTCTATATAAAGCAAGAGCAAAAGACAGGAGAACAAACATGCAAGGTTTCATAGTTAAATTTTATCTGAAACTAAACTTTTAAACCATACAGAACTAGGAAGTGTAAATAATATGTATACATGTTTAATATAATATTCTTTTAATAGTAATTACAATCTTAATACAAGCATTGTAGAATGAAGAGACATCTTAAACTGCAATTTTCAAGGTGAACAGCAGCTTGATACCAAATTTATTAGATCACTCTAAAGCATGGTACAACAAAAAGGAAGGAAATATAGGGAATGAATAACAAAAACAAATAACTGGCCATTTGATTGGAGCTGAAAATCGTTTTGAGAGCGCAGACTCACAAACAAAACAACTAGATTTACAAATCAGCCGATGCTTAAAAGCTGAGGACAGTCGTGATCAACAGAAGCTGAAATTATTGCACTAGAAAGAACTAAACAGCCGTTCGGAAATACCAGTCGAGTAATTGGAGTTAAATATTATTTACTAATCATTGCAAATTCAGAAATGAGAGCAAAAAGAGGTTGCAGTTGTCAAATTGTGGTCCTTTGTAAAATGAAAAGGATAGAAGAAATGCAGATAGGCCATTTCTCCAATAAATATTTAGGTAAAATTCAAAAGCACTGGAAAGGCTCCTTTGCGATCGTAATCAGCTCCACAGCTGGACTTTCAACAGTTCCTCTTGCTCTAGTGACTCAGTGTTAAAAATTGTTTTGAGAGAAATAGACTAAAATGTTATCAAGTTACTGATCACTAAGAATTCTTCAGGAAAAGGATTTAAAAGATGCATTGGCAGTTGATCCCTAACTTCCAGTTCTTTCTTCATTTCTCTGAATAAAAGTAAGCAAACACTATGCAAATTTGTCTTAACTTAGAAGACATGATAGCATATGCTTCGATAACATGGAACTGAAAGTTTTCCAAGCTTTCATTCTATGTTCGCTATGTAGCTAGTCAATTAACGTCATAACCATGACTGTTGCATGCTTTTTTTTTTTTTACACAGTCTAGCAATGCAATATATATCATAACAGTCCATGTTTAAAGGTTCAGTTCAATCCACACTGATTGTGTCCTAAAAATACCTGCAAAAATTTATGCAAGATGCAAGAACTGATAAGATTTCTGATCAGTCTCATCAAACAACGGTTTCCAGAGCTGGACGGAGACTTAGTTCAATGTAGAATGAACTGAATTGCTAAATGAGGATTCAGATTAAGTGTGAAACTAAGCAATTATGTAAATTAGGGAGGGTTGACCATAAAGTTCAGAGATGGATAAGGCATTCCAGGGGTACCTATTATGCAAAATGGGTGGAGCCATATTTGAATGTGGGTGTGGCAACCTAAAAGACAGCTTTTGTTTTTAGTGTTTGTCTGTGTATTTTTATCACTCTCTGAAATAAGGCAAGAGCACTATTGAGAATCTATGCACAAATGCATACTAAAATGTATACACCATTTGGACACATTCAGTTTTGCCATTTCCTTTTTATGTAGACATTGCTGCATTCTCTTTCTGACTACAGTGAGGGTAATTCAAGTGTAATCCTACAGTCATGCAATAGGCCGCAAGTTCTCATCCCTTCGTTAAATTCAAAAATACTCCTTGCATATGCAGCTTGAATAAGCAATCCCTTAGTTAATCCCAGTAAAAGCCGTGATTGCAACTGCTGGCTTTCTGTTTCTCTCTCCCCCAATTTGCGGATGGCAAAATGTTATATAATCCAGAGCGTCACGCTAATCCTTGCCCGTTTAGTTCCAAACAGGTCAGAATCTTGTAATCTTTATTCCAGAGTCTCCAACAATCAAGCGGGCTATGGAGGGATGAACCTGGGACAAAAGAATGTGCAATCAGAAAAGTAAAATAAAAATAAAAAGAAGAACAAAATATATAATTTTAAATGCTTAAAGAGAATTTAGGCATCATAACATTGTTAAATCTTTATAATATATTGATTATGAGATTTGCTAGTGTCATTAAATTATCATTCTTTAACATTGTTAATCAATGAAATATCAACTATCTCTTTAATATCAGCTGATAACTAATGTGGTACTGACATATTGTGCATCCCTATACTTCCACTTACCTGTGCCTGCAGTGGCCCATAGGGCACCAGCTCTCCATCTACAGTGAGGGTTCCTCGAGGTGAAAGTGGCTGAAGGCGGAATGCCCGAGCAGAAACATGACTGACGTAGGGAGAGCTTAGAGACATATGAGCTCCTCTCTCCATTGCTAGAAACAGTCTAAGCAGCGTTGCCCGGGAAATACCAGCCCGCACAAAAGTCAGATGGATCAACCCATCATCAAATTGAGCCTGCGGTGCAGCGAGAAGATCTGCTCCCAAGTGGGACTGGTAGATGGCAAGCACTAAGACGAAATCGCCCTCAATAGTGACCCAGTCACGTGTAGGGAGAGGCTGGTCCAGAGGAGGTAGCAGATCATCCTCTGGCAAGTTGATGGATGTCAAGTGATGACAGTTCTTCAAGGGTCCTGCGGGCTCTGCAAGGTCAAAGTTGAATGAAGGGGTCGGTGAATGAAAAGAAGGCGATGGGGAAGACGAGCTGGGAGTGTTGGGACGCGGTGCGAGATAAGAAGAGTGGGGAGAGGCGCAAGATGGAGACGAAGGAGGGGTCGGCGAAAGGGACAGAGAAAGGGATGGAAATTTTGGAGGGAGAGAGTTTGAATGTGATTGCTGGAGAAGGGAGAGGGGCCGTGGTCGTGAGGGGTTCTGGTTCTGGTCCATAGTTTTAGTTTTGAAAGCTTTGAAAGGAGACTGGCGGAATGGAGAGGAAGAGATGGTGAGGGCTCGCTCGCGAGACTTGTCCAGAGGAAAGGCCTCTCTCTGAAAGTAGGTGCCATTAATGTCTTCGTCTTCCTTCCCATAAGCTGCCACCTCCATGTCTTGGTCAGTGTCAGCACCAATTGGCTGGCTGAAGAAGGCATTAATAATCTGACTAGAGGGAAGCGAGTTTTTACGTAATGTGTGTTGGATGTCAGGTGGCGTTGTCTGATAACTCTCGTCACACTCATTTACCTCATCTCTGTCACCCAAATCTCTTGCTTTCATCACTCCTTGTCCATCTATATCATCCCCACCTGATTTATTATCTTCTTTTCCATTCCCATTATTTCTGGCTATGTTGTCACACTCTTCCCTTTCGGCTGATTCAGAGCTGGTCTCTGACGTCTCTTCCATCTTTTCTTCTGCTTCCACCTCTCTCTCTCTGTCTTCTGCGAGACTGCTTGCTCTCACTACCCCAACCCCTCTTGCCCTCTCTCTTCTCCTCTCCCTCTCCCTCTCTCTCTCCTGCCTCTCCAGTTCTCGTTCCCTCTCTCTTTCTCCATCTCCTTTACGGAGACTTCTTTGTTCACTCAGGCCCATGTCAGAGCAGGTGCGGTGGATGGGCGCGTGACAAACTCCCTCCAATCCTTCGGTAATGCTGCGTGAAAGCGGCCTTCGGGGCAGCTGAGGCATGGCATCGGGGAAGGGGTTGACCATACCGGGTGGCAAATAGGAAAGACGACCCTTATAGGACCGCAGAGAAGCCAATCTCACCAGTGTTCCCAGAGTAAACCGTGCTGAGCCCAGCCCTCTGTAGCGCTCACTCTCTATATCCACGTCAGACACAAAACCCCAGGCCACAGAAAGGAAAGAGAAAAGCCTCTTGGGAGCAGATGGGTGCCCATTCTGATTGGATGTGGATGCACATGGGCTGGTTGTAACAGAGACCAAGTCCATCGGTTTAACCCCACCCCGGCACAGCAGAAAACAGCAGTTGAGGAGTAGAGGCTCCCGAAGGCACATGTCATATCTGAGAGACAAACAAGAAAATAGATTCAATCACATTTAGAACACACACACAAAAAAACATGGCTCAAAAAATTATTCAAATATGGAAGTGAAACAGCACAACAGATTTTTTTTTGAGAGTGTAAAAGTAGGTACATTGCCACCAATACACCTACACATAGAGCAAAGCAAACAACTACTGAGAAAATGTATGAAACTCATCTTAGTAAAAGGAAAGTAGTTTTTGTTGTTGTTTTTTTTACATAAGTGTTTGGAATGCGGGTGAGTAGATGACAAATTTAAAATATTTGGTCAAACAGTTCCTTAAAAAATAAGGGAGGCTCTCTGAAGAACTACAGATTTTCGCACAATGTGTCCCAGGTGAGCTTAAGTACATTTCGTACCCTGCGTAGTGGTTTATGGAACCAGAAAGTGCATTTCCAGAGCCACAAGGCAGAATTCCCACTGGAGTTTTTATTGCTTGTTCCCAATCTGGCCTTTCCATAAGGCCATTTATCACCTGCAGAAAAAGGGAAACAGATTAAAACGTAAATAATCGTATTTTTACATACAAAGCCTGTGGTAGATCAGTCAGCTACAACAGAAATCAAGCTTATGTCATTCAGAATGTTCTACACCTCCCCGGCCCCTTCATTTATTTAACATTTTGGTAAATGTTAGCATGTTTTCAGCTACCAATAGAGTATTGTTCTCAACCATTTAATGTCTTTTACCATGCTTTAATCCATTACACAGGATTCCACAGACTTTCCAGAAAAATTACCAAACAAATTTCCTGCAAAAAGTCAGTAGATTCCATCTGGGATTTAAACTAAGTTAATATATAATGTAACAGAGCCACATGATATCCACCTCGTGCAACAGTCCATCTCCAGATACAATGATTATTCCGTCCCATTCTTGTAGTGAGATCTCTCTGATTAGCTCACGTGCATGATTCTGACGCTCTGCACAACAACAAAAATACATGCATCACATCAGTTCAATGCAATAATTCAGATTCTTTATTCTGAACCATTTATAGTCACAGCATGTGTGCGTGTTGTTCTTACCTGTCTGTATGAGGTTGTAGCTGATGTTGGCTTCTCTTATCATTGGAAGTATGTGCGTTTGACACCATTGCATTGCCTGACCCCGGCCACTGAATGGGTTCACCAGCAGCAACAGTCGACGGGGACGGGGCAACATGCTTTTGCAAAATTCTGCACAAACAAAAACAAGCAAGTGAGGATAAGACCTTCATTCTAAGGATTAATACTAACACTAAGCCAGTCCAAAACTATCTGAAAGTAGACATCATGATGTTTTAGTGGATGTGAAAAATAAGTAAACACATATCTGACCATCATTTCAAAAATTCTGATAAAATTCTTAATGGATCATTTCAATTCTATTTTTTACAGTATTTTTTTTACAGTATTTTTTAAAATTTTCCAAAAACAGAATCAATTCTTACATTAATGTTTAAACTGTGTGGTCTCTGAGAACATTTCATTATGTTCTGGGATTTGAGAATTTGGGATAGGTCTCATCTATCCAGAGCACAGTGCATAATAGTCCTGATCTTAACCTAGATGTTATGTTTGTTTTTTAAGATTGAAGGCTTCTTCCTTCAAACCTTCCCATCATGTGGGGCAAAGTGATGCTTTTTTCTTTTCTTCAGACGACTGATTCATGCATTTTGAAATTAAACAGAGGCAAGACTTTCCTGTCAATTCCTTGATGTTAACTTTTCCCAAAAATGTAAAATTTGTTTCTCTTGATTTAAACAGCTGATTGTGAAATGTTGTGTTTCAGTTTTGCTTTAATTATAGTTTAACCAATCAGTATAACTGAAATGATTAAATGTCCTTATATTCAAAACAAAATACCCAGTTTTAAATGGATAGTTCACAGAAAAAATTGTCATGATTTACTCCCCCATAAAATTTTCCAAACCTGTATGAATTTCTTTCTTCTGCTGAACACAAAAGAAGATATTTCGAAGATTGTTGGTAACCATACAGTTGACGGTAGCCATTAACTTCCATAGTAGGAAAAAAAATACTATGGAAGTCAATGGCTACCGTCAACTGTCAGGTTACAGAAAATCTTTAAAATATCTTCTTTTGTGTTCAGTGGAAGAAAGAAATTCATACAGGTTTGGAAAAACTTAAGGGTGAGTAAATGACAGAATTTAAATTTTTGGGTCAACTATCCCAGTTGCACTTACATTTTCACACCACTAGACCTGCCAATCTGAATTTCTAACACAAATTACAAGCCAAAATATATTTATTTTTTATCATATAAAGGTGTTTTAATGATTTACTGAACTGCAACGACTATCACTGACAACTAACTACAGCACAGCAGTTAAAAACAGGGACACAGCGACAACACGCAGCATCTGTTTTAAGTCAATAAAGCCTGGTGCATTGCTACCGAATGATCTGCACTACTGCACTAAGGCTGTATTTTCCCTGCCACAGACCCACCCATTCTCTGACCGTCAATGACAGCATGTGGTACACATTATGAGTGAAAAAACAAAGGAAAAAAGGGAAGGGACAGTTAAAATTCATACACAAATGCAGACATGATTCATTCTCACATAAATTTAGCTCAATATACAAGTAATCAAAGTGGCATCCTATTTACAAGACATAGCCTACTAATTAACAACATTAATGCAACAGCACTGACTCAGGCGTCATGAAAAATTAGCAGCATCCAGCATCCATTATTTTCCTATTATTTATATCTTCAGTTTTCAATTGAATTTTAAGTTTAAGTTGTAGTAATGTTGTCCTTAAAATATTTCAAGTTATCTTCAATTTACTTTTTAGTTATAGTTCTTCAACTTAAATTTATTTCAGGTAGATGGCAAGGCAAAACGAATTGTAATGTATATATTTTTTAGCAGCATCTGAAAGCATTTTTCAATCTGATAGGCTTTCCCACAAACATAAGCACAGACACACGTAACTACCTGAAAACAAAGCATCTGTGAATGATCAAACCCTGACACCCACCTGTAGTGGAGCTGACATCCATCCCCCTTAGCAGGCTCTGTATAGCAGCGTTCCATTTTTCCGCCTCAGCTCTGCTCTCTGCCAAGTACGCCCTCACCTGTCTGTGTCTGGAGACGCCCTTCCGACGTTTACCCGGAGGGTACCAGTAGAGCACCAGCAAAGGAGGGGCAGGCGATCGTGGGCAGCTGCATCCGGTCAGCTCTGCCAGTGGCAGGAGCAGCCTGGACTGCTTCCCCGCACGTGGAGACAACCGCTGGACGTGGACGTGAGTTGGTGTGAGGGTCAGGGCATAGTTGGTGGAGGCGGGGCTGGAAGGTAAAGATATGCCTCCAGGACTGTTGGGGTTGCTGTTGCTGTTACTTCCACTTCCCCCTCCGCTACTCCAACCGCTGAACTGTCCATGCAACAGGGCCTCCTCGGTCATGGACGGGCTTTCGGGGCCTGGGGAGCGCATGTTCAATGTCTGGCCTCAAAAGTATGTTTGGACTATACAGCTTGAGTGCCTCATGCAGAGGTCTTTCTTCTGTGTTGTAGTGAGATGACTTTCTGGACGGACGCACTAGACGTTTAGAGATATTTTCAAACGACTCAGCTTTTTTAAGCCCAGTCCATGGGCTTTTGCATAAACTTAATGTTACACAAGTTATGAATGATGAAAGTGCTTCAACAGGTGTCTATTCAAAACAAAAAGAAACTTCAGCAGGCTTTTCTATCCCTGATAGTGTTAAATCTTTCCCATCAGTGCATTTTGCCTGGAAACAATGCTAAATCCTCTAACTATCACTTGATCAAAACACAATACACAAAAGAGATTTCCAGTTTAGTATCTCAACAAAAAACAAAGATGCACAATTAAGACAGATTATTTGCTTTTCTCAAATGTGTCTGACTTCACTGGCAAAATATGAGAAAATGCATAAGTCGTTTGTCAAGATTAAACGGAATCGTGTGTGCGTCTACATAAATAATCATTAAACGACATTTCTTAAGTTACTAACAAGATACTTTCTTACAAGTTGTTTAAATAAAATTGGAAGCACAATTTCAATTAACAATGCATTGTTTAGGGTCAGAGAACTTACAGATGACTAAAAATAAGCACACATAAAGGTTATAATAACCCTATAAATGCTACGAAAATGTTCAGTGACAAACAAGGACAAAGAGCAGAGGTAACGGGCTGGACGAAGATAGTGTTTGAGAAGAACCAAATGAAACCTTATCGAGGTGGACAACTAATAATACAGTTCCTATCCAGAAACAACAAGGTTGAGGAAGTGATACAGATGAACTACTGGTTTGGTTTTGGTCCAAAACAGCATCAGAGATTGTAGTAGTGCTGGAAAAACATGTATTCTAGCTCACCCGATAAAAAAATGCCAGAAAATCCAGGATTTGATATCCATGAACACTGAATTCATTTCTTGCAGGATAGTCCTCAAAAAGAGAAATAAATAAAACCCAGAATAAAGAAAGAGGTGGAGTGCTGGAACAGGGTTTCAAGTCATAGTCATCCTCTTTATCCACTGTTATAGGTGCCCTGAGAGAGAAAAAAGAAAGAAAGAAAGAAAGAGAGATTACATTTTCGAAGATTAAACGCAATATTCTACATCTTACAAAGCAATATAGCTCAAGTAATAGCCTATATTATTCTGAACAGAAGTTTAGGACCTTCTGTTATACAAGATACTACCAAAAAGTTCAAATGTTTGGACTTGGTGAGATATAATATTTTTGATCATATCATTACAATTTTACAACAACTGTTTTCTATTCTAATATATTTTACATTTTTATTGTTCCTGTGAAGGCAAAGCTGAATTTTCAGCAGCCATTACTCCACATGATCTACCAGAAATTCTGAGCTGGTGCTCAAGAAACCTCTAATTATTATCACAGTTGAAAACATTTGAGCTACTTAATATTTTTGTGGAAATCACGATACATTTCCCCCCCAGAATTCTTCGACAAATAGAAAGTTAAAAGAATAGCATTTATTTGAAACAGTAAATACTTTTACATTGTTACAATATATTTCTGTCACTTTGATCAGTTTAATATGTCCTTGCTGAATAAAAGTATTAATTTCTTAAAAAAAAAAACACACACACACCCCCCCCCCCCCCAAACTTTGGTGTATCTCATGTATCAGAACTCAAGATCATCAAGATCATCTTTACTGCCCTTTTAATGGAATGTGTTGTTAATTTGACCCTTGACCTGCACCTCACCTTACCAGACTTAAGTAATCAGATAACTCATACTGCAATATCTTCAAAGGTCTGATATCAGCAAAAAGGAACATGCTGAACAATACAATTATGTTTCTCAACAGAAAGAGTGTGGCAACCGTTAGTATGGAGAAATGTGAACAGATGGATTTAGTCTAAATACAAAGTTCATAATTCAAAAAGTCCAGGACTGTGGTTTGCCACTGTTAGGTAACACAAATACGCAGAGCTGTGTCATTTTGACCCAAGCAGAGAGAGAGAGAAAGAAAACAGTCTGGGGTGGAATTACACACATGTCCCGCATCAATCTTGGATGACACCACATATGTAAATTTCGTGATTGTGCCTGAAACGCAACACCAGGAAGGTTGATGAGTTGAAATCTAATCGCAATTTCAACTCAATGGAGAACAGGAATGTCTGAAATGCAAACTGACGACATATTCAACAGATTAAGATCTCATGGTACAAGATTATGGCAGACAGGAAACGGCTGCAGTTGAGAGGCCCAATATATCGACACATAGTCTATAAACATCTGGGACGAGACGGACGGCTGTGAAGGATGTTTTGACTGTAGTTCAACATCTGCAGACTTTGTTTTGGAAGTCAGCAAGTAATGCTCAACGCAGAAATATGTGACTCTTATCACAGCAATCACGCACTTTAATTTTCTTCCGGTCCTGCTTGTTAAGACTCATGTGAAATCAATGCCTGGCAGATTTCCATAACTGTTAAAAAAAAAAGAAAAAAGAACAACAACCCTGTGATGTCCACTTCGCCCCCTTGTGTCCTTGCAAAGTTGGGCAGAGACACTGTCAGGAAAGCAAGACCCACAGAAGACCAAAAGTGCATTCCTCTCTAAAGCTTCACCTTTCAAGAGCCAAAAGAGTACTGTTGATTGTCTGGGCTTCACACGCATGATTGCACACTTTGTCCCTTTTATCACCAAGACTTTTTACTGCATCAATGATATGATAATATTCTTCATTCAGATACACCAAAGCTATTTCAAGTCCTTTGACTTATAATTAGTCAGCTAAAAACCTCAAAGATCATAAAAGAAAAAAAGGATGACATTTACACAGTGTAGGTCATTCTTTAGGCGACCAGTTGTGAATTCGATAAATTCACAGGCCTACAATTAATGCTTAGCAAAGGTAAAAGATACAAAGCTCTGTTTGACACATACAAATATAATAGCCACCTGAAAACAAAGTGTCTCTTGAATGAGGCAGGTGGCCAGTCAGCTGTCACAGTCATACATTCATTTAAAAGTGTTGCAAGGGGGATTTTAACAACTGAGTGAACTTGTATTAAATTAGGGATTTAAATATAAAAGGGTGCTCATATGAGATTTGGGAATTATGATGCATGATCATAAGTGGATGAAAAATCAAGCTTGTATGCTTTCTTAAAGGACTATCAAATGAATTGCAAGCAAAACGTGAGTTCAAAACATCAAATAAACTAATGGCAAGGAAATTAATAAGTGCAACTGCAGTTTCTTAGCAACTCAGAGACAAACTCGCATATCAACATAGTTAGCTGATGACAGGCCAACACAGGGAACTAGTAGCAGCTATATCATGACATTGGTATGAGTGGACTTGTTCGTGCTTAACGGAAGCAGTTATAACCTTAAAGCTGGAAAAGATAAAACACTGTTTTATCGATAAGAACAATGTACTCAGAAAACATGTTGTTATTGTCATTTTAAATAGCCAAGCCGACGCGGAGCTCAGAGACATCAACCTGAAAAACGAATCTGTTTCTGTTTAATTTCTTCATCAAATGAGGTGTCCTAGAAACTTGTATGTGTCTTTCGGGGTATAATGACTTTAATAATAGTAATAAACGACAAAGCGAAATAAATACCGGACTTACCTGTTTTTTTCTGTTCCCCCTTCATGGCGAGTTTTCCAGCTTTCCTGAGCTGTAGGGGAGGCACGAGCGTTTTCAGGAAGTCTATCGAAGCGGTGGGCGGAGAAAAGCGGATGATTGACGTGATAAACGTACAATCAGGAATACAATCCGTCTGGCCAGCCCATATCTAGGCGATAACACACTCTTTTGCTCGATACTCTCTCCAGTACTATATTCAGTGCTGAAACGCGTTTTTGCTACATACATTGTTTCTATTTTGATTGTTGATGAGAGAGACATATTTTGCATTCATTTTATTGTAAATATACAGATACTTACAGTTAATATTTCCGTTACTTTTCACATACACGTTGTGCACATCTAAAGTTAAATCACAGATATAAAAAAGAAAATGCAAAATAAAGAAGATATATATATATATATATATATATATATATATATATATATATATATATATATATATATATATATACATATATATATGTGTGTGTGTGTGTGTGTATTATATAGAATATAGAATAAGACTAAAAACGGAACATATTTTAATCACATTTGTTAACAGACGATAACAGAATTAATTTTATAGTTTAATTTTACGGAAACTAAATCAAATTTGTAATAAAATCATAATTGAATAGTCATTTATACAGTAACAAACATTATATAATTAATATTAATAATAATATAAAATAATATAATAATAAAATGACCTCTATAAAGATTTTAAGTAAATTGGTAAAACCAAAATAAGCGAGGGATTGCTTCAAGGTTTCACAAAGAAAACATTATGCAAGTATCTGCATGGGTAAAACGAATGAATTAATATTAAAGATATCTATTTTAACTCAACTTCCAAATTATGTTATTAAATAGATCCAATGAGAAATGGTGGAGGGGGTAGAAATAACATATTCTAATTTTATAATTACAATTATTTCCATCAAACAAGTGGTGGATGAAATTATAATGTATTATTATTAGTAGTATAGCTATAAAACAAATCCCATAGGACTAGGGCACATAACTATATACATTTTATCAATGTTATTTTGTATGTTGACAAAAAATCTGAGTAATCAATAAAATTCCATCATTATTACTCCCTCAACTGACTTACAGTAATAGATTCCTTTAACAGTTATAAAACAAATAGATGTTTCTATTCTAAAATTCTATTTTCCTATTCAAACTGGTCCAATTGTTACAAATGAAAAAAATAAAAATTGTGCTAAGAACATGCATGGACTGTAAAGTTAAGACCCCAGGATAAATCAATTTTTGTGAAGATGACGGCCTTTTTCCGTAAATATAACCTTTGACCCAATATTTGATCCAATTGGATCAGCGGTCCAGCGGAAATTGTCACAACTTGAGAAATGATTGACAGACATTTTTAACGAATCATGAGAACGGGAAAAAGACGAGAGGCGGGAACTTTAGCAGCGAACAGTGGGCGGAGTCTGCCGTCCATCTTTAATGTACTGGACAGAAGGGACTGTCGAGCTGAAAACATTACCAAATTTGAAATAAGTAATTGGCGGATATTTTGGTCGTGGCTGTCACATAGAGATACTGACGCATTTGAAAAAGGTATACGACGAATGTGCATTCAATTTAAGAGTTGAAATCCCCCACAATTTCTATTGGAAAAACTATATGTGTGTGCTAGCAGAGCGTTAGCCGTCAGCGCTGCTCGACATCACAACAACAGCAGCTTAATCCACGTTAACTGCATAAATAAGCAGTATACGGTCTATATATACTGACAGGGTGACATTTTATCAGTGCAGATGAGATATGGCGATGAAATGCTGCTGATCTAACACGTTAGCATCAGATTGGCTAGTGCTCAGTGATCAGAGGCTGCGTAAACACTGGTTGTGTTGGCGTAACGGTATACGTGATCTAAACTATGGGAAGGATCAATGAAAATTCTTGATATTTTCTCTTATTCTGGAGGATTGGAAAGTTACGCAAATAAAATTGCGTGTATTTGTTGACCCGGAAAGCACTCGAGTAAAGCATAACTTTGAAGTTATTAATCGTTTTCGGGATTCAGACAAATAGTGTAACGTCAATCGAGCAGGATGTGTTGATATCATTTTCTATTGAGATGTGATTTATCTGTCAGGAGCTGTAGAAACGCTTTCCATCTGCTTCACACTGAATACTGTGCAAGTTAACTGTCTCTCTAATGTGCTTGCAGTGACAGAAGGCATGAAGACAGTATCATAGCGAAGCCATGGCTGATAAGAGAAAACTTCAAGGTAAGACATTATGATGTGGAAAAATATAATGTAATTTTCTCTCTACTCTACCCTTGTACACAGCAGTTTCTGTTCAGAGATTTTTCTAAATCATCATATAATCTCATGATTTATGCATAACCATATGCTTTACACAACCAGGTGAAATAGATCGATGTTTGAAAAAAGTTGCTGAAGGTGTCGAACAGTTTGAAGACATTTGGAAAAAGGTGAGACGTTAACATCTCAACAACTAATGCTTAATCCAAATGAATGAATAAGCGAACGGAATCACGCACCTGTTGTCATATTTTACATCTTATTAATTAATTCAATTTTATACTCAGCTTCACAATGCAGCCAATGCCAACCAGAAGGAAAAATATGAGGCTGATCTCAAAAAAGAGATTAAAAAGCTTCAGGTAAGAATGTGCTCATCTGACATTTAGTTTATTTTAAGGCTTTCTGGAATGGTGTGAAAATCCACAAGCGGAATAATAGAGATGCATTCCTTGCTGTTGGACTAGATATTAGCACTCTTGGAACACTGCTTGGCCAAACAATTTAGAGAAGCAGAAGAAACCGTTGAATAAAAGTAATTATTGTACACTTGCTTTAGAGCCAAGGGAAAATATGTGTTCTCAATCAGTATAATTGTTCTCACCTGTTTTTCTTTTTAGCGACTAAGAGATCAGATTAAGACATGGGTGGCATCCAATGAGATCAAAGACAAACGGCAGCTAGTGGAGAACCGCAAGCTTATTGAAACGGTAAAAGCACATTGTCGGATTCCTCATGGCTCTTTTATTTTAATACTCTTGTCACAGTTCCCAAATTTTCTTTTGTACTATTGATAAAAATATGAATGCGTTGTTAAATTCATTTTTAGAAAATATTTTTCCCAAGTCTTATCCAGCAAGCTTGAAGCCCTTAACCTGACTCTGTCTCTTTCTCCTCAGCAAATGGAGCGCTTTAAGGTGGTTGAAAGAGAAACCAAGACAAAGGCCTACTCTAAAGAGGGGCTGGGCTTGGCTCAGAAAGTAGACCCAGCACAGAAAGAGAAGGAGGAAACGGAACAGTGGCTCACGGTACCAGAGGGATCACAAATAACAGTGGGGGGGATTGAAAAACTTTTAACAGGATGTAAGTAGTGCAGTAATAACATGATTTCTCTCTCTCACAGAACACAATAGACACTTTGAACATGCAGGTGGACCAGTTTGAGAGTGAAGTTGAGTCCCTCTCTGTTCAAACGCGAAAGAAGAAAGGAGACAAGGAGGTCGACATTTCATTTTTTATTTCCCCTCCTTTCTTTTGACCACTTTCCTAATTTATTATAGCTTGATTCGTTTTTTAGCCTTCCTTCTATTTTGCAAACACTCAACATATTCTCGTATTGCTCTTTTCTGTTGTTTGTGTTTGCCTTCAGAAACAGGATCGAATTGAGGAGCTAAAGAGGTTAATCGAGAGACACAGGTACCACATTCGTATGTTAGAGACCATCTTGAGGATGCTGGATAATGATTCAATCCAGGTTGAAGCTATCCATAAGATTAAAGATGATGTGGAATACTACATTGACTCTTCACAAGACCCAGATTTTGAAGAGAATGAGTTCCTCTATGATGATCTGGACTTGGAAGATATACGTAAGTCTGTGTGTTTTTAGGAAGGCTGTGTGGACAGTTGCGTTATTTTAAATGAAATGGCTAGTTGTTGACCTACTGAACAACTGTCAAGATAGTCACATTTACAAATATCTCTTTCTCTCTAGCGGCAGCCTTGATGGCGACATCTCCTCAGGGCCAGATGGAAGATGAAATGTTCCTTCAGTCCAGCAGCACACCGACCTCCACCACTTCCTCTTCCCCCATCCCTCCATCTCCTGCTACAGGCACAATGGTAAGCTGCTTTCTTTTATTCTGCCTCATGTCTCTGTCTAGTCTGCAAAGTATCTCCATCATTCATAATCGCTCCATTAATCATGCTCTCTTAGCCACAGAATTGATTGTCTTACTATATATTGTATGTGAATGTTTTGCTCAGGAGATTTCAGAGGATAAGAGAGGTCGATCAACAGACAGTGAAGTCAGTCAGGTAAGACTGCTGTATCTGTTAAAGGTTTACACTCACATGTTGTTTTAAACCTGTATGACTTTATTACAGTGAATGGGGACTGAAACTTTCACTATTAAAGTAATTGTATGGGCACTTAATATAATATGTATTTTACACACAAGTTGTAAAGACCACTTTTATGGTTATTTTCTTCCTTTTTGAAGCTTAAAATGTCCATTACATTTGCATTGAACAGAGTGACCAGAATGTTTTCAGAATGTTCTTGTTTTGTGTTTCAGAATCATACAGATTTGGAACAACATGAGGAAATGACAGAAATGTCATTTTGGGTGAACTATCCCTTTAAATTGCACGCATGCTTAATAAAAAAAGATATTTGTGTTTCTAACCTCGTGGCTTTCTTGCTCCGCTCAGTCTCCTGTGAAGAACGGAAACCCATCTCTCTCGTCCTTTTCTTCATCTGCCTCCTCTGGCTCCTCCTCCTCCTCCTCTTCGCTGGTTTCCATGGCTACTGTTGTCGGGGCCTGCACAGCGGTCTCCGGGGGCAGCAACCTGCTGGGAAGCTTTAGCAGCGCAGTGCAGCAGCATTCTTCTCAGTCTCAACAGCAAGCACAGGTCAAACTCTCCTCAACATCTGCACCCTCAAACAACACACCTAGCCCACCTAGCCACCCCACGCTACCTGCCTCCACTACTTCCTCTCTGCCCAGTTCCAGCACATCTGGCTCAGTTACCTCCAATTCCCAGTCCCAGGTTTCAACAGTTCCTGGGGTCGAGGGCTCTAGACTGGGTTTGGGCCTGGGGAAAGGGGGTGTGACGGTCACCAGCAGCAGTAGTGTGGCTCAGATGCCGGGTCTGGGCATGTCAGGCATGTCTGGTTCTCATAGCACCATGGCAGGGCTTCTCTCAGGCTCTACCCCTGCCCCCTATGCCCAGGCAGCTGCAGGCGGAACAGTAGGTAGTGCTTCCAGTGGTCCATTGGGGAGCGGCAGTGGTAGTTCTGGCATATCTGTACCGAGCGGAGGTGCAGGGGGTGCAAGCACAGGCGCGACCAGTAATGGTACGGGTACAGGGGCAAGTATGGGCTTGCTAGGGTCCAGTCCGGGTCATGGAGCCCTTACCGGAGGGATTTTGAACCTGGTACCGGGGCAGACGGCTCTCCACGGGTCTGCGCAGGTACCCGTAAGCCCAGTGGGCACAACACCTGCAGGAGGAACTGGAGAGAGCCTATTGGGTGGGAATGGAAGCAGTTCTGTGTCGAGTGGAGGAGTAGGGACAAACGTAGCGCCTGCAAGACCTCCCAGTGGCCTCAAACAAAACGGAGCAACCAGTGAGTGCTTTTGAGTCTGGCCAACAAATGTATCTTTATATAGCCCAACAGGTTTTTTTAAACTTGTTCAGTAATGATGATAATAAAATTATTATTATTATTTCTTTCTTTTTTTTGAATTTGTAATTAATAATAATAATAACTAACATGCAAATAAAAAATTATAGTTTTTATTATTTTAAATTATATTTTATTATTAATATCTTAATTGTTTATCGTTGTTATTTTTTAGTTTATAATTAATAATAATTATTATTTACCTTTTTATTGTTTTTATTATTTATTTATTTTATTTATTTTATTTATTGCTGTTTATTTTTCATTTATAATTTTTTAAATGTAATTTATTCATTATTATTATTTATCTTTAATTATTTTTTTTTTTTGTATTATTTTATTTTTCTTCATACAGGTTACAGTGCTGTGGTTGCGGATAACACACCAGACTCCTCACTCAGCAGTGCCAGCCAATCACAAAACAGCCATTCCACGTCCTCAAGCTCATCAACCAATCAAACGTAAGTATACATCCACATATCTTTGAATTGTAACTAATAACAGTAAAATGATTGATTGATTGTCACTGTCTTTCTCTCTCCTACTTCGTCTGTATTATAGTCTGGATAATGGCCCCAGTTTATTGAGTTCTATCACTCTGCCCCCCTCCTCCCCATCACCTGCTTTCACTGACAGCACACCTGGTGGTGGGAGTCTGCTAAACGGCCCACACTCCTACACACCAAACACAGAAGCCATCAAGGTGTGTTTTTTCATCCTGGCTAGACTACATTCAGTCTGTCAGTGGTGCATAACTGACACACCTTAGCTTAAAGTTTCTCTAAAGTCACCCCCATCAAATACAGTGAAATCAGCTTCCCATAGATTGAAAATGTGCTTTTTAATTTAAAATGTAATTCCATTTTGTCTTTCACAGGCTCCTGAACCACCAAGCTCTCTAAAAGCTATGGCAGAGCGAGCTGCACTAGGATTGGCACTGGATGTAGAAATCGCACCCTTAGGTACCTTACACGCTGTGCACCTAACTAATCACTGGAAATAGTTGCTCATTTTAGCCTATTTGACTGAGATGCATTGTTGTACGTTGTGCAGCCAACTATTACGCCTCAGCATCCTTCATTATACCAAGCTTATGAGAAAAATGACTCAACAACACACAGAACACCCTGTCTAACTGCTCAGCTGCAGTTAGTGTGCAAGATTAGACGTTACGTAAGGTACAGAGCTGGTATAATCACAAACACTAAAAATGTCTTTCCTTTAGAGCTGTTCTCAACATCCTCAGCTCCACCTGGACCCACAACGGCCCCTCAGCCAGCTGTTTCAGAGGTCAACCTGCCGCCATCTTTAGGGGCGTGTCCGCTAGGCCCCACCCCCCTCACTAAAGAGCAGCTTTACCAGCAGGCAATGCAGGAGTCAGCATGGACACACATGCCTCACCCATCCGATTCAGAGAGAATCAGGTACACATGCTGCTTGCTGGTCTAAACGTAGATTGAAGAGCCCATATTATGCCTTTTTACAAAGTCTTGATTTTGTTTTTGGGGTTTTCATGCTTGGATGTTTAAAAAAGAAAAAACATAATTTTTTACATATTTTACATTGTTGCTGCTAGGGACGCACAATATATCTGCCACCATATCGTTATCGGCCCAACAAGAAAACTTGGCTGATATATTAAAGCTGATAAATAAAGGATTATTTCCTTTAGCTGATATATACAGGGCTTGACATAAACACCTGCCTACCCGCCAAATGTGGGTGCATTTCTACGGAGCCCCTGTCTGTTTTTTTTTTTTTTTTTTTTTTTGCATTCCCACTCAAAATGTCCCGCTGGCAGTGTTTCAGAGCTCCGTACGTAGGGATGGGAACCAAGAACCGGTTCTTCTTCAGAACCGGTGCCCAGTGAATCGATTCATTGGAACCGTTAGCGTGCCTGCTTAACGATTCCGCTTATCGGTTCCGCTCGTCGAAATGTGACACGACGTCACACACGTGCTGCGTTGTTTTGGTTCGGAATGTAGCAAACACTATGAGTAAACATGGCATCGAGGCAGAAGCGCTCTGACCGCGTCCTAACTACATGCGACGCGACGGCGCGACACGCGATAAAAAGTATCATTTTTCATAATCAAAGTTTAACCAGCCGCGACACGCGACGATTCTATTTGAAACGGATCCTATTTTACTGCGACGTCGCGAAAGTGTCAATGATAATACCAGGTACTATTTATGTGCTTTATTTAATGTTAAAAGCGTGTATAATGTGACTGAATATCATTTACTGCTCCCAGCTTTGTAGCTGTAAAAACAACAATGGATAAGTCACATCATATCTTGAAATTAAACAAATGGAAACAAAAACGTTCAAAATGTGAAGAAAACCCGTGTATTATTTGACAAAGATTGTTTAAGTAACTCAATAGCCTAATCCCAATGAGCACTGTTAATATTCCAAAAGGCACAAGCTTTTCCTTTACTGTTTTCAGTCTGTGTTTTTAGTTTTTATGGCACATAAATGGCAGTTTTATTTATTTTTTTGTCCGGACCAATTAATGTGAAAATTATCAATTTGATCAGATATTAAAGCGAGTTAATACAAACAAATTTGTTTTTAGTTCCTCACCCAATAAGAATCGATAAGAGAATTGATAAGGAATCGGATCGATAAGCAATATCGATAATGGAATCGGAATCGTTAAATTCTTATCAATTCCCATCCCTATCCGTACGTGAATGGAGCGTTTCGTAGTGTTTGAACTTGGACTCAAATATTGAAAAAAACGGTCAGTGCTTAACTCAAGGAGTTGGCAATATATTCACATATTCGAACTTCCCAGATCAATATTCATGAGCTAAACTTTGTTAAAAGACAAACTACACCTATTTACAATCTCAGTAACCTAAACAGCGAGCTACAACTAAATTGTCCTCAAAACGAGCTTTATAATATAAATTTCAATCTAACCAGGCGATTGAGAGACAAGTCTGAATAAGGGACCGTCTGCAAAGTGCAAAACCGTTTTGAAATTCAATTCACACATCACTGCTCTCCTGCTGGTTATACAACAATAGTTTGATAAACTGCATTTGGTGTGTTATAGTGAAGTTATTGAATAATTTCATAAAATAAAATGTGCAAAAGCAGTGAGGTGAAGCAGACCAGTGGGAGACCATTGTAAACTGAATTGGGTGACAGAACAGCGTGTAACATTGAAGTTTGGGTTGTAGCTCATTGTCTACGTTACTGTGATTGTAAATAGGTGTAGTTTGTCTTTTAACAAAGTTTAGCTCATGAGTTATTGATCTGGGAAGTTCAAATCTGTGATAGCTATATATAACTCCTTGAGTTAAGCACTGACCGCATTTCTTTACATTTGAGTCCAAGTTCAAACACTATGAAACGCTCTATTAACGTACAGAGCTCTGAAACACTGCCAGCGGGACATTAAACAGGAGGTGTCTGTCCGAGCTCACAACAGGTTTTGCGTGGGAGCGCAAAGGGAAAGCAAAGTTTCTTGGGGGAATGCAAAAGATTTGAGAAAAAAAAAAATACTCCCATCCCAAATTTTTTACACCACTACGTCCCTTTGGGGGTTCCGTACATTTCAGCCGTGGCGTGTAACGCAGTCACTCCAACTAGCCACTTTGGCTGGTTGAATTTTACATATGTATATAGGCCTATACACATTTCTTTTGTGGTCTTTTAAAAAGGCATCTGAAATAGTATAATATTTCTAGGTATAAAAGTTCCACTTTAAAGGTAGTGAC
Source organism: Scardinius erythrophthalmus (assembly GCF_964197995.2). Lineage (NCBI taxonomy): Eukaryota > Metazoa > Chordata > Actinopteri > Cypriniformes > Leuciscidae > Scardinius > Scardinius erythrophthalmus. Next base: position 13,799,807 of record NC_138236.1, read on the forward strand.
AAAGTATTTTCTATCAATGTCAAGCCATTCAAAAACACAGCAGCTACTCAAGCTGAAGATGTAGGCCTAACATGACATAAATCTCTCTTATTTTTCCCGTCTGTAGGCAGTACCTGATGAGAAACCCCTGTCCTACACCGCCATTCCACCACCAGGTGCCCCCACATCATTCGGACTCTATTGAGTTCTACCAGAGATTGTCCACTGAAACACTCTTCTTCATATTCTACTACCTGGAGGTTTGCATTTATAACTTTTTATATGCATGTTTGTTGGATGTTGCAGTCTTCCAACTCTTTCTCTTGGTTGTATTTTTTCCTTAGGGCACAAAGGCACAGTACCTGTCGGCCAAAGCACTGAAGAAGCAATCGTGGAGGTTCCACACCAAATACATGATGTGGTTCCAACGGCACGAGGAACCCAAGACCATCACTGATGAATTTGAACAGGTACCAACCCAACACTGTTCTCATGCTCATCACTGAAGATAAACATGGCAAACTGAGTTTACATTTCTAATGCTCCTTGTAGATTTGCCACAATACCAGTTTCAGTAGTTGATACCAATAGCAGTGAATATATATATATTACTCACATTAAGGCTACAAGCCATCTTTTTTTTTTTTTGTAGATATTTTTAAAATGAATGTACACTAATTAATCAAGAGTTAAAATGTTTTTGAAAGAAGTCTTACATTCACCAAGGCTGCATTTATTTGATCAAAAATACAGTAATATTGTAAAAGATTACTTATTCTATTTGAATATATTTTCAAATAAAAATATTCTTTGAATAAAAATTTCGAAAGAACAGCATTTATTTCAAACAAATCTTTTGTAACATTATAAATGTATTACGGTTGAGTTTGAGTTCATGCATCATTGCTGAATAAATTATTTCTTTAAAAATCTTATGTAATATTTCCAATACTATTTATTTGCTTTATTATATCCCTAGTTCCTGTGATGTATTGCATTAATAATATGCTTTTACTTCGTTTGGAGACCTTGAACTTGCTGTTTTTCTGTCTGTAGGGCACGTACATTTACTTTGACTATGAAAAGTGGGGCCAGAGAAAAAAGGAAGGATTTACGTTCGAGTACAGATACCTGGAAGACAGAGACCTGCAGTGATTGAAGGAGGACGAGACGGAGAGAGAGAGAGAGCGAGCGATTGCTACGACAGAGAAAACGCTGCTGTTGACATTCCGAGATGAACTCCATGTCGTGGTTAAAGTTGGATGTGAAGTTGGCCTTTTTCTTTAAAAGAGAGAGAGAGAGTAGGGGGTCGAGTGCCTGTTTACATGCAAACATTTGAACCTCCTTTAACGGAGTCTTTTATCCCCGTCATTTCTGTTCTAACTGAAACCCCCCACCTAGCCAAGTGACAGAAATTAAAGGAAACGATTTGGTTTAGGATGCCACAGACAAAACATTTTGCTCGTAGTTTGTGTTTGGTGGAGTGCTGCATTAGCAAGTCTTATCCTTTTAGATGACATATACTGACTATGGTGTATCTGCACTATGCGAGAACCCGAGTTTAATGCATTCGTTGGTTGTTCTTAGTTCATTGAGCCCCTCTGGGAGTGTTTAGGCACTGTGACTTTGCCTTGCGAGATAACGTGTCGACCATTAAATTGCTATGCAATTGAATTCCTCTCGACCTCCCTACCTTTATCATTACCTAAATGTGGTTTTGCTTGACCGCAAAAAAGTTGGCGTTGATAGGGTAATGTTCTGTAGCATCTATCTTACATATGTTCACAAGCAAGGTGGGTTGACGTTGTCAGCCTTCAAAGTGGCGTGTGATTATTTGTCTGTTAAACATGGCATGAGTGATCTCACTTCAGAAATATCTAATAAAAAGACAAAGATTAAAATATGTACAAGTTAAAAACCTTATTTTTCTTTCTTTCAGTGTCTTTTAGGTTGTCCATGGCTGAATATTTTTGTTGTGTGGAAGTGTGCATGTAAAGTAAAACAAAAACCTTCCCCAAATTTCCTGTTATTTTTGAAGTCACATCTTGAATTTATTCTCACATACTCTGCTGGACAGTTTCCCTTATTAAAAAACAAAAAATCATTGTTCCGTTACTCCATTTATCATGCAAAGCTTTTTGAAACACCCCACATTGTGAAACGATCCCATGCGACTTTCCATTCATTTCAGTTTCCTCTTGTTTGGGGAGAACAACGGACTTGACCAACACACAAACTGATATAAATGTGATGAGATGGAAAAGTATTTTTGATGCACAGGGCAGCTGATTGCATTTGTTTATTTCTCTCCAATAAGAAAACAAACACCATCATCCTTGCCTTTTTGACATGGACAGGACAGCATGCGATTGTGATGTCGCTTCGTAGGTTGAGAGGAAACAATAAAAAAACAGAGTTGTAAAATTTCAATAAAATACTTTTGTGATGCAGTGTCAGTGTTCTTGTCTCCATTTACAGGTGGCTGGACCTCTTACACCGTCTTCATGTAAATATTAAAAAACATCCAGCAGTTGCACATCAGGTCCTTATCACTGTATCAGGGTTTATTAAGCAAAAAACTGTTCTGTTTCTTAACCACCGTATTACATGGCTCCTTACCAAATAAATACTTAAATGGCCATGCGTTTCAGTTTTATGTGAGAAAACAACTAGGGCTGTCAGGATAACTACTTTTTGTTGTGCGATAAATGATATTGTAATTTTCAGACCATTTTATGCCACTGATTTCATAATGACAATATAATTGCATAATAATGCAAGTACACTCTTTCAAAGAACGTTTTATTCTTCAGAATATTTAGACATTGGAATCGGAATCTAAAAAAAAATTATCAAGTGCAAGGTAATAATAACTAGATCAAAACAAAGTAACATGTTTAACAAAGTCAGTTTAGACTTAAAGTGTCTCACACAAAGGCACAGATGCATCAACAGGCCATTTCTGCTGCCAGATCAGTTTTTTAATTGTTAGGCAGATTCCGAGAAAGGAACACCAACATGTTTGCCTTGTGGGGCTTAAGGCAGGATCTTTCTGGGGTAACAATGTTACCAGCTGTGCTGAACATTCTTTCTGAGCTAGTGCTTTTTGCACAAATGCACATGTATTTTTGTGCTAACTTGGCTATTAGGGGAAATATTCTATGGTTATCACGCCACCACATCAAGGGATCAGATGATCCATCAACTGCTTCTTCCTGGAGGAACTTGGTCAGCTCCGCATCAGCCTGCACTCTTTTTGGAACCGATGCCCGAGTCTGGTGACTTGTAAGTTGGGTTCTTCTGTTCTGGAGAAGGTCACACAGCCTCTTCTTCTTGGTTGCTGGAGGTTCAGATTCAGATCCTTCATTTCCCCCTGCAGCTTTAATGCAGTTCTCACCACTGGCACATTCTCCTTTTCCTTCTGCCTTGTTCATGTCTAGTAGTTCTTGCACAAGCTTTTCTTTGACATCATCCAAGACCTCCGCATCCTCCATGGTACTACAATACCTTGGATCCAAGATGGTGCCCTTGGATTTTGGTTTTGGATTTCAGATGGGCTGTATTTCTCTTTCAATACCCTGCACATGTTTGCCTTTATGCTTGCTGTCAGTGCAGTGTCATTGGGGTCTGGTGATAAAAGCTCGCCTTTAAGAAGTTCCAACACAGGCTTTACTGAGGACACAGTGACATATTTTTCCCCTGAGAGGACATCTGTGAAATCAGCCACTAGCTTCATTGCTGCATTAATGGATTCCAACACAGAAACATCCTGCCAGGTTGGGTTGAGGTGTACATGTTTTCGATCTTCAACCAGGACACGTCTCTTGTTGCTCTAGCACCCTCTCTATCATTTTTTGCATGGTACCCCATCGTGTGGTGACATCCTGTGGAAAATATACATTGGTTTCAGTCTGTGCCTTCCTCGGGTCTCTCTTCTTTAGCCAGCTCAGGTTGACAAGATTCCTATGGAAGTAGGAACTATATGGGACTATAAGAAGTCCCATGGCACACGCTGTGTGATCCTTGTCACTGTCCAGTCCATGGGAAACAGCCAATTGGAGGTTGTGTCCAAAGGAATTGAGCCATGGCCAGCCAAGATTACGTACTGGAGCCACAATGTTAGCATGGTTGTCTGTAGTTATACAGGCCATTTTGTGCTCATCCAATTCTCAGTCTGCTAAAGCAGACTTAAGGGCTTCAGCAAGTAGGCTACATCTGCAGTGTGGTTCTGGGATATGTATCATGGTCTCTAAACACTTTGACTGCAGAGTCAATTCAGCAGTTAGGCCTATGTAGTGTACAGTCAAGCTCATATAAGGCGTTATATTGGAGCTTGACCACATATCTGTAGTGGCAGAGTAAAAGGAGATGTCTTTTATCTCCTTCAGAATGTCGTCTTTTACTTTATTGTACTAAGATGGAATGGCAGTTTGGGAGATGTAGCCTATGTTTTCTTTTGGTAATTCATACCGTTTGTCAAAAGTTAGCAGCATATTTTTCGGCCGTGTTTAATGGCTGCATCTCTTTGGCCATATAGCGATAATTACGCTATCTGTGAGTGTGTGCCATTTCGCGCTGTAATTTTTATGTTTTCACTGTCTGGAAAAGGCACCTGTAACAGATAACCCCAAATTCAGCATCTCAGAAAATTTGAATATTGTGAAAAGGTTCAATATTGAAGACACCTGGTGCCACACTCTAATCAGCTAATTAACTCAAAACTTGCAAAGGCCTTTAAATGGTCTCTCGGCCTAGTTCTGTAGGCTACACAATCATGGGGAAGACTGCTGACTTGACAGTTGTCCAGAAGATGACCATTGACACCTTGCACAAGGAGGGCAAGACACAAAAGGTCATTGCTAAAGAGTCTGGCTGTTCACAGAGCTCTGTGTCCAAGCACATTAATAGAGAGGCGAAGGGAAGGAAAAGATGTGGTAGAAAAAAGTGTACAAGCAACTGCAAATAACTGCACCCTGGAGAGGATAGTGAAACAAAACCCATTCCGCACCCTGGAGAGGATAGTGAAACAAAACCCATTAAAAAATGTGGGGAAGATTCACAAAGAGTGGACTGCTGGAGTCAGTGCTTCAAGAACCACCGTGCACAGACATATGCAAGACATGGGTTTCAGCTGTCGCATTCCTTGTGTCAAGCCACTCTTGAACAAGACAGCGTCAGAAGCGTCTCGCCTGGGCTAAAGACAAAAAGGACTGGACTGCTGCTGAGTGGTCCAAAGTTATGTTCTCTGATGAAAGTAAATTTTGCATTTCCTTTGGAAATCAAGGTCCCAGGGTCTTGAGGAAGAGAGGAGAGGCACAGAATCCACGTTGCTTGAAGTCCAGTGTAAAGTTTCCACAGTCAGTGATGGTTTGGGGTGCCATGTCATCTGCTGGTGTTGGTCCACTGTGTTTTCTGAGGTCCAAGGTCAACGCAGCCGTCTACCAGGACGTTTTAGAGCACTTCGTGCTTTCTGCTTTTGACCAACTTTATGGAAATGCAGATTTCATTTTCCAACAGGACACTGTGCCAAAGCTACCAGTACCTAGTTTAAGGACCATGGTATCCCTGTTCTTAATTGGCCAGCAAACTCGCCTGACCTTAACCCTATAGAAAATCTATGGGGTATTGTGAAGAGTAAGATGAGATACGCCAGATCCAACAATGCAGAAGAGCTGAAGGCCACTATCAGAGCAACCTGGGCTCTCATAACACCTGAGCAGTACCACAGACTGATCGACTCCATGCCATGCCGCATTGCTGCAGTAATTCAGGCAAAAGGAGCCCCAACTAAGTATTGAGTGCTGTACATGCTCATACTTTTCATGTTCATACTTTAAGTTGGCCAGAATTTCTAAAAATCCTTTTTTTGTATTGGTCTTAAGTAATATTCTAATTAGAGATACTAGATAGAGATACTGAATTTGGGATTTTCATTAGTTGTCAGTTATAATCATCAAAATTAAAAGAAATTAACATTTAAAATATATCAGTAGGTGTGTAATGAATGAATATAATATACAAGTTATATATTGTATATCTGTATATCGTGGCACCAAAAATGTCCGCGCTCATTAACATTTATCGTGCGATAAGTTGATATTGACTATCGCAACAGGCCTAAAAACAAAAGTGTAAGTCAAAAACATTGTTTTAGTAGTATACTCAAATATATTAATAGACTAGTCTGCATTTGGCTAATAAGAGATGTGTAATAAAGCATAAAAAGTGATTATTTAATTTTTTTCATAAATTAGTAGAGCACCACTTCTGTCAACTCATCTCAAATGTGCTTCTCACATAAAAACACAAGACATTTTTCAAATGACATTGTGTTCCTTGGTCTACTATTATGTAAGAGTTGACACTGAAAATGTAACTAAATTAAAATGTATTTCATGAACATGAAATGTTGCATAACAGGATTGACAGGTCACTTAAGATAAATGTGAAACCAAATTTCTTTCAATATACCATTTTGTTAGTTAAAACTGCTTGTACACCCAGCATTTACTCGCATTACAAATAAATTGACAGCCTTTTGACATTAAACATTTATTTTGAAAATGAAGTATTAAGATATTTAATTCATGACATACCAAAATGTTATGTGATTGCGGAAATGTACATGGGGAAGATGGGTCTCCTCTAATAGGAAAGAGATTGAAACGCTTACATATTCAAGCATGTTTTATGCAAACATACTAAACTAAATGAAATTCTCTTGGGAAGCGTTTCAAACCATTTTAAATGTAATACAAGTTTCCTCAGGGAAAGAAAATGCATCGCACACAGAAAAAAACAGCTGGCTTTGAACTAAAATGAAAAAGGACTAGTGACCATGTTGGTACAACTAGATGAGCAACTTTATTTAATCAAAATGTTGGCCAAAGACGAAAATGGAAGAAAAAAACAAATGCTTAAAACAACTTGCATTTACCATGTTCTTTGTGATTTATATACAGCTCACAATTCCTTTGTACACATTAAAAAAAGATAAATGAACAAAAATCTAAATGTACACCAGCAGAACATGTTGCTCTCCGTCTTCATATCTTCTGCACAGAAAGATCTCCAGTCACATGTCCTTGAGCTGTCCTGAGTGGGTGTGGTGTTGGGGTATAAATTAGCGGTTGAAGTGTGAATCCGTCCTCGGCTGTCGATATTTGTGGTTTCCTCCGTCTAACGCACAGCCTCACACCTTGTCCTCCTTCTCACGCTTGATTTTGAGGAACTCGGCCATGTTGGAGAAATATTTCTGATTGGCTTCGCCCACCTTCTTTTCTGCAGCCTGCGGGTTCACAATCTCGAGCCCCTGAGAGACAGCAGACAGCGAACAGATCAATCAACCAAACCACAGCTGTCAGTCAGTGTTTCAGCAAGAGAACAACTGGAAACTGTGCAACTCTGTGCGAGAACAATTTAAATACGAAGGATGTAACCACTTCTAGACGTGCGATTCCCACATGTTTGTGTACCTGTAAAGGAGTGAAGGCCACACTTGAGCTGGTTCCAGATGATCGGTCTCTGACAGTGGACTTGCCACCGTACGTCATGCTCTGCTTTTGCAGTGTCCGCTGCAAAAACAAAACATTTACAAATAAATGCATCGAACGCATTAAACACAACTGGAAAAAAATAATTATATTAAATCTACACTAATGTTCAAAATTCTGGGGTCAGTTTTTAAAGACATCAATATGTTTCTTTAGCAAGGACATTAAATTGATGGAAAGAGACAGCAAAGACTTTTATGTTACAAAAGAGCTTCATTTCAAATAAATGCTGTTCTTTTGAACTTTCTATTAATCAAAAAATAATGAAAAAAATTACAGTTTCCACAAAAATATCATGCAGCACAACCGTTTTCAACATTGATAACAATAATAAAAGTTTCTTGAGCACCAAATCAGCATATCAGAATGATTTCTGAAAGATCATGTGACAGTAAAATTGAATTCAGCGTTTTTACTGTATTTTTGATCAAATAAATGCAGTGTGAGCAAAAAAGTCTTTAAATTAAATTATTATTTTTTTAATCTTGCTGGCCCCAAATTTTTGAACGGTAGTGTATAGAAATACATTTAAGATTAGAAGTTACATAAAAAAATACTTTTGAATTAGAATTTATTTCTTACAATTTTGAGATTTGTGTTACAGTAAGCAGACATACCTGTAAGGATTTGGATATTCTGGCCTTGGTGGAGTCATTGACCTGAGCTTGCCTGACCCTGCCACTGCCAGACTTTCCCAGCTGACCGAGACTGAAGCCCAGATCCTCCTGATAAGCATCATCTTCGATCTTACAGGCAGAGAGACAGAAAGTTTGTAAAAGACCGTTTTGAAATTTCATGGATTAATTAACAGTTCTTAATACTAATCCAAAATACTAATGGAGCAATATTGACAGAAATCAACTAACCTCTGCAAATGTCATTCTGTTGGCATGTTTCCTGATTTCTGTCAGACCCAGCCTCTCTTTCATTTTACGATACCTGAGCGAACGTAAAAACAGAAAAATATTGCAATGCAAAATCGCAATGTTCCTCTGAGAAAAAAAATATTATGAAATGACATTTTCTTGGCACCACAGGGACCCATCATTCCCACCCGTTATGACCCTCACCTTCTTCCTCCTCTCTTCTTCCTCTGTCCATCCAGGGGAGCTGGAAGAGGCTTCACCTGCTTGACTGGAGGGGGCTCCTGCCATTTATCAAACTTTCGCTCGATCTCTTCCTTCAGATCATAGCCAACCTGCACACAAACAAACACACAAGTTAATCAAGAGAAGGTAATATAGTACTTCTAAACATTTTCTTACAGCAAAGATGGTCTAACTTTAAAATCTGACATAAGTTAACTGTACAGTGATGCAGACAATAGGTGCTTTTACATTCTGATTACAATCAGCTTAAAAGTCCAATGCGAATGAAAATGCTCCATGTAAAGACCTAAATCGGAACAAAAATGCCCAAACTGATTGAAATTCCAATCAGTTTGAAAGGGGTGGGATAAACCTGTTCTGATCCGTTCGATAATTCATGTAAACACTTGATCGGATTGAAAACGAAACTGCGCATGTGCAATGTAAAAATGGCCTAAGGGTGCATTACGCACAGAACGAGCTGATGTTGTTGTTGTTGTTGTTGTTGAATATAGTAAATGACTGTCGTGTCAATCTAAAATTCTCTTTCCGCTCCTCATCTGTGACGTAGTGCAGGACAACGTTGTACCATAAGCGCTTGCTTTGGACTCATCTGCAGACACCTTGTTTTGGGAAAGGGAATTTTTACTGCTTGACTAATACAAGTATCATGGCAAAAAGCTATGTGTGCTCGTTGTCTCCTAATTAGGATCTGAAATGGCTAAATGTTAAGTCTGCTTTTTAAAATAAAGAAAAGGAGGATGGTTAGTATGCGACAACAGTAGGAATCTCTGTGCACATCAACCCGATCACTATTTAGCATTCATGTAAACACTATGTTCGGATTCAACAATCGGAATGATTTCCATGTAAAACGTGGCTACTGATGCGATCGCTGACCTTGCCAACAGTACTCTCGTGAAAACTGTCCACACGAGAAGCCAGAGTGCATTTAGCTGCAACCAGACGAGCTGCTTTTCTCCTCAGATCCTGGAAACATAGAAAAGTGGAGTCAAATAAAGAAATGAAAAATAATTAAGTGAAGCAAAAAGGTTGATGCTCACTGGAGGCAGAGACTGCACTACATCACAGTGGTAGATGTAGCCTGTGTGGGGCAGCAGGGACGTGCTGCTGAATCCAGACAGTGTCCTCCGCTGGGCTCCCAGCAACATCAGATTGCATGCAGGCATCTTGGACAGGTTAGTCAGCCCACCAGCAACACCTGTAATGAGCGCATGTGGCCAGAAACAGAAGGAATGAAAAGCTGTACATTGATTGCAATCAAGCATAAGCATCTTAAATGAATAGTTCTCCCCCCAAAATACTAAAATAACATTCTTTACAATTAACCTTCTTTGTCCCACAGAAGAAAATCAAGTAGGTTTGGAACAACATGTAAATGACAATTGTTATTTTTGGGTGAACTATGCACTTTATTCAGCAGCCTCCAACCTCTTGTTCTCACCCATGATTTTGGCAGCAGTTGAAGCTCCAACAATAATGGAAAGATTTGGAGCAATAAATGACATCCTGGATTCCACATATTCATAGATCCTGTGTTTTGATTGGTTGAGCTCAAGGGCCATGTCACACGCTTCCTCCAATCGCTGGAGCTCATCATCACCAAGCATCGTTCTGCAAACATCCAATAATTTAATCAGAAAATTAGCAAAATTACACTACCTATCAAAAGTTTGGGGTTGATAATTCTTTTAAAATGTTCTTGAAAGAAGTCTCTGATGCTTAGAATGGCTAAAATAATTTACTTGGCATCTTTGCTTTCTTTTTCGCAAAGTATGATTTTGCTTGACTTCAGCTATGATGAAAGAGAGGTAAACTTTTGCATTGCATGCTTGGTAGCGGAGCGATGAAGGGAGGTGTGTGTTTGTTTAGGCTGATTTCAAATATCAACAGTTTCTCTCAGAAATCGCTTACTGCACAAGAAAAGTGTCAAGAAAAATGTCAATGCCAAATTTGAAATAAAACTTAAGAATTTGTCAAAAACCTTTTAGTCATATTTAAAGAATGAATATACAATCTAAAAAAATTAATCTTGTTTTTTTTGTACTTTAATTTTAAAATGATTACAAAGCAAATGTTTTTAATCAATTTCTTTCTTTCGTTCTACCACAAACCTCAGACAAGGTCATTATGATACTTCCCCTTTCAAATTTATTTTGCTAATTGTCAAGAAAAATATTACAATGTAAATAAATATTGCAATGCTTATCATGGCTGCAATTATTTGATAAAAATACAGTAAAACAGTAATATTATGAAATAATTGTAAAGTGAATTTTAAAGGGGTGATGAACTGAGAAATCAAATTTTCCTTGAGCTTTTGACATAAGAGGCAGGGTCCGAAATGAACTTTTTGGCTCACCTGCCACGGGGACTGGTAGATGAAAAAATCCACCAGCCAAGCATATTTTTTACCGGCCAAAATAATAAACAGCCTTTTTTTTTGTCACATATACATTCATTTCAGTAGTTTTAATTGAGATAATAAGGTAGGCCTATTATGTTGAATACAAACATAAAAAAATGTCCAGAGCAAAATTTGAAATGTAGCCTATAAAAAAAACAACTTAACATATGTATTGATCAAAATGTGAGAAATATATGAAATATTATCATTGGGGTGAAAAAAAAAATAATAATTTGTGAGTTTTGTTACCTGACTGTGGTAAGAGGCAGAACGTAACTTACTCGGTTCGGTTCCCTGAGAGATAAGGGAACGAGTATTGCGTTGCAAACGCTATGAGAAAACTCCTTTTCTCGAGAAAAGAACGACCATGGTGTGTAAACAGAAGCAGCGGCGGAAATATGCACGATCCGCGAGTGCTGAAGACGTTCTGCACGGCTTTGATGGCACCGCAGGAGGACACAAATGGGCGGCGACAGCTTCTTTTTCCTCAGCGCCGTCAACAGAAAGAGCGTTAACTGTACGTACACACCGCCGCCGACTTGAGCTGCAAAGAAACTCTGGCCACCCTGTCAAGGACGTTTGTCAAAAAGTACTGGGAAGCTTGACCGCTCTGAATGGTGAGTGAGTGCGCGCGCGCGGCCGGGACTCGCTCTCTCTCTCTGCTCGTGCGTGCGCGCTTAAAATTTCATATTTTGTTATGAACATTCACCCGCCAGTGTGGCGGATAGCCTTTTGAGATTTACTCGCCAAACAGAAAATTTACCCGCATTTGGCGCTTGGCGGGTGTTAATTTCGGACCCTGATAAGAGGTCATCATACTATAAGAATATCCTGTAAATTTCAGAACTGAAAACTTCCGTTAGTCCAATAAAAGCTTTTATTGACACCAGGCACAGCGAACGACAGCTTTTTCAAAGTGGGGGATCTATGATGTCAAAAGGTATCAAACACCGCCTCCGCAGATCAACAACACTGCCTGTTTAGTCCCGCCCACCGATTCACACATTACATGAAACTCATTATAATATGCAAAGATTATCCAATCATAGCAGTGGGCGTTTACTTCCTAGTCTTCAATGTGGCACGCCCATAAAAACGAGCGTTACAGGAGCTAGGCTCCAAACCAGGGTAGAAAAGAGCCTATTACTTATTCATTTTGATGTTTTTGAATGTAAAAACCAATCGAACGTCATAAGTTGCCATCAGACAACAATATAATTTTTTTTAAAAAAGCCAGTTCATGACCCTTTAAGATGTAATTTATTCCTGTGATGGCAAAGCTGAATTTTCAGTCTTCAGTGTCACAAGATCCTTCAGCTATGCTGATTGGCGCTCAAAAAAAAAAATTCTTATTATCAATGTTGAAAACATTTGTGCTGCTTAATTTTTTTAAATATTGTTTTCAGATTCTTTGATAAGTCGAAAAGGTCAAAAGAACAACATTTATTTGAAATAAAAAAAAAATGGCATTACAGTCACTTTTAATCAATTCAATGTAAACTGGATTTAATTTCTTACCCCAACTTTAAAACGTTAGCAAATATCTACAAAAAAAAAAAAAAAAATTGTAGATTCTCTTCCTATAATCATACTGAATCAATCTATCCACTCACTCACCCTTGTGTGGTTGAGGCGGTGACACTGACCACCATGATAGTAGCATTGGTCAAGATCTGCTGGAGGGTCTCATTGTTTTTGCACTTCTCTAGATTGTTGCCCAGCTCCTGAACACACACAAACACATGAACTTATAAAACACACATGAACTTAGATTTAAAGGCAAAACACAGATCAGAAGACATAACTAATATGATGGCTTTTTTTTTTTTTTTTTTGTTGCATGAACAGGCGGCTCACAAATGCTTGAGACTAACAGGTTTCTACCTTAACAGTCCTGATATAATCTAGTGCATTTGGCACCAGGGACTCCAGTTCAGGAAACCTTTTGGAGTACTTGTCACGAACAAACTTGTGAATGATATCTGGGGAGAAAATAAAGAGGAAGTGGTGTTATCGTGCTGGAAAATTGTTACAAATCTTGTAATTTGACATTAAAAGGAAGATATTGTATATATAAAATATATTAAAAATAGTAAACTCACTAAGTTCATTGTCTATTTCCACGGTCAGATTGTTGGCGGAGACAATGAGTCTGTACTCTGGGTCTGCTTCGACAGGTCCAGATACTGAAGAGAATGAAAAGACGTTAAATATGTAAAAGCAATATCAGTATTCGGCACGTTTCGTAAAGTTGAAGGACGTTGCTTACCTTCCGAATTCTTTTTTTGATTTCCAACATATTGACCGACTTTTTCCATGATTTCAGCGAACTGAGGAAAGTCAAGAAGTTTGCATTAAGTTAGTGTAACGAATCCAGTTATAGATAAGTATGATTAAACATAAAAACTCACTGGCTTGCTGTGTCTTAGTTTTGCTATGGATGTGACACTCTCCGTCCCACTGTAATCCACCTCCATCTCCTCGGGTATGTCCTCCAGACCTCCAGTTTGTCTCTCGCTGGGTTCCCCATCACTCTCACCCTCTTCTTCACCGGGGTACTGCCCGTCCTCTTCTTCTCTTGCCTCCTCCAAGTCGGCAAGCAGCTCGTCTGCCAAAGACATCTACGAATAGAGCGAGAAAATAAACGCCAATTAGGATAATAAACACTAGTTTTTACTGAACGAGGTCTTTATAACAGTTTTCAGGGTCAAATGGGCTCCAACTTACATTTTCAGAGCGTCTCCTCTTCTCACTTTAAGAAACAAGATTATGAGCTAACATGCAACGACTTACTAACGCACAACACCAAACAACGCGCTGAAGTCGCAGGTTAAATGCGTCACATGTTTTACAGCAAAGGCTTCTGGGAAATGTGTTAAGGAACGCTTATGGCATTTTCCACGATTAAGGTATCAAATAGAGCCTGAAAATCTTATAATATAAATATTTTACATAAATATTGTAACCCTGACAGCAACATCTGGGACATCTAACATAAATACACTTTACCCCTAATCTATTTTCTTGAATCTAATCAATTTTCTAGAAATAAACAACAAATAAACAAAATAATGATAAAAAAAACCTTATTAAATGTTTGTGCATGAAATTCAGTTTGTGTAAACTAAGAAACTGAGAAAATAGAATGAGATAATTTTCTTGTATGTAGACAAGTCTGTGACATTCTGTAGTAGAAAGTGTCAAGATGATTTTTCTGGAGTGCCATACTTTTAGTAATGTTTTTCCCCTTTTTTTGTTGTGATGGGATATGTGACAGATCTATACGATATTTCATGTTCATGATGGTTCAAAAAATAATTGTAGCCTACTATTTTTTCTTCTAATTGTATGCTAGATAATAGTTTATAAACATATCTAATAGGCCACACAACAATAGACAGGATTTTTGCTTCATGGGATAGTGTCCAGTATTGTGAAATGTACCAATGACTACACATATTTCATGATACTAATCATTATTTTAATGCCAGTTTAAGTTGTATTATAGAAAATGCATAATTTTAATATTATATTAAAGTTAGTAAAGCAATATTTTACACAGATATTATAAGACAGAACAATTTATTGTCATCAAACAGTTCAATAAATGTTTCACAGTTTCCATGTTATTTTCACTCCCTCAGCTTCATACAGAATATGAAACCTCTAAATGAAACAGATGCTGAACGCGATGTTATGATCTGGATTACCTCAGACATCTGAATGAACGATAAGATTGAAAACTAAAATGAATGAATAAATAAGTCAATTAATAGTCATGTATGCTGATTTCGCTTTTTTCATGCCAAGCAATAATTACTGCTTCAAAAATGAATAAAGGAAAAGCTAATGTCAAATACATTATTAGAAAATAACACCTGCAGAGAGACACATCATAGGACAACTAGATACAGACTGACATCTAGAAATAGCTAAATTAGAGAAAACATTTCAGTGTTTATACCTATGCAAAGATATATGTTTGTTGAGGCGGTTATTAAATGCCATAAATCCAAAATAATTTGATACAAAGTAAATATCCAGTTTACTTAAACTTATAAAGTGAATTAGGCCAACAGACAAACATATATTTAAATAAAAAACAAATGCAGAATAAATAAACAAACAAGTAAACATCTGCAATAAAAAATACAGTATAAAACAACAGTTGCAGTTTTATTTTTTCGTGCATTCTAAGAATACATTTAAAATAAATGTTTTTAAAATGAGATTTTTGTATTCTGTTGCGATTTAATTTTTAGTTTGTACAAATGCTAAATGAGAACTGCACTGCTGTGCTTTGGAGAGACAATTCCCCCCTCAACCACAAACTACAAGAATGCCTGACTGCAATGAGAACAAATTTACAATGTCAATATTTCTAAGCACACAAATAGACAGGTACTGGTCAGAGAAAGTGCGCCCCCTTCATTTAAGGGGAATAAAATACAAACGTACTTCAAGAAGCCATGAAAATAGAACAGTTAAGCTGGTACATAATAAGACTCCCATTGCATAGCCGAAAAGTACATGTCAGATTTTACAGAGCTCCAAGGTTTTTGGCTGTTTTGGAAGGTACTTTCTACTTGTGGATTTACCACTCCAGCTGCAGCAGTGAGTAAAACCTGGACCGCCTCCAGCCTTTTGAAACGGGAGCCCTTCTTTTTCTCGCAGTTAAAAAAATAACCTCCAGGAGTCGTCATAGTTACCGATGACAACGGGGGCCACTCATTCACTCCAGGGGGGTTCATTTTTGTCCAGATGTTGTTTAGGGAACAGTTTTCTGTCACACTAAATGTGGGTCATCGGCAGGGCTTACTGTAAACCTTGATGATGAGCCAGAAGTGACTCCGGTTGGAGATCTTGACTTCATTACATGGTCTTTACTTTTTGATGCTTTCTGGCTGCCTGATCCTGGAAAAGAAAGAAAGAAAGAAAGAAAGAAAACAATCTGACAAAATGTGGTCTTAGAAGTGTAATAGGTGTACTCTGAAGATTTTTTATAAAAGAGATATATGTTTATTAGTACTATTAACTGCAGCTAATATGAATTGTGCAACAGCCTCGCAGTAGGCAGTTCATCGCAACTTAAAACGGTGGAGATGCAGACAGATGAGTCTGGAATGAGCAAAAAGCATTGCTGGTTTCAATTTTTTTTTAATATAAAAATCCATGTTTGTGATACTGATATTATCAAATGATCACATGAATTTTACTCTTTTCGCACAATCACAAGTTTTACATTTGCTTTACGCAAATCAGGCCCAAATTATCATATCTTCTGCTGAATAGACCATTTGGGGGCAGATGTCACAGATACGTCACTGCAGCTGTGAGCGCATTGTGGTGGCAGAAAAACAGTGGTAACAAAGGAAGGAAAATGGGCAAAATCCATGGAATAAGAGAAAAATGTCTTGTTGTGCCTTTGGATGTCAGAATCGGAATGCAAAAAAAGATGGTCTTCATTAAACGGACAGACCAGACTGATGAAACCTGTGCTATTATTTACAGTATTATTTAAAGCATGAACCTGATGTAAACACTACATCTACATAATATTCGCATATGCAGTTCATGGGGGGCATGATTGTATTAACCCTACAGTTACAGCATAAAATAATATTTAAACTTATAACATTTTAAAGAGATTACATTTATATACCTATGACATTTTTATTTCACAATTCAGACTTTTTTTCTCGCAATTGCGAGTTTACATCTCCCAATTTGGACTTTATAACTTGCAATTGCAAATTTATATCACAATTCTGACAAGAAAACAGTCTTGAGTGAATTGAGTGATATAAACACAATTCTGAGGAAAAATGGCAGAATATCAATTTTTCTTCTCAGAATTGTGAGATATAAACTCGGAATAGTGAGAAAAAAAGTCAGAATTGTGAAATGTATTGTTTTACTCTTTAATTCCATGGCTTTCATAGACTCCTGCTACAGAACTGTTATTTTTTCCACCGCCCATAAAACATGTCATTGCTGTTTGCAAACACCCAAATGGTCTATACACTTACCAAAACCATCAGTGCTGGGGGGCTTTCCGTGGGGAGATGAACAAGTAGATCCAGAGCTAAGTTCATTGGTTGGAGTTTCCTGGCATGAAGAGTTTTAAGATACAGAATAGTAACAAAACACACAATGTTTAACAATGTGAAACCTTGTCATTGAAGGTACTTGATGCTTTTCTGAATAAATACCCTTGACATACCTGATCGAAAAGATAGACTGTGACATCATCAAAAAATGACACATTCCTCCCACGGTCACGGTTCTCTTTGTCCACGGGTTCCTTTGGCGATTTCAGCAAACTACGTAAACCCACTCTCTTGTCAACATCTGTTTCTGTGACAACGATGACACGCCTTGGAGACTCATCTTCCTGTTCCTCTTCTTCATCTTCATCTGGATCGCTACCTGCTGATGCAGTCCTTCTCCTCCCCCCTCTATGCTCCCCCCCTTCCCAGAATCCTCCTTTGGTATTCGGTGAGAGAGGAAGAGAGAGAGAAAGCGGAGGAAGGGATAAGGAGAGACGGGCCAGCTTAGCTGGAACAGGGGTTGATGGTACAGTGGAGAGGGAAAGATGAAAGATAAATATCAAAGACGGTGGTATCTATATATCTGTATTAGGGATGCACCGAATCCAGGATTCGGCTTCGAATTCGGACGAATATTGGGCCGATTTGTCTCGTGGTGGCGAGGACCCTAAACAATACACGACATCGCCGCTGTTAAAACATTTGCGTATGAAACATCCGAAAGTATACGAGTTGTATTGATTGGATCTTGAGATAGGGTAAACATAGGCCTATGGTAATTGTCAAAGTTTTTCCCACTTGTCATCCTGGCATAATGTTGCCTATTCCTTTTTCTCTTTTTTTACAGTTAAAATAAAATAAAATAAAAATGAAAAATACACGGCTGTGGACGTTGTTTACTTCATTAATGTGTTAACTTTGTTGTGGACTGAGGATGGGAGTAGGATTCGGTATTCGATTTCGAATTTGGCAGAATCTTAACCAGTGGATTTGGTATTTGGCTGAACCCAAAAAATCTGGATTTGGTGCATCCCTAATCTGTATATATATTGGTTCATTTAACATAAAAAAGTTATATTTCAAATTGTAAACAGCATAAAACAGCAAAAAATGCAAAACACTAAATTAACACAAATCCAAATGAAAAAATTTCGAATGCTTTCAGTTCACAGTACCTTTCATTGCTTGATTTGCAGCAGGTAGAGAGGAGGTAACCTCAGGCTGTTCAAGCACAGTCAGTTCTTCTGTCTGTGTTTCAGCAGATTCACTCACAGACACTGAGGGAGAGGAGGGTGGGGTCTCCTCTTTGCTGCTAAGATAGATAATTTACAATGAATTTAAGATGAAGGCTGGTTTTTACCTCATTTAACCAAGAAAAGCATTCAGTTAATATTAAATCTAAAGCAAAGACTGTGGTTACATTAAAAGCCACGATGAGACTTATGCCATGAGGAGATTAAAGCTAAGATCACATTCTCTAAAGTTTACATTGATTAAATACAGAATATCTGACTAGGATTTGTTTTCTAAATGTTATTTCCAGACAGTGAAAATTGCATTAAAATAGTGTTCTCTGCTCAATTCATCATTCATTTATTTTTTGTAGTGTTCCTGTAGCAATAACCACACCTCTCATTGTCCTGGAAATCTTCCCTTGAAACACTTTCTTCAGAGGACGAAGTGGTAGAGGCTCCCCAAGGGTGTAGAATTACGCTGTCACTAACCGTAGAACCCCACAGGACATTGGTTTGAACATTTTCACTAAGAGAGTACTGAAGTCTCTCCTCACAAACCTAAAAAAATCATTGCACAAAGACAAAAGGTTTCAGAAATAGCAGAGCACCAATAGAGTACAGTTAATTTTAGTGTAATTTTTACTCACCTGCATCATCAGTCCATTTTTTGTCTGCATTTTTGAGAGTGACCTCTGCCCTTTGGAACCATCTGTAGAATGGATAGAGAGAGGCGTTGGCATATGTTGCCCTGTTCCCTTCTCCACTGATTGCTGAGTTTCTCCTGGAAAATTTGGAGAAATGTTTTCATATTGCTCTGAGTGTTGCAAGACAGCCATGGTACTTTTCGATATCCCATCAACTTCCTCTTTTAGCTCTACTCTTGTCTTCCTCTCAGAATCTGCTGAGTCATCCTGGTTTATTATACCACCAGCACCACTTGTTCTTTGCTCTGGATTTCTCTTTAAAGATTCAAGCAGATCTAAGTTTCCTAAAAACAGATCTCCAAGGTTTTCTTCATCCCCAGAAATGCAGCACAGCTGCTCTAGTTTTTCAAAATCCTCCAGAGGCTCCTCATCCAAGTCCTTCCACTCAGAGATCAACAACTCTGGGATGGAGTTCAGAGAACACTGGGAGAGAGGTGGATGGGCCACTTTCTGGGACA
Source organism: Scardinius erythrophthalmus (assembly GCF_964197995.2). Classification (NCBI taxonomy): domain Eukaryota; kingdom Metazoa; phylum Chordata; class Actinopteri; order Cypriniformes; family Leuciscidae; genus Scardinius; species Scardinius erythrophthalmus. The sequence continues at coordinate 13,819,302 of NC_138236.1, forward strand.
GGCCATTTCTGTCGTCCTCCTGTAAAGCATTTGATTCTGGGTGAATGTGGTTTTCTTTCATGAGTGACATGTGCAGTTTTTGTCCCAGGTTTGCAGTGATACCTTTGCTTTGAGTGGTTGTACTAGTTGCAAGTTCTTCAAGAGACTGATCTAAACAGTTAGCATCCTCAGAACATCCCAATGGCTCCTCATGTCCTTTGGTAGATGTTTGATTTGTGGAACAGAACAGACTTGAACTTGTCTTGATTTCTATGTGGTGTACTGTATTCGGGAAACTACTTGGACCTTGACACTTACCAACTCCTGCATATGGAGAACCAGCACATTCTGAAAGCTCCATTGAAATCAGTGCAGGGGCTGAGCACTGAACGTTGCTACTGTGGATCTTACACGGCTCTGGATCAGTGCTAATGGTGAGACTTGGGAAAGATGGAGAATCTGATCTTTCTTTTTCAAAAGATACATCACTGATCGTGGCAGAACAGTGATTACTGTCAACATCATGTCTACTGGTTTCTATACTGTGACACTCTGGATACACTGAAATGATGTGAGAATTATCAGCCAACTCCACTGTGCAGGTCTGATGGTCTTCAAGGGCTGCAACCAACATTTTGCTTGCTTCAGTCTCGGGCGCCCATGAAGCTTCGGTTTGGTCTCTTGGTACATTGTTCTTGTTACTAGAAAGAGATTCTTTATGGTACTGCAGAAGTTCCATCTCATTGGTTGGAGCATTTGTAATAGAAAATGAGGGAGAGTGAGTCGTACAACCTCTTACACCTACCATGTTTTCATGACTGTCAAACTCTTTATTTTCTTCATCACTAAACAATTTTCCTCCCACATAATTTTGTAAACACGTCTCAGAATTCTGAGTATCAATCATCATTTCAATAGTTTTGTGTTGTTCAGGGGCCTCCAGCTCTGGGTTTTCCAGATTCTCAACTTCCATCTTTATATTTCTAGTGTAGTGCTCTGGTGATACATTTTCAATGTCTGGATTTTCTATGTTCTCCTCTTGCTGAAAGTCCAGCCTTTCAAAAGGTGTTTGCTGAGGTGATATAGTTCCTTTTGCTTCACCAGACAGGATCAGCCTCTCAGGTGGTGGATAATCAGCCTGTCCTACCTTCTCATCATTAAATGCATCTTCACATATTCTCTGAGCAGAGGGATGAGACTCACTATCTGCAAGCTCATCATTTGCTTCAGATTCCCAGAATTCATGACTAATCATTAAGTGTTCCTCCGCTGCCCACCCCTTTTTCCCAAAACTCGGGAAGAGCTCTGATCCGAGCTCTACTTCTGGTGTCTGAGCTTCGGCTGCAGCCCACTGGTCATTTTCCACAGGCCAAAGGTGAAGTTCTCCCTGCTGAAAGGTCTGGCAGTTTAATTCCCCTCTCACAGTCTCCACCGTACCGTAATCTTCCTCAAGGGCGCTCCACAACTCCTTCTCCTTTAGTTCAAGACCCATTGACGCACCTCTGCTGAATTTATCAGAACGTTTATTTTTTGAGAGCTCCATACTGCTGACTTCTTCATCTGCAGCATTTTGAGAGGATTCCTTGATAGTAAAACAGAGTTCCCCTACAGCTAGCTGACTTTCAGACCTCTCCTTTGCCTGCTCATCCTCACTCTCCTCTGAATACGAGAGGTTTCTCAAGCCTAGTTCATTTGCATCTGTGTCTTGGATATCAAGCTCACCCCTTTCCCCTCCTGTATGTCCTTCAGGGTTTGTCTCAGACCAGATGAACTGGGTCAGGTCACATTTGGTGTCATCATTGCTGAGCTTTATGTTTATCTCAGGGCTGCTGATGCCTTTAGAATAATCAGACTGTAAGCTGTAAAACCGTGATAACCTAGATTTACTATTGTCTGATGACTGTTCACCAATTGGGAAATCAGGTGACTTACAACGTGCCTCTTTACACTTAGCTGTTTGCAAATATGTACAATCTTCATTGAGTTTTTCTTGACAAACTGGTCCAGAAATGTTTTTTTGAGGCTCTGAGACTATATGGGCAAGCAGTGTGAGATCAATAGCACCTGAATCATGAAGCATTATTTCTTTTGAAAAAGTGTGAGAAATGACCAGCTCACTATTTTTAACTAGAGATGAGTTTTGGAAGTTAAGGGAGCTGTTGCTAAATGGAACTCCTTTATTTGGCTCATCCTCTCCATCGGAGAACAACTTGGCAATAAACTCAGCATTGTATTCGCTCTGAGAATCTACTGAGATGACAGCACCTTGTATGAGACCCTTCTCTATATCAGATGGATCATTTGAAACCCACAATTCTTGTATGTCCTGATTTATCTTCACTTCCTTTTCAAAATGCTCCAGTAGTCTTTCATCCTCAATCTTTTCCTCAATTCCCATCAATATTCCTCGCTCTCCAGCTCTAACACCACCTGAACGAGAAAGGCCGAGTATATCGGTGCCTCTTCTGCCTAAACCCTCTCCACCATCCAAGTCGCTGTCTGAGAAGTAGGCCGAATCCCGATGTGGTGTTTCACTTCCAAGGGCCCTCCATCCATTGCTTCCTCCACCCAAGCAGGAGTCTCCAGGTGTGAGGCAGTCCAGTGAACTAGAGGTCGAAGGTGACAAAACAGAATCTGAGGGGGTCATGGTGGACAATGATTGATCAGAGTTGGGTTCATGCACCATAGGCGAGTGAAAAGCATCTGTGCCTGATTCATTCAAATAGAGTGAATTGTCACTTGGAAGTATTTTCTCATTTGCTATTTCTGTGTCTTTGTCATGGCGCATGGTCCTTGAACTGGGTTCCTTGTCAGTTAAAGTGGTTTGCTCAAGGGATTTAGAGGATGTCTCCATTTCCAAGTTCTGTCTGTTGTCAGTGGGGGAGTGCTGACTCACATCTGAACTGGATTCCCTTGCCTTCGTAGAGCTTGTGCCTCCTGTTGAACTTCTGTTTTGTGAAAGATCATGAGAGTTTGATTCTTTCTGCATCTGTTTTGGATGTTCTGACAGTTCCTCATTTTGTGCATCTTCTTCAAATGTTACATTTGATGCCATGACATCAACCCCAGGTGAAACACTGTAATCATTTTTCTGAATTTGCTCTTTTGCCTGAACAAACATGCCCTTTAAATCATTTTGATCTACACTTCTAATCTGCGTATCACCAGTGATTTGATTTTTGTCACAACATTGTGAACCATAAACATTGTGTATATTCCTGGTTTCTACTGGACCTTGACTTATATGGTCATGATTCTGAGACTCTTTTGAATCTTTTTTTATAACAGGAGATATCTGCTCCAATTGGGGCCCATTTTTAGGCATTACTTCTGAGGAAGGAAAATCAATAAGGGAACTCTTCTCTATCTGTATTTCAGGTGTAAAGCAACTAGTTGGAGTTAATTTCTGACTTGATTCAAGATTTTGTAACTCAGATGCAATTTGCAGTACTGGAATTTCTGGGCGCATGGCAACTTTTATTTCACTCCGTTTTGCCCGCTTGGTGACTTGAGCATAAATTGCTTCTTTTGTTTCACCTGGTGGTTTTCCTGCTCTTGCTCTTTCTGATTCAAACTGTATTGTCTGAGAAGATTCTGGGTCAATGCATATTGACTCATACTCAGGAGACAACAAAGCAGGTGACACACTCTCCTCCTTTTTACGTTGCCTTGTAATGATTTCAGTTAGAAATGTTTCAGCAGACTGAATCTCCTTTAAAAATTCCTCTCTTGTCATTTCCCCTGTTTTCGGCTCAGGTTCAACGCTCTCATTGGATATTTCAGAGAGCAGGGAATGAGACTTATTCATCCCTGATGAGAAAGCCTCCTCAGCTTCTGCATAGGTTGGCAAATTTGAGTGATGTGCAAAAGGATGAGGTGTAGTTCCAAATCTTGAAACAGGGGTGCCACCTTCGCCATCATATGCATCCTCACAATCCGACACAGATGTCTCAATCTCTGTAAGGAATAAATCTCTCTTTTTGGCGTTGCCTTCATATCCAGGCAGGAAGTCTTTGTCTGAGGCCCAAGCTTGTGAGGATGAGTCAAGTTCTGTGACAAGAGACTGGGATCGCCGCATTCCTTTGTCTTTCTTTCCATCGCTTTCTCGTGCCCATGAGCTTTCTCCATCCTTCATGTCCACAGAGTCATTGGAGATCTCGGTCAGAAACAAATGTATGGGAGATTTCCTAGCGGCTGCAACTCGCTCTCGTTGCATGACTGCATCTTCCCTCCATAAGGCTGGGAGGATGGTGGCGAGACGGGATTGGGTTCGCTTCATCCCCCTTGAGAAAAGCTCGGTTGTAGCTGGGTCTGGTTTATCAGCCAGGTTGGTGTGCTGAATGGTTGTGCCACTAGTGGGTCTGTGTGGTGACATGAAAGCTGAATCATCATCATCATCATCATCGTCTTCTTCTTCTTCATCATCATCCTTTGAGAACTCTGGGCTAGAGGATGATATTCTTTCAATTTTTGGAATTGTGGATTGGGATCGAGTCATTCTGGAGTAGGGATCATTGTCTGTAATGTACTTATGTGGACCATCTCTTGAATTATACAAAGACTGAGATCGTGTCATGCCTCTGTCAGCAAACTCCTTTTCGTCAGTACGGTCACAGCTTAGTTGGTCTCTTTGTAAGTGCATCGCATTGTATCTGGAATGCATTTCCAATGAGTAATTTTGACCCTTTTGGAGTCTATGGTGGGGAGGAAGAGGTGGAGGACAGGTTTGAGGTTGGAGGAACAGGGACTGACAACCAGAAGATGGTGGAATGGAAGGAGAGTGTGATGGAGATGGGGGCAGTGTCTGGTGAGTGCGATTTAAGCTCAAATGGTCAAAGTTGGCTTTCGACAGTGAACTTATTAGTAAAGAATCAGAGGTCTCAACTCTGCCGGTTGGGTACGAGGATCCAGGGTACACATCTAACCCGTATGTTCTCACGTATCCTAGTGGAGGAGCAGGCAGTGGACGTGAGTGTAGATGGCTGCCAGAGGACATGGACAGTGAACGAGGTTTAGGTGGAAGAATGGGTGCTTGAGGACCAAAAAACTTTTGGGTTGTTTCTCCAATGTCTATAACAGCATAATCTGTCACTCGGTTACAGCTCTCCTTACTAAACTCAACCAAGCCAGTGTTTGGAACCAAAACCTTTACCTCACTAGATCGGACAGTCTGAGAGGTTCCTCTTTTAAAGCCATCTTGCTGCCTGAAAGATGGTCTGTCTTTTCCAGTAGCCCCTGTTTGAAGCTCTACCAGCTCCAGATCTCCAGGACACACTGAATTTGTTCTTGACGAGCACCCATTTCCTAGACTAGGGGATTTATCCTGGGGAGTATGCTCCTCCAGACGAATGTAATACTCGCTGGCCAGGGAAGGGCTGCGGGCACTGATCACAGGGACGACAGTGGGTGTGTCCAAGGTTTGCCTGTGGCCAGAATTGGGTGTTGGTATTGGTTGAGGTGGAGGAAGGGGTTTGTAGCCTCTCCTGCCATGGGCCTTTTCCCAGAAGTATTCAAAGTTTAAGCCTTTGCTGGTCTCTGTTACAGTAAGGATGTCGTCAAGCTCAGATGTAGGAGTGATCATATTGTCCACGGGGTCCAAAAGAGGGAAGGAGTTTCCATTTCCTCTATGGCAACCATCCTCCCTCCCGTACTCTCGCTCCCTCAGAAGTTTGTGTGCGGCTGACTGGAAAGCTGGGGGTCGGAGCGCATCCCATCGTCTTTCAAATGATTCGTCACTCTCTCCTCTCCTTCCTTGTCCACTGTCTTCCTCATAATCCTCCTCGTCCTCATCCCTTCTAGAACTCTTCTGGCTTCCCTGTTCTGCGGCGAGGAGTGAGGAGAGGAGGAGAAATACTTCGCTGACTGTTGGCCGCTGGGATGAAGGTAGCCAGCATGACTGCATGACCTCGTACCTAATGAAACATGCAAAAATATAGTTGTGACATATTGTATAATACACATTCAACTTTCTTTAGATTACAAATACTGTTTTAAATGAGCATTTCTGTCTCATTTTATTGTTAAAATAAAAGAACAAGATAGAAGACAAAGAACAAGAAAATCCAAAGAACAAGACTCTTAAAACAAGATAAATAAGATATATTGACTTGAGAAGCAACACTATAAGACAAAATACACTCAAAATACATTAGTTTTAAGGACTTTTGAATATTTTTAATGGAAAAGAGTCATTTTTGCATCAATGAAACATTATTAGACATTTTGTAGGTGAATTCCAGATCTAAGTACAGATATAACTCCATCTAATTAAAGCCATTACAAATACTGACCAATAGTCTGCATGTGCGAGTTTGAGGCGAGGTTGAGCCAGAGTAATCTGTCGTTCCCTTATGACAAATGTAAGGACCTCTTCATCGCTCAGGTGTCTGTGCGGCTGAGCTCCAAATTCAAACAGCTCCCATATCACAACACCCAGAGACCTGTCAGTTTTCATTTGAAGGAAGAATGTCAACGTGAATAGTATTGTATGTATTCTCAAAATCCCGAAAATGTTGTTTTTTATAATTAAAAATATGTAATTCCATTATTAATTTTTTTCTTCTTTTGAGCAATTATTGGATTCCTTCATTTAAATACCATTAGAAAAACATTTGTTCATAATTTTTCATACCACACATTGCTGGTTTTGGTTTGATCAGTGACAATCAGATTCCCACGAAACTCCTCCAGAAGTTCAGGGGCAATCCAGCGGAGAGGTATCCACAGTTTTTCTGGGGTTAGATAGTAATCCTCCTGTTTGTGTTAAATATGAATAACCACATTACCTAAGTTTCAAAAAAGAGGCTAAGTTGCTCTAAAACCATTATGCAGCTAAATGCTGATTAAGCACTATGAAATACTTTTCAGAATACTGACAAATCATCTTCTATTGTGAACTGAAAAAAAACCCTCTATACTAAAAAAACCTAAGACATTGATTGATTGAGGACCTGATCTATAAAGTCTCTGAAGTGAAATGCAGTTTAGTAATTGTTTAAATACCTTATATTGATTGTGCGAGAGGCCATAGTCTCCGATTCGAACAGTAAGATCTGAGGTGAGGAGGCAGTTCCTCAGTGCCAAATCACTGGAGAAAAACAGACAAATAGACAAATGTGTCAACATTTTTTTTTACCTTTCTCCATTTTCACAAATGCTGTGTGTCAATGTCAGTCACATGTTCCTGAACACTTTTAGGGTTAGAGATTTAATTAATCTAACCTGTGAATGTAATTGTTCTCATGGAGATGCAAGAGACCTGAGGTGATCTCATATGCCATTCGTTGTAAGTTCAAGAGGTCTCTGTTTAACAGGTCAGGTGTCATCCCATCAGACTTCCTCTGAGCTCTTAAATACCTCTTCAGGTCACCCTGTAGATACAGACACAAAAAAATGAAAATCATTATTTGATAAAAATCAATATTCAATACAGAAAATAGGATCAAATTCTTTGTCCTCTAAAATGATAGATTAAAACCTATTAAAAGACAATTTATGATTACATCACGCACTGGTATATTTAAATTTATTTTAGTCTTTTGAGTGCACAGTAGGCCTTGTTTATGACACATGTGCAGAATTAATGAAATAAAATTGATGAACTATCTAATCCAATCCATCATAAATCCATTCTTATGTAAAATTGTTCCGTTAAACTCAATCCGCCAGTGTTTCATGAATGACTGTATTTCCCTGAACTACAGATAGGAGACAAACAAATTGTCCAAGGCGGTTATTTCATTTTTCTTTAAAATTGGTCTCAATGTCCGAGATTTGGGTTTTCTCACCAGTTGACAGAACTCCATGACCAGAAGATACGGAATGCTCTCACTGCACTGGCCCAAGCACTGGAGGATACTCGGATGCTGAAGACTTCTGTCAGGTGTGAAAAACAAATCAATAAATGTTAGTTTGTGTTGTCAATATTCTTGTAAACATAAGGTGTACATGGTGAAAGAAAGAGAGATCGCAAATGTAATTAAATGCAATTAAACTAAAACTTTGTAGCATTCCACGGCCCATATATACAGTTTATAACCTACAACATTAAAAGCTATTATAATGCAAATATACTGGCACAAAAATAGATAATTCACTGCTAACAGGAGGAATTTAAGTGTTAGATAAGTGGGAGGAAATAGCCTCAATAAAAAGCAGCAAAGATTTCCACTAATAGCATTGAAAAACGGGTAAAATGTACCAACATTAATTACATTCAGAAATAAACACTTCATGACATAGATACCATAAAAATAACCTGAAGTTCTCATTTCCAGTAGATTTCACTATGACTTATTTCTCACCATTTTATGCACATTGACAGATGTTGGTATGTCAAAAAACACAGGTGTTTGATCAGCATTACCTATCTCATCCAGGGGGGATAGGAACGTTTTTTCCTTAAGCCGATCACATAGCGCTGAAAAGACAGCAGTTTCTCCCTGAAGTCGGACGGCAAGCACTAATCCATTACGCCGCATCATTCTTACACCGCATCAAAGCGGCCGCTTCGAGGATATTGACAGGTAAGTGTGTCAGTAAGTAGCCGAAATAAGAAATGATGGGCCTCAATGGTGGGTAAGATCAGCCTTTTGGCGATATCCAGTGCCTTCATCTGGATGACGGCTCCGGTTATGGGCTTCCTTTCATTTATTTTTTCACCTATGCACTGACACACTTGCCTGTCAGTTTCTTCGAAGTGGCCGCTTTTACCGTGATAAGCTTTTCTTTGACTGTTAACATTTTTAAGACTGTCTTTTCGGCTCGCCATCTTCTAACATTACATTCCGACACTGTATTCCTTGGCTGCTTAATGCGAGTTGTTTGATGACTCCATTTATAAGTACTGGGCAGAACATTCGTTTTACCCATATTTGCTGCTCCCTATTGTTGCGGGTGTATTATTGACATGTAAAAGTTTAGACTCAGAATATAAGACGACCTCATTTTTTCAGATGTATTTCCAAGAAAGAAACGCTGTCTTAAATTCGGAACAATACGGTAATAGCAGCCAGAGCAACCCAGTTTGTCTGACCTGTAAGGCTCGGACTCTGCCAAAAACTTTCGCTGTTCCAGAGGACTAGCACTGACCCTCAGCTCCTTCACCACAGCCTGATAGGAGCTGCAGTCACACAGCACCTCAGCCAGTATTACCTAACAGAGACAGATCAAACAGTTACAACAACAACAACAAAATTATTTGCTTCACCAAACCTGCACATTATTATCAAATGAAAGAGAGGAAAAGAAGCGAAAGAGACTAAGAAAGAAAGAAACTAAAAAAAGCCTACGTTCTTATGTGAATATATGTGCAAGTGAGGATATACAGACCAGGACGACCTACACATGTCAAACAGACTACAAATTCAGGTCAGTGTAATTATAGATGGTCATCAAGTAAGTGAGCAGCGGAAAATAAGACCATGGCCTGAAATGTCATAAGTATTTAAGATCAGATGTAATAATTGCTTGTTTAGACTGATCAATTTCACATATATTTGGAATATTACACAGATTCAGAAGCCTCAATATTAATTCAAGTGCATATCCATACTTGAATTAATAAAAAAAAACCACAATAATTACTTCCTTCCAGTTTTATGTTTACTTGAAAGGGCTACGCAAATAAAATCATAATAATTTACTTTTCAGTTTTCTTAGATACGTTAAACATCCACCATGGGTTTCCCATTTTTCGTTACATTTCAAGCTGTTCCTGACATGTAAAATCTTATCATTTAAACGTGTCTACCTTCCCGAACCAGCCATTTCCAATCTCCTGCAGGTAGTTGAGAGTGTGCCTTCGGAAACATTGAGAGCTGTCTGTGGGATACAACAGGAGTGTGTTCAGAAGAGTTCATAACCTTTTCACTTAGGAACAGGTTATAGAGCAAGATGCACACATTGCCTGTAGTTAGTGGGTTTACCTGTACCATTCAGTAAGATGGTGCAGTTCTTATCCCGCAGTGGGAGAGTGTAGACCTCCGGTAGTGATGGACAGGAGGACAAACTGTCCTCAGGAACAGGGCTGGATGCCGCAGAGCATTCTTCCCCTTCGGCATTATCAAACTCCTGAAAGAGAAAAGTGGAGGTGGGAATATATATATATATATATATATATATATATATATATATATATATATATATATATATATATATATATATATATATATATAAAGAAAAGAAAAAAGAAATTCAACCAACATCAAAAGAACAAGTAAATGTATGTTTCATGCTGATTCATATCAGTAACACCCACATTATGCAAAATTCACGTAAAACCCACATGTATAAACCCCACACTAAAAAGACTTACATTGAATCCCACGCCTCCTCTTTTGCAGCAAAGGCAGGTGAGAAGCAACAGAACAAAAGAGACCAGCCCAGAGCAGGAGATGAGAATAATCACATAAGGGGGTGGAGAGAGAAAGTCGTCCCGGGACACAGAGACTGAGGAAAAAAAGGGGGTAGAGTTTTAAATATCCATCCTGACAAATACTAAGAGACTGATCCATAGATAGATAGATAGATAGATAGATAGATAGATAGATAGATAGATAGATAGATAGATAGATAGATAGATAGATAGATAGATAGATAGATAGATAGATAGATAGATAGATAGATAGATAGATAGATAGATAGATAGATAGATAGATAGATAGATAGATAGAAGTGAAAGAGAACTTGTATATTTTCCTAACAGGGAAAAATTTAAAAGGGCAGCGTTACATTCAGAACATAGCACAGGAATCCAATGAAGAGTTTTCATTGCACAAAGGGTGAAAGTACAGAGAAAAGCAGAGGAACTCAGAATAGATCACCTTCATATTGGGTTTAGGGAGGGGTTTGAGAGTCAAGGTTTAAGGGAAGCAAAGGAGAGAAACCAGAGAGTCATCATACAAGACATTCCTTGTACTCGTCACTATTGAAGAAGAAGGGAAGGTATTTGGAGTTTTGTTTGGGGGGAAGGGCCTTTTTTTTTAGGGAAGGGACTGGATCATTGAAAAAGATTCTTGTATCTGGAGGGTTGCTGGGTCAGAAGGAAAGGTGCCATACTTGATTTTGTACCTCAATTTGGCCGTTTGTTTTAGGAGAGCCATCTGTGGAGAAGAGAAGGTGGGGAGGAGGGCAAGGAGGTTAAATACCTTTGGTATTGTGATTAACCAGATGCTAAGAATGAATATCCACCAAACTAAAATAACTCGTATAATGTATTCAGCTGACTTGAAACCTCATTATTTATTAATCAATGTTAAGCACACATGCCATTGCTGGAGAATTTACTGTACATCTCCCTTTTACCTCGTAATTAACCAAATCACAAAATAAATAATCTCATATAATAAAATATGTTTGAATTGAAAATATTACTAAAATAGCGAGGATAATAATGCTCTCATTTCTTAATCATTTCTTAATCATTAATGTAACGTTTAAAAGTGGTGGGCCGTGGTTTTCCTAAAATAGCATAGGCACATTTTTGGGCACATCAGAACTGACAGCAAGGTCTCAACTGAGGATGTTTAAAGCTGTTTAAAAAGAGTCTGAGTACTAAGCGGTCATTAGGGTCTGTTGTCAGAAAACTGCAGGTCATTTGAGGTCGTGCTCATTTTAGACACTTATAGATGCCATTTTCCTGGAAAAGAACAGAAACCTAAATGTCATTAAATCCATAATTTCGTCATATTTTCTCAATGATAAAGCAGTATTATTATTGTATAATAGTATATAATATATAATTATTGTGATTATTATAATATTATTATTCACAAATAAATATTTATCAGTAAAACATGTATATTCAATCAAGAACTTAATGTTTTATGGAGCCAATTGTACAGCTTTAAAATTTCTATCACACGATGTCAGAACCTTATGTTGTTAATAATTCAAATATAAATAAATAAATATCACATATGCATATTAAAAATACCACAAATGCCCCGCAATAAACAATAGGCACACGTTCTGTATTCGAGAATCATCCCGCGGTGTTCGTCCACTTGAACTATGAAAATATAAAGGCTAATATGCAGGTAGGTGTATGAATACATGAAGGGTGTTATTATTCATCTGGTAACCTTTTATTGTTCGAAAAACAGTGGCCAGACGCTGACAGACAGGAACCAGTGTGCAATTCCCTTCTTAGACCATATGGTTACACATACTGCATACGAGAGCACACAAACAAACACGCGGGCCTGTTGGCAAATTTGTGTTCATGGTAGGCTACTAAAATAATGCGCGAAATAAAACACTAACACCTAACAATTATGCGAACATTAGTTAAAAAAGGGACAGATGATGATTCAGGAAAAAATCGCGCTATGTAAAATTGAATAGAGAAGAGCGGTTTTGCAGGCCCACAATGAAAAATCATACATGCGTACCAGAATAACAGCCAGACACCTTTATTATCACCAGTGCATGATGACTGGGCTCAATAAATAGACGCATATGGTGCGTAACATATATGTCTTAGAGACAGATATGATTGAATTATGAAATAATATTTAATGAGCGTCACCCCCAACCAGAAATGCAATATACTCTCCTCAGACTGACAAATTCCCCTTATTTTCATAGCGTCTCATCGCCTCCTCCCCCCTCGAGCGCATCAATAACGTATGCCATCTAAACGACACGCTCACCTTCCTTCTGCGGGGCTCCCAGTGCTCTCTCCGGGTTGAAGTACGACATCAGCCCGACCAGAACAATCACCCAGCACTGTAGTGACATGGTCGCGCGGTCCACGGAACCACCATCCGAGCGATACTGTCAACGTTCCCCGCCGCGCGTCTGGATCCACGCTAATAAAGAAACGTCTCCTTGTTGTGCAAGGCTGATGCTCTCTTTTAATCCGCAATTAAACACGGCGTGAACGCTCTTTTGTGTCAGCCTAATCCCGCGATCCGCATCCTCAGCAGCGCGCTGTTACTATTCCGTCCTCATCGCGTCCCAACGGTCGAAAATACCAGTGAAGTCATTCTATTGGTTCTGTATCCTATCCTATATACCGTGTGTCAGTATCATGTAAGTGGTCCAGCTATGTTTTCCTCCAAGAAGCCCCTCTACGTCAGACGCAACCGAGTTTGCGCTATTAAAATCTCTGTGGAGCTGCGCGCGCCTCGCGATTTTCATAGGTAGACGTTGCCTCGCAATAGAGCGATTACGCGATGCCCTTCACTCAGGTACCTGCTGCTGGCCAACAAAAGCGTTTGTTTATGAGACTGGAGAGAACGTCAACGCCCCCGTGTCGTGGCCTTGGGTATCATTGCATCAAAATCCCCCAAAATCGGACCACCTCCACGGAGCGGTGACATGATCCGTTTGGGAGGACAGGTGCACAGAGCGAGCCATTGAAATCCCCTATAGCCTTCAAGTTAATAACATGCAAATCTTTGTCTGTGTCTGGACATGGCCAAATATTTTCACCACAAATATGCCTTTAGACACCAATGAATGCAAATGGCATCCTCCTAGCTTACTTTATAGCATTTATATTCTTTATGATTTGTGTCCCACAAAAAAAATTTGCTCAGTGAAAACAGAGCATATGAATTAATTGCACTTGGTATCATTAACAACAAATAATTTTAGTATTTCTTTTGGTATGTAATTCTATAGCTATAGTGTCAGCTTCAGATGCCGTTCCCACATTATGTGATTGACTGATGCATTTTGCACAAAACTGTATATTCAACTTTTTTTTTTCCTTAGGTATGTCTGTGAAATAATCCATAGTTATTTTCTGTACTGTACATTTTCCACTATATTTACATGCATTTTATGTACAATTGATCATAGACTGCTACACCATTTTTTTCATAACAATATGTTATTATGGTGTATTATATTAATCAATCTCAGATAAACCTGCCACTATCTGTCACGTAAAAACAAAAAATCAATCGCTTTACTTCAGGGTCAAACAGCAAGAGGGCAGCAGGTTGCCAGAATAAGCGGAAATATGGACCAGACCTTTTTCTGTTTAGTCCAGCTATGCAATACAAGGGGGTAATGAAGTATTTACATGACAGGAACAAAATATTTTATGGACTCCAGTATCAGCAGCAAAGAGATGTTCTTAGTCTCACAATAATTGCTTGTCCATGTTTTAATGCTGATGTCTCATATTTGTACAGGAAAACAACTGATGCAGATCTTACAAATCAAAAGATGACATTTTTACAACAGCTTATTTGCTTCTTGTGCTGTCAGCACAAATACAGGCAAACAAGAGGTTTTCCTGTTCGCCCATTTTTCCCAAGTCATCTGATGCAATAAAAGTCATGCAGAGGCCAGATCAATGGCTTTTAGGTAACAATCAGTCATTTTAAATGGTCTTCACACTTTGCACCTGCTAATTTCTTGTCCGATCACAAAACGGTTCTGCATATTCTTAGTGAATTAATGCCTTTGTTAGCTAATAAAACCCAAACTGATCTCTGTCTCGCCTTTGCCTCTTCCGTGCCAATTCGGGAAAGTAGGCACTGTTGTATGGTCTGTCTCTATCGCCCATCACTCGCTCATGCTCTTTTTCCTTCCCGCCTCCACTCCTCTGTTCCAGTAAAGCCTTTGTCCTTTTCCTCTCCTCCGCTTCTCTCTGCAGTCGTTCAGCCCGTAACCTCTCAATTGAACTGTCATGAGAGTAAAAGAAATCATTTCAGGATGAAAAACAAGATGTTACTACTGCAGTGGGCATCTACTGTGTGTAACTCATGTAATACTTCCTCATTTCTTTTTCTATATCCAGTAATTCTAAACTGAATGGAAAATGACATCAGGAAAATATTTGAAAGCATATTATAAATGCATATACACTACCGTTCAAAAGTTTTGGAAAAAGTAATACTTTTAGTCAGCATGGACATGTTAAATTGATCAAAAGTAACAGTGAAAACATTTATAATGTTACGAAAGATTTCTATTTAAAATAAATGCTGTTCATTTGATGCATTAATTAAAGGATTTTCAACATTGATAATCATAAGAAATGTTTCTTGAGCAGCAATATTGTAATATCAGCATTTTAGAATGATTTCTGAAGGATCATGTGACACTGAATATTGCATTAATGGCTACTAACAATTCAGCTTTGCCATTAAAGCAACTAATTACATTTTAAAATACATTATAAAGGTCTTTTATATTGTAATAATATTTAACAACATTACTTTTTACTGTATTTTTGATCAACTAAATGCAGCTATGATGAGCATAAGAGACTTCTTGCAAAAATATTAACAATTATATCAAATTCATGCAGGTTGCAAATAATCATGGTCGCATTTTCACTTTCAAGAAATGGCTCAGTAATCATTATGACTCGTGAAGTATGACTAAATTGTGGTGTAGTCAGGCAAGATGCTTTACTGGTGTTGACAGAAATAGAAAAATGATTTCACACCTCTCTCCACTCCTCTTCTCTCCTCTGTCTTTCTTCTCCTTCTTCTTATACTTTTTCAGCTTTCTGTCTTTCACTGCCAGTGCCTTTTTCATTTCTTTAAGAGGATCCAAACTGTCTTTCAGCTTCCTGTCTTTCTTTTCTCTTTCCTCTTCAGTCATGCTTCTTTGCTTGTTTTTGCCTTTTTCTTTTTTGTCTCTCTCTTCCTCTTTGTCTTTTCCGTCTTTCAGGTACCAGGGAGTGGCTTCTGTTCCAGGAGCGGGACCTAGAGACACTAAAATACCAATAGCACGTTCCTGCTTCTCCTAGAATAAAATATAACAAAAACAGCTTTAAAATGACTATTTTAAGTAGACTATGTCACAATGGCAGTATGGAAAGTATATAGCTAAATCTTAAAGTCAGCATGACACAGATTGCTGTGATCTCATGTGAGTGACAGGTCATCCCGCCCTCACGCCAGTTAACATGTCATCAGAGAAAAGATGTCGTTGCAAGGGGGAGGGGAAGTCATTTTGATGCAAGATTACAAGGGCATTTGAATTTTAAAAATATGATATGCCCAGATAAATCATTTATAACAAATACAGAAATATTCCATAAACAAATTAAGAATTGTCAAAAAAAAAAAAAACATTAAAACTGTAGAAAGAATGTTTTTAATATTTTAGTCACACCTTCTCTTCCTTCTTCTCTTTGAGGTATTCTGCATTTCCTTTCTTTTCAGACGAGTCCTCTAGAGGAAAAAGATTTAGGTGTTCTATCTCTCTGGCTCCCCGGCTTGTCTCTGCCGCCTCTCCGTCCTCTGTCCATTCCCCTGTCTGCTGCAGGCCTGCTTGAGCTTTCTTTCTCAAATACTCGGTTCGGGCCTGAGGGATTATGGGACAGACATTCAGCTCAAAATGCAAGCCATAAAATATAGATAGCAACGTAGATGGAAGATTTTTAAGCATGCATTATAATTCTGATACATGCAAAACCAACAAAGACTGACAAAATGCACGTTTTATTTTAAACATATTATTTATTTATTTTTTTTGAGAATGTAGTAAATTAACCTAGAAACAGTGGAAGGATGCTGGGTTGCTATGGTTACCTCTTGCTCTGCGCGTTCCACTCGCCTTTGAATCTCGCGTTCTTCCTCTGCTGCATGAGCCTCGTCGCGGCGCACGCGCGCAATGTTGTCCTTATTGCGCACATGCCAGCTCTTTTTAGGCAAAATGTTCATTGTGAAATTCTTAAGAGAACAGTCAAACGAATAAATATAATTGCGGGTTCGTAGCAAGTGTGTCAGGCCACATACAAGATCCAACAATTGCGGAAACAGCTCAGTTTATGGCTCGAAATAAACAGCCTCGTCGACTAACGACGCAACGAAATTTAAACTCGTCTGTGTATCTCGTCGGTAAATGTCAGATTCGTTTCTTTCATACTCCCTGTTCACAACAAAACACATTTAAACAGCTGTCGAAAAATACACCTACTGAATTGGTATGGAAAGAGCTTTGTAAACACCGGAAGTTGTCGTAGTGTGAACTACGTCACACGTCAAATATTTATGACGCAGTGTAGAGCGTGTAGAGTTCCACACGAGGGCGCACCTAAAAAACCCTCAAAGAAAGCCTTTTGTTTACCAGAGATGCACTTCTCTTCGCTCAATCCATGAAATACTTTCTCATGTGAGGAATATCTTTGTAGTCATCGTAACGTTCACCATTCTGTACTGATCGTGTATTTACATTTTATGAAAATGTTTTCCAAATAGAAGCAGTTTGTGTAGAGGTACTCAGTTTTTTGTGTGATGTTTTCATGGTTTAAAAAATAATGGAATACTCATCCAAATGAACAAAGACTTGAGTAAAAAAATAATTAGGATTTTATTCTTAAAGAGGTACAGCATAACAAAGCCTATGCCACATTCTCTGTTATCCATCATAAAAGTTTTGAGTGGCAAAACACTCAAGGCATTTCACACAAAGTAGGAAATGTGTACACTGCCTCATAAACATTTATACACTACTGTTCAAAGGTATGGGGTTGTTAATATTATAAAATGTTTTTGAAAGAAGTCTCTTTTGTTCACCAAGACTGCATTCATTTGATCATAGTAAAACAGTAATATTGTGAAATATTACTCATCAAAAAAACACTGTTTTTGTTTTACAGTTAAAGCTAAAATATAGCTCTGTTCTACCATATTTTAAAATGTCATTTATTCCTGTGATGACAAAGCTGAATTTTCAGCATCATTACTCCAGTCTTCAGTGTCACATGATCCTTCAGAAATCATTCCAATATGCTGATTTGGTGCTTAAGAATCATTTCTTATTATTATTGAAAACGGTTGTGCTTTTTAATATTTTTATAGCAAGCATGATACTTTTTTTTAGGATTCTTTGATGAATAGAAAGTTGAAAAAAAAAAAAACAGCATTTACTTAGAACAGAAATCTTTTGTGACATTATTAATGTCTGTCACTTTTATCCAATTTTATGCATCCTCTTGCTGAATAAAAGTATTAATTTCTTTTCAAAATATCTTACTGACCCCAAACTTTTTAACGGTAGTATCATTGGATGCATTTGTGTAAAATAATGGAGTGCACGATTTTCAGAATTCCAGCATACACTGCTGCACTTTATCAACTAAGTCTTAATATGGCCTTGGATCTTCATCGCGGGCAAATGCATAATTGTCATGTTGATTCCACCGTGTTGCTGTGTCAGTCCCTCTCTGGGGCTGCTGTGGTTCACGTTGTTCCTTCTGCACTGTGGCATTCAGCTCTTCAATTTGTCGGACCAGGAATTGCTTGTCACGCTGTTCCTGTTACACCCAGATAAATACAGATTAAAGGAGGGATTAATAATGGTTCCAGTCAGAGGTTAAACTGGAAAGAAGAAAGTCTTAGTTTAGGTAGGTAATCACACCACTTATATTAAATGTTATATTATTTTATCGTGGCTTTCAGTGATAATATATATTTTTAAATAAATATTATTGTATAATACAGTTACACAAATGACACAATTTAAATATGCATAACCATTCTAGTCTGCGGATTTGGATTAATGACCAAGCACTTACCAGCTTACACTGAGATTTCAGGAGTGCTACGCTTTTCCCATGGACAGATGTTAAAGCGCTTACATAGCACAGGAGCACACTGTGTATTAAATATCAAATACATATAATGCATTAATGTGCATTTTTATCACATTTTCATCAACAATTATATCATAAGCAGTCCTATCTTTATAGCATTATTTATCAATCTAAATCAGTGATTTAGTAAACTGATAAAATGTATGTTGAGTAAAGTTTTACATTAAACCATAAGAAATTCTGAATTGACCCATGGCTGTTTATACTGACCAGGAGAAGATGAAGAGTGGGATAGAGAATTTCTGGGAGCCGACATAAAACAGGAATTCTGCACTGGTGCTGTTTAGCATTTCGGTAGCTTGTGGTACAACCTCCCACATTGTTGGGTAAAAGCGGAAAGGCCCACAGCCATAAGATGGATGGATCCTACCAAAAAAAAAAAAAAAGATTATACTTGAATATTCTCTCTCTGTCATTAAAAACAATACATGGAGAGTGGCAGGCCTCACTCACTTAGTCACGCTGTAAAGGAGAACCATGGTGGCCAACATCCATCCAAAGAGCAGAACCAACAGGAAGAAGAAGTTGGAGGTGGTGGACCGGAAGTTTCTTGTTGCTGGTTGACAGTTCTGGAAGAGAGTTATCTGATACAAGCAAACATGGACAAAATTAGCAATTTCAATCAATTGTACGTGTCTGAGAAGGTCGTTCTCATGCCATGGTACCTTTTTGCAGTAATAAAAGAGGATGAATTTGATGGTGTTGATGAATGGCAGCAATGGACAGAAAAAAGCTCCAGTCCAAACCACTGTTTGACTGTAAACTAGAGCAAGAACATTTGGGGCAACCAGAAACTCTTGCCGTCCCACCCACTGAGTTAGTTTACATGAGCAATGATCCACCACAATCCTGAACATGCCAAAAATAAGTTAAAGACATACATTTTTAATATAGTATATATATGACCTAACACACACAAACACACAAACAGACCTGCGTGGGAATTCTACCAGGATCAGTGTAGCAGTGGTAATAAGGAAGTCAAAAAGAGCCAGTTTATACATTTCCTGTCCAACTCGTGTCTCCCAGCACTATGTGGATGTGAAAGAGGGATTTGAAGTAAAAAAAGAATAGGAAATAAGCAGCATTTATATTCTTTGAGCATTAAACAGTCATTAATTATAACTTATACTATTCTGTTCAAAAGTTTGGTCTCAGTAAGATTTTTAAACACTTAATTTTATATAGAAATTTAAGACTTACATTTTTACAATATATTTCTATTTCAAATAAATGCTGTTCTTTTGAACTTTCTATTCATCAAAAATCCTGAAGAAAGATACATCACAGTTTACACAAAAATACTTAGCAGCACAACTGTTTTTAACATTGATAATAATAAGAAATGTTTCTTGAGCACAACATTTTAATGATCAAATGACACTGAAGACTGATGCTGAAAATTCAGTTTTGTCATCACAGGAATAAATTACATTTAAAAATCTTACCGACCCCAAATTTTTGAATGTTAGTGTATCTGACAAATTATGAATGAGTGCATATCTCAAGTTGTTTACCTTATATTCGTCGTAATAATAATTGCAGGGTATACAGTTTCCTTTGCTGATATCTCCCTCACAGGTAATCTGTTCCCACAGAGTGTACAGCAAAACACCCAAACTCACCAAACGCAGGAAGACTGCCCTACAATGACAAATGGAGAGAATGAGTAAAATTGAGCACGCAGAATAAGTTTCTAAAAGAACAATGACAGAGATCAAATCAAAGAGAGCAGTGGATGAACAAACAATGTGTGAG
Source organism: Scardinius erythrophthalmus (assembly GCF_964197995.2). Classification (NCBI taxonomy): domain Eukaryota; kingdom Metazoa; phylum Chordata; class Actinopteri; order Cypriniformes; family Leuciscidae; genus Scardinius; species Scardinius erythrophthalmus. The sequence goes on from NC_138236.1 coordinate 13,839,610, forward strand.
TATTTAGTGAAAATGATGGTGCTTCATTTGAAATGATTCATTTTGAAAGCTATTAAATGAACAAAAGAAACTGCAGGCTAATAGCTATCAATGAGGTTTTAACCAAGGCTAACAAGTACTGCTCTTCATCTTTTTGCTCTTTGTTCTCTTTCATGTCTTTATTTGGTGTGGGTGCGAGAATTGATCTAACCGCAGCAAGGCCAGGATGACCGTGGTACTGGGAGAATACTTTTCCAGTAATGCAATCTTGTCACACAGTAAAGGCACCACAAAATTGCTTCCTGTTATGACCATGGAGGGTAAGTATTGCAACAGCAGCGCCACAAAGCCTGTTGTTTCTTTTTGTTTAAGCTGAAAGAAAGAGAAATTTAATCAATTCATTGTCAAAAACCTAAAGCCCAAAAAGGTAATCAGAACCTCAACCAAATAAATAAACACATTGACATTGATTTTTATAATCTTACTTGTAAATCACCTTAAAACATCCTCTAAGGAAAAAAACAGACCTATGCTGCGTCCGAAATCATATGCTGTATAGTAGGAAATTCGGACGTACTACATCCGCCATGTTGTCACTGTCATGTGATCAGTGCTGGATAGATTACTTACAAACTGTAATCCATTACTGAATACAAATTACATGATGACAACTTTGTATTTAGTAATTAAATCTATTACTGTACATTTCACACTTTATTTATATAATCAGATAACTTTTTGATTCATTTTGACCTAACTCATTTGTCAATTCGAATAGAATCATCTAGTAGCATATTGATTTAAAAAAGCAAAGAAAAAGAATAGGTATTCCACTCTTTATCACCAGCGTGAAGTGCATTAAACATATGTCAGGCCGTTTGTGTAGGAATTGCAGGGGGTTCGGAAACTGATGAAAAGCTAATAATTAATTTGATCTAAAAAATGGTAAATTGACATAAAAATATTTTTCTTGTTTATGCTGTGTGGCCACTCAATTTTCCATGTAATTATAGCTGCCTAACTAGCGGCCATTCTTGTGTGAGCAATTCCACAAAACTGGAAGACTTTCCGAACATATAAATAAGAGAAAGGCTCTTTTAGAAAGGAAAATTTAAAAGATAAAATAAGGAGAATTAGGGAGAATCACTGAATTATTAATAATTTACTGCCAATTTGTGAATGTTGAGTAATCATGTAATCAATAAATAAGTACAGTAGTCTGATTACGAGTATTTTTTTAAAATGTAATATAATCCAACTACAAGTATTTTATTTTAAGAATCTGATTACGTAATCCAGGATTATATATAATCAGTTACTACCCAGCAATGCATGTGACTTTACCGCCTTTACTCCTCTCCTATGGGCTCATGGGACAGTAAAGTGTCCATCAAAGTAGTAGGTCATCCATTCAAGTACTATTTATTCAGACATACTATGTCTGTTGGCATACGTTTTTTTTGCATGTTCTACAGTAGGGAAGTATTTGATTTCAGACGCAGCGCTAGACAAAATCATCTCTACATAAGTTTAATGTGACTGTTTAGTTTTAGTTACTGTTTTTGGTCTTTTTTAACTTCATCTAACCTGGCTGAACTGTGTTGCCTGAGCAATGCCATAGAAAGTTGCACCGATGAGAAATAAGACAACTATGTTGAGGAAAACACGGAGCGCGTAGAGAGAGACTGTTTGGCCCAAAGTCAGGGAGGCAGCCTTTTTTTTTAGTCTTTCCTCTTCTAGATCCACCTGAGGGAAAGAGACACGGTGAGAAAGATATATATCAGACACGGTATAGAAAGATACATATAAAAAATATGTTGTCAAGATAATGATAAACATAATTCTGCACTAGCAGTTTCCTTTTAATGATTTATTTTCCAAAAGGAACCTGCTCCTACACAATACCTGAAGGTATTTCATTTAAAACTTGTTTTCCAAACAGACCTTTAACCGGTTGCGAAAATTGCTTTGTTTAAGATTTGTTGTACGGTCTCCTTGGAGACCGTGATCCCATCCTGTAAACACCAGTGCACTGTAACCCCCTGTTGCTCCTCCACCCGTCACAACGGCAACACGTGCCGTGCCGCCCATTCTGTTGGTCAATCAGGGATGTCGGCTTAATACTTCAGCAATGTTCTTATAATATGCTGGTAGAAAATTCTGAGAAAGCTGACAAGACTCACCTAATAATCATACAAATAAAGCAGAAGAGGAAGTAGAAGGCTGCCGTCAACAGATACGCCAGAGGGATGTTGTAAGAGAAGCCATCACTCTCAACCATTGAATAGTTATAGTATCCATAAAACAGGTATGAATACTCCATAAATCCCTGAAGGAAGACATGACTGTGATGAGTGAAGATCATTTAGAAGATATTCACAATAAAAAAAATAAGATGTGGCAGACTAATAAACAGGGATTATTTTCTATTTGTTTTCTATTCAGAGTGGCTTCTAAGTAAGTTTCCCATTATTTAAGAAAAGGCTCAAAAACAAACTTTTGGGGCAAAATTTTCAAAAACGTTTAGACTTTTATGTTCAAACCGGAGTCAGACAAAGATGGAGAGACTCAAGAAGAAGTGACAACATGTAGACAACATTTCTGAATGATTAGTTTGTCAATTTATGAAGCTTATGTGTAGCTATCTTCAAGTCATTGATTAGCATATTCTGTCTTGATAATCTATAAATCCTGTTCAGAGGGCGGGGTTTATGTAAATTTTAGGGTTTGTGATGTCACTAACACGGGAGGAATGTCGTGTAGTCCCTACCAGCCGTTTGCTGTAGTCCTTAAAAAGCGATTTCTTTAAAAGAAAATATCTCCCTTTGCTTTGAAATTTGACCGTCGTAACTTTGCAGATGTTGTTACGGCAACATTACACACTAACTAAAGTTAGAAAAGTGAAATCATAATAAACCACTCCTTTAAGCTTTGTCTGTGAAACCGGGGGTAAATGTATTTAGAAATGTATTCATTAAGTGTGTCCATACCGTTCCTGAGATCAGGTCCAGAAAGTATGTGATGAACACCATCAGGGTATCAGGTTTTGGATCATACTGCAAGCATATTTCCACACCTGTTTCAAACAAAATAATATGAAAATTTGACTGCAGAATTTTTTTTTTTAAGTGAACTGAATTAAAACCAGTTCATTGTATTTAATGTGAACAATATTTCAACAAAGAGGGTTATTTCCTCATAGTGTTGTGTACCCTGAATCCAGTCATATTAGGAGTAGCGGGTTAGTGAAATGACAGCAAACTATTAATAACTACAAAAAAAACAACTTTTCCCATAAAGATAGTTAAACTGTTTCTAAAGTGATCTAAGGTTTTCTTTTAAAGGATTAGTTATTACAATGAATTATTAACCAAATCAACAAATGCATTTGAACAGCGCCTGGGGACCCACTGTCCTGCAAAGTTTAGCTCAAGCCCTATAATTAAACACAGACGAACCAGCTTATCAAGCTCTTCAGGATCTCCTGAAAATCACAGGCAGGTGTGCTGAAGCAGGTTGAAAATAAACTTTGAGAAATTAAATTGAAAAGATTGCAGATTGAACATAGAGCTACAATGAAAATCATAAGGTGAAGCAAGATATTAAGAAAATAGTTAAAGAAATAGATGGTATATATTCTAAAGAATTACAGAATAAACGTATATTCTTAAAACAAAGATACTATGAAATGGGGGGAAGTCATTAAAATAGTTATCTTACAGACTAAGAAAGCAACAAGCAGACAGAACAATCAACAAAATAAAGAATACTCAAACAGGGGAAATATATTGTAAATAGGAGCAAATACAGCAGAGTTTTGACATTTTTTATAAAGCTCTCTACTCGCAGCCTAAAATTAATAATGATTTGCAGATAGATGCATTTTTAGCCTCAATAGATTTGCCTAAAGTGTCAGAAGAGCAAAATAGATTTTTGTTAGCAGAAATGACTATGGAAGAGCTAAAAGTAGCCGTGACTAGACTAAAGACAGGCAAATCCCCAGGGGCGGATGGCTATACTGCTGAATGGTACAAAACCATGTTTGATCAACTGGCCCCGTCTCTACTAAAGGCATTCAATTGGGTAGTACAAAAAAGGGAAATCTTACCCCCATGGAGAGAAGCAATCATTTTTGTCATTTCTAAAGAGGGAAAAGATAAATCGGAGTGTGGAAATTATCGGCCTATTAGTGTGCTAAATGTTGATTATAAACTATTTACCTCTATTTTAGCACGAAGACTAGAAAATATTCTCCCGGATCTCATTAATCTGGATCAAACAGGTTTCATCTGTCAAAGGCAAGCATCTGATAACATTAGAAGGACCCTGCATGTTCTTAGCCACGTTTCAAATCACAAAGTGGAAGCTGCTCTAATGAGTTTAGATGCGGAGAAAGCCTTTGACTCATTAAGATGGAACTTTTTATATAAAGTATTAACAAAATTTAGATTTCACAAGAACTTTACTGAAATAATTAAGACACTGTATGATAAACCTTGTGCAAGGATTAAAATGAATGGGGATTTATCAGATCCATTTCAATTAGAGCGAGGCACAAGACAGGGATGCCCCATCTCTCCACTTCTATTTGCCCTATTTGAGCCACTGAGCCAATGGATTAGGCAGAACCATTCAATTAAAGGGGTAGAAATTGAGTCGGGAGAGCATAAATTAGCTCTCTTCGTGGACGATATATTGTTATATATGAGCCAACCCACAAAGTCCCTCCCTACACTATTTAACTTTCTTGAGGGGTATGAGGCTATATCGGGTTATAAACTCAATGTTTCCAAAACCCAGGTACTAACACTAAATTATAATCCACCTAGACAAATTGAAGTGAAATATAATTTAAAATGGGATTACTTAGGAGTAAACATATCGGGAGACTATTCAGATTTATTTGATTTAAACTATGGCCCTTTGATTAAGAAAATAAAATCTGACCTATAGGTTGGAACCTTATCCCCATATTCAGCCTAAGTTCTAGAGTTGACTCAGTGCGAATGATTATTCTACCAAAATTATTGTATCTCTATCAGTCACTTCCGGTGGAAATTCAACAATTTCTTGAATGGAATAAATTTATATCTAGGTTTTTATGGCAGGGTACAAAACCCAGAATAAGTTTTAAAATGCTACAGTTAAGCAAAGAAAACGGTGGGTTAAATCTTCCATGCCTACAATACTATTATTATGCGGCCCAATTAAGACCATAATCTGTTGGAGTAGTTCAGTATATTTAGCAAAATGGATTGAAATACAGCGAGGGATGATGGAAGAGTCCCCGTTATCTGCCCTCGTCGCAGACATCAAGCTAAGAACTAGAATGAATAAGGAAACAAACCCACTGATCAATGTATCATTTAAAATTTGACATCGGACAATGAAAATAGGGGGTTTGAATGACGCATCGAGAATATTAAGATGGTGTGCCTTTGATACTGATTTCATCCCAAACAGAATAGACAATCGATTTCGTATTTGGGCTAAATTAGGAATATCAAGTTATTACACTCTTTTCGACAAGGGTAAAATCCAAAGCTTTGATTCACTAAAGGAGAAATTTGCGCTTAACCAAAGTGACTTTTATAGATATCTTCAAGTTAGGGATTATATAGAAATTAAACCAGGAGTACTGGCAAGGGCTGAGTCAGGAATAATAAAGGTTTTCCTAGCAGTATCCAAGGCTCAGCCATGTAATAAGATCATTTCAAAGTTGTATAAGGGTTTTTTCCAAAATCTACCCGAAAATACTCTGTATATAAGGGACAAGTGGATAAGGGAAGGAGACTTAAATATTTCAAATGAAGACTGGGGGAGAATTTGTAGAGCACAGTGGCAATCCACAAGTTCAGCCACATGGAGAGAATTTTGTTGGAAAAACGTTATTAGGTTTTTTACTACACCATCAAAAAAACATCAAAGAAAGGGTACTAGCTGCTGGAGATCATGTGGGGAAATGGAAGCGAACCATTATCACATTTTTTGGGGGTGTCAGAAATTGAATCAGTACTGGCAAGAGATTAAAGGAGCTCTGAAGGCTTTCTTTGGGGTAGAGATTGACTTTACCTGTGAATTTTTATACTTGGGTAATATCCCCTCAGAGAGGTGGACCAGAAAGGATAAGAAGTTATTGTTAATTCTCCTAGCAGCTAGTAAAAAGGAATTACCAGAAAATGGTTAAAACCAGTCACCCACGGTGAAGGAGTGGATTGATATAATACATAATATATGTGATGGAAAAATTATCTTTCTCCTTAAGAGCATTAAGGGAAGACTTCCTCCAAATATGGAGTAAATGGATTGATTACATTAAACCAGTATGCCCAGACCTCTTTTGAAAGGTTATTTTTCTTTTCTTTTCTTTTTTACTTTTGGAATATGGCAACTTTTGGAATTTGCTGTAAGTAATAGCTCCCCATGTTCTGTTGTATATAGTTACTGTTAAGAGGAGGAAACAAAGCATTGGTAACACTTGTGAAATTTGTTTCCAGGCCTGAGAGAATACACTCTGTATTGATAACGGTTGTTTTTATATTTATTTTTTATATTATTTACATATATTTTTTTAATTATTATTATTAATACTGTTTTGGTATATATGTAATTGCATAAACTTACAAGTGTCTTTGTTTTAGGAAATTATTGAAGGCCTGCTTTCTGTATTTCTTTTACAAAAAAAGAAAGAAAATAAACTTTGAAGAACAGTGGATCTCCAGGAGCAGGGTTGAAGACCTCTGCTTATGAACATGACATCAGCGCTGTTTTATTTATTTTTATTTAATATGACTGTTCGTTTCTTAGTTAGACTGTGAAGGTACTAATGCTAAACATGTTGTCAGGGTCTTGAAGCTTTACCAGATTTTATAAAGAGTCTCAGTCCAGAGAAAGAGGACTGTGTTATCCAGTAACCAGCTAGAATGTTCTCATTCTGAAGCATGGAAATTTGTTTCTTATAATAGAGAGACAGTGTTCCTACCGGTTAGATTGACTGTAGGGATGGTGGAGTTGAAGTTCATAGAGCGAAACACAATGCTGGGAATGAGGACAAATGCTGCAATTAACAAGGAGGACAGGAAGTTGAGAATCACAAGAAATCTCAGGAACAGGAAGTAGGATTGGACTCCTCCACCAAAGTGACCTACAAGAAAACAAGTGGATAAAGGAAAGGAAAGGAGAAGATTTATTTTTTATTTTTGAATACGTTTCTTTCATCTCCACTAGGCTTTTATATTATCTTGTTCTTGGCATATTTTCTTAGATGACCAGTTGATTTACAAAAACATGTGCTGATGAGAGCAGAATGTCTATTTTATATTCGTATGTTTTTTTTTTTTTCGGGTTTTTTTCACCTCCTATCACTTGGATTCCCCTTTTCCACAGAACAAAATAGCTGAGAACATATTTGGCAACCTCACAGAAACGGCGAAATGTCTGTGACTGTTTGATATTCCAAGAGCTAGAAACAACTGGAATTCTCATCTGTTGCACCTGCCTGGAATAAAGTGAGAGAGAAACAAGCCCTATTACGATTCAACTTTCTGAAACTAAAAGTTTCAATGGATAATTCTGTCTGAAACTATTGGGAGCTAGTGTTAAGAGTACAGCTGAATTTTGGTAATGTAAACATGTAAAAGTTGACAGTGGTACATTTATGTAATGAGATAATGTATTTATACCATACTGCTCTCTTCAGGCCCATGTGCAGCGGCAGCTCGCGGAGATTTCGAGGCTCATTAGAGTCTTCAGCATCTTCAGGGGGGGAGGCCCAATCAAACTGAGCCGCACTGGTCTCTTGGGCTGGAACTGTCCGTAACCTCAATGAATGCTGGGAACCATTAGGTCTAGGGTAGTCTGTTGGTGTTCAGAGAAAACAGATGTATTTCAGTGCAATAACAATTACAAAAGTTGGTATATTAAAATTATATATGGCAAGGAAACTATAATACTGACGTTTAACTGTACTGTGAGACGTTACAGTATAAGGTACAGCAATGGTTGTGTTAAAAAATAGGACTGAGAAAAAACTAGAGCAGCATTTTCCCATCAGCTCTGAAAATATTCTATGCACCACATTTCTATACATAGCCATGACCCATATATCCCTGCCAGTTCTCCTTATCACTTGTAAAATAACAGACTTTACATCATAGACTTCACACTGAACAGGACATACATCATTAGTCATTGTAATAAATAAAGAACATAAAAAAACAACAGTAAAAAGCTAATTAACTGATTAGATAACTCACCAAATACAGTAATTGAAAAAAAAGTAGTTAGTAAATAGTATGATTATTTACACACACACACACACACACACACACACACACACACACACACACACACACACACACACACACACACACACACACACACACACACACACACACACACACACACATATAATATTTGGAAATGGCATTCTCGGAATTCTCCAAATTACATTTGTTTAGATTTTGCTCAAAATGTTTGGTTATTTTTATGTACATTGTAGTGTTATTATTATCAGTGCATTTTACAGTAAGAAACATGTTTTAATACCTCATACAAGTTGTTAAAGAAATTACATAGTTTAATTACATACAGTTAAGGAACTGTCAAATATAGTATCCAAAATTATGCCTTATAATAGCTTAAGATTTTGCAGTTATTCAGCTGTAAAGGAAAACATGTATAGCTCTCCAAGTGAAAAATAAATATGTATTTGAATGCTAAGTATACTACCAATACATTTACATATTTATGTACTTAAATAAGTCAAGTCAAGTCAAGTATATTTGTATAGCGCTTTTCACAATACAGATTGTATCAAAGCAGCTTCACAGTATTAAATTAAAATAATACAACAAGGTTTGTTTCTAGTGGAATTTATTGATTGATAAAATAAAATTAAATATCCCCAAAATGTCCCCAACCGAGCAAGCCAAAGGCAACAAATACCCTATGATTGTACTTTTGGTATACTAAATTGCTATACTTAAAGTCTGCTAAATTAGAACAAGTAATTTTGTGCTAAATGCACTTTAGTTATCTGGAAATATTGCTGAGGTCCAACTAAAGATAGCCTACATTAATTATATTTGATTGTGCTAAAGTGAAAGTTTTGAAAGTATACATTAGTTACACTTTAAATATCTTGCATTTAAATTATACAGTGATCATACTAACTTACTTATAGTGATATTAAACACATGGCTTAATATAAAAAAATATGCATTGTGCAATAAAGAAAAACTCCAAATAAAGTTTAATTATAATATTTATATCAGTAAGTATCAAGCAATATGTCAGTAAATATATGAATGGGTTTGTAGTATAGTTAGTATGAAATAAATGTATAGGCTTATTTTAAATACATTTTGGCATAGGTTTTTTTTTTCACTAGGGCAGACTTTGCATCTATTGCCTCTGACATGTTTTCTCACCATCACACACCTAACTCAGAAACTCCAAAGTTACCAAAACTCATAATTAGGCTACTAGTTGTTCAGGAAGTAAGAAAATCAGGAAGTAGCCTAAGTTTTATAATTATAACCTTGACCTTTTCAATAATTTGCCTAAACTTTGAATATCAGGTAGGCTATTGCTTAATACAATTCACATTTATATCTATAGCACTTTTCACAATTTTGCATGGTTGCAAAGCAGCTTTACATACTGTACAGAAAGTAGTTGCAAAAGTAAATATAAGTAATTATGACAAATAAGTAAAGAAAACAACATATAGTCAGTTTGAAATGGTGAAAGAAATTCACATACCTGATCAGAATTTTTATTAGGCTAAGGCTACTCTAGTGTATTCTTAATACACTCAATGCACCTACTGTAATAGGCCTACACTTTTCCCATTAATGGACTGTTGCACTTTGAAATATGGACTGAAGCCCTTTGGACTGTAAAAATTTTATGAATTATTAATCAAATTATTAATATTATGGTGGCTCAACTGGTAAACCAAGTGCGCTTGTGTGGCAGCGACCCAGGTTCAAATCCAGTCTGTAGTGTTTCCTACATACAATAATATATTCCCATTGTCTCACTGATGTTCTCCGGATTTGTGAGTTACTGGTAAACTGGGGGGTGCCAGTAAAAGGCAAATTCTTAAACTGTGCCATTATTTATAAAGATTGCGTATGTATGTTTAACACTCTTACAGTGTAGGCTAATTGAATTGCAATTGTACCTAAATATATTTTAAGTTTATGCTTAGTGAATTCTGCATTTGAAAGCTTAAATGCAAGACTCAAGAGTATATTTAAAGTGTACTCAAGTATACTTGGAACATTTCCACTGCTTTTGGACTAAAAGGCATTTAGTTCGCAATTAATTGTTCCAATTTACTGACTTCAAGTAGCCTATACCAATTTATAATGTAGGCTACCACTAATACATTTAGTTATTATAAAGTAGACTACATACGAATAAATTGTACAGGCTAGTATAGTATAGGCTACTATTTTTACACGGTTCTTTCTTGTCCTCGGGGGACTAATTGCTAGATAACCGTAAATAAACTCTATCCACCCCTTAAGCACATATCACATTAACGTTATAGCTCTCAGTTAACGTTAGACATACTCTCTTACCTGGAGTTGGATGGACTTGATTGTTGAATTCTCTCAGCTCCATCAGAAATCAGGTACTATGAACATAGATTCCACATAAAACAAACTCGAAAACAACCAATACAATCCAAAAAAAGGCAGTAGCTTAGTCAGATGTGCATATTTTCGCAAATTCCCACTGACGGAGAAGAACACAGGTGTGTCTGGACTTTGTATCTCATGAAAATAAACTTTGGAAACACTTCCTTGTACTTTTTGCCAGCTGAACACCAGCTTCACACGCTATAATACGACGAACTGTGACAAAGAGACAAAGGTAACCTTGACAGATGAGATCCCGTTTCCATGAGTAAAGACAACTCAGTCTTCAATCGGAAAATTTCCTTTCTATGTGGACTGATAGCAGATTTACTAAATTTGCTGATTTTTTGAACAATGAGTTATAATTGAATAATAAAGTTTTAAATCTGTTGAAAAATAAGACTTGCTTGTTATGAGCCTTGGTAAGCATATTCCTGTGGGGTTTATTGCCTGTTTAATAATGTTGTCATGGAGACGAAGGGCATAACCTTTTTTGTCGGATTAACAGATCCAATCTTATAACTAAATTTACACACCATTACTAAACACGAGAATAATAAAAAATTTCAATGCAATTTATTTATGAAACATTCAGTAAAATGGTCAAAAGAATTCCGACAATTGGTATACTATACATAGAAATTAATACTATTATCTAGAAAGGCCACATTAAATTGGTCAAAAGATACATTATAGACATAGTGCTATAAAACATTTCTAATTTAAATAAATCCTGTTCTTTTGAATTTTCATCAAATAATCCTAAAAAATACTTCACGGTTTCCACTAAAATATATATCAGGATCACGTGACACTGAAGACTGGAGTAAAATTCAGCTTTGCATCACAGGAATAAATCACATTGTAAAATATATTATATTATAAAATAGTTTTAAATAGTTAAATATTACAGTTTTTTATCAAATGCTTTGGAAGAAATTTAATCAAATTCATGCCCACCTTTGAAAAGTAGTGCAAGTCAAGGCAGAATGTGAGCAATTACAGCAAAAGAAAAATAGGAATAAAATGTTTGAGACAATAATGAAAAATCAGGTGATAATTTTTAATATACTTTGTATCCAAACACAGAAATGACATAAGGAGAAGGAAGTTTGGCAGAAAAATAAATAAATAAAAATAAAAATAAATAAATCAAACCCACATTTTTTGGGATAAAAATCACTTATTTTATTGAAAACACAGATTTTTCAAACAAAACCTGGAAGGTATATGAGTGGTACATCCTGTGTTAAATATAGTCCAGAAGGTAAACATTAGAGATAAAATATAGCAGGTAGACATTACAGGAACCAGCATACAATCTGAAACGATCAATAAACTAAACACCAGCACTATCCTCCAGTGTACAAAAAAAAATCAATTAATTTTGCAGGAAAGATTTTACATCTGATCTTTTGAGAAGATCTTTCATACTTATTCAGACTCAACCAGACTTTAATTGCTCTTAGTAATAACATATTACTTTGTTGATTCAAGTTTAGCAACACTTAACATTAGGTTGCACTTTACATCATATGGCATCAAACTACAGAGCAAATGAACAAAATAGCAAAAACATTCACTCCTACTTTCTGAAAATGTGAGAAAAAGAAAGTTTCCAAATACTTTCACATTCTTTGTAGAATAATAAAAATAATAATGATACATAACAATCAATGTATACTCAGAACGGATGAAAAACAAGGCAGACCAACTTTTAATATCCCATTTATACAACTTTGTTATCACAAAGGTTGTGTGACCTCATTGACACCATTACAGAAAGAGTAAATCTCTACAAATTTTCACTCAATGTAGTGATAGGGCCGGGGTCTAACATTCATCAGTTTTGTGTATGTGTGTGTGTGTGTGTGTGTGTGTGTGTGTGTGTGTGTACGGATGGATTCAGTTCAAGTCCTCTGTGTGGGAGCTGAATTCGAGTTCCATGGCCACTGATTAGCAGAAAATCTCTATTAATATAAATACAATACTGACCTGGTCAGGATGAATCTATAAGGTTGCACTGCTTTTCACCGGACAACAAAAATAAGCATTTTCTAATATATGTAATAATAAAAGAACAAAAGATAACATTAAAAGTATGGAAATTAATTGAAAGCTATTTTCACTGCTAATAAAATAAAGATTGATATCCTTGGGTTCATCACATATTACATATTTCTCTCTGTGTTCCTTTTTAAAAAACAAAATCCGTTAAATGGCAGTTGATGGCTATTACAGTGCATGTTGGGAAATGTTTTTTTTTGTGTGTGTAGGTGTGTAAACGTACAAACTCTCCAGTTATCATCACAATCATCACATCACACATTTGTTTCACTCAGCCTTCTCTCTTACCACATCCTGTTTCTCTCCTTCAGCTCCTTCCCTCCTCTCTCTCTTTTTCCCTCCTTTCATGATTTGTCCTACTCCTATACAAACAATGGCGATGATATGAATTATGAAGTATATGGAGCTCCAGTAGTTGATGGTGTCGCTGGCCTTCAGGAGAACAAATCCCATGCACATGCAGTCGTAAGCCCTCATCTTGAGGAACCAGTGGATCCAGTCGAAGATGTTCTGGCCCTTCGGCCCCAGACGGGCTCTGACGGAAGCCTCCATGGCCGATTCCGCTGCGATACACAGTGGGATGGTGAGAAAAGAGAGGTAGTAACCAGCATGGAGGCCATGCCAGTAAGCGCTGATTAACATTGTCCATCCAGCCCTGCCATAATGTGAGAAAAGAGACAAAACAAAGTTGAAGATTATGATGGTCAATAAAAGAGCATTTTAACCACAATGCAGTTGAAAGGTCTAATGTACATGCTCGTACCTGAGAGCGTACGCTCTGAAAGGGGCATTGGGGTAGATATAGTGGTGAAGCCACCACTGCACAGTCATGTTCCAGTAGCGCATGCCATGCCGAACCTTGACGCAGAAATCTGTATTATAACAGTCAATGTTCTGGATAGTTTTGAAGTCATACTCCACAGCTGTGTCTGGATCAGGACTGAAACATACAACATTATCAACCACATGATCAAACCTCAAATGAGCTTGTAATTTCCTGTAGATAATCTTATAGGCACAGGCTGAAGAAACATGGACGTTTTTTTATTGCGAGTACTGTTTACACTAGTGATTCACAATATATCGTTACCAGTGACTGTCTGATATTAACAGATTTTTTAATTTACTTTATTACATTTTCAAGCTAATCTTTAAAAACGCAATTCATTTATTAACACTGTTAAATATAATCTTTAGCAATTCTGAAAATGACTATACAATTTGTAATATCAATTTTAAATATATTTAACTTAATAAGTAAATAAATATTTTCATATTTTTTCTATATTTTCACAGTTGAAAACAAAAAAAATTGAGATCACTTAGAAATGTCCTTGTTTTCCATGAAAACACACATGAAATTAGTCTGAAGAGGACAAATAGCAAATGAATAGGAAATGTAGTCATTTACAGATTTTTAACTGAAATAATGATTGTATTCTACAACTTTTGCTTTCATCAAAAAAGCCACCTTTTGCAGCATTTACAGCCTTACAGATCTTTGGAATTCTAGCTGTAAATTTTTGAAGGTAATCTGACCAGATTAACCCCCATGCTTCCAGAAGCATCTCCCACAAGATGGATTGGCTTGATGGACACTTCCTCCGTACCATACGATCAAGCTGTTCCTACAACAACTCAATAGGGTTCAGATCCGGAGACTGTGCTGCCCACTCCATTACAGACAGAATTCCTGCTGACTGCTTCTTCCCTAAATAATTCTGGCATAGTTTGGAGGTGTGTTTTGAGTCATTATCCTGTTTTGGATAATGTAATTGGCCCCAATCAAGTGTTGTCCACAGGGTATGGCATGCATGACGTTGCAAAATGATAGCCTTCCTTCTTCAAGGTCCGTTTTACCCTGTACAAATGTCCCATTGTACCACCACCAAAGCACCCTCAGACCATCACACTGCCTCCACCATGCTTGACAGATCCTCTTGCATCTTTTCCTTTGTTCTGCATCTCACAAATGTTCTTCTGTTTGGCCCGAAAACCTTAAACTTGGACTCATCGGTCCACAACATATTTCTCCAGTTTTCCTCTGTCCAGTGTCTGTGCTCTTTTGCCCATCTTAATCTTTTCTTTTAATTTGCCAGCCTGAGATATGGGTTTTTGTTTGCTACTCTGCCTAGAAGCCCAGAATCCCAGAGTTGCCTCTTCACTGTTGATGACACTGGTGTTTAGAAGGTACTATTTAGCGAAGCTGTCACTTGAGGACCTGTGAGGAGTCTGTTTCTAAACTAGAAACAGTCTTGTTTTTAAACAACACTTTAAGGTATTTGTCCTCTTGTGCATTTGGGCACCAGGGCCTACCACTCCACTTTCTATTCTGGTTAGAAGCAGTCTGTGCTGTTCTATGAAGGAAGTAGTTAAATTTCTCGCATGAAATAGCCTTCATTTCTCAGCACAACAATAGACTGACGTGTTTCCAAAGAACGTTCTTTGTTTCTGGTCATTTTGAGCCTGTAATCAAACCCATAACTCATGATTCACCAGACACTCAACTAATCTAAAGAAGGCCACTTTTATTGCTTCCTTAATCAGTGCAACAGTTTTCAGCTGTGCAAAAGGGATTTCTACTGATCAATTAGCCTTTTAAAATGATTAACTTGGATTAGCAAACATAACATGAGATTAAAAAAGGACTGATGGTTGCTGATAATAGGCATTTGAGCAACTGTAGATCTTTCTTTAAAAATCAGCTGTTTCCAGCCGAAATTATTATTTACAACATTATGTCTGTAATGTATTTGAGATCAATTTGAAGCTTTTGTAATGGATTAAAAATTGCTTTTCTTCTGAAAATTCTTCTATTCTAATGTATCGTGTTTGTCTTGACATGTACAGTTTAATATTGCCTAACTGCAACCCTGCTGACCTCTGATGCTGTGCTTTACTGGATCCTGCTTCAAATCTATTACTGTAACATGTACATTTCTATTCTTGGATAATTAAAGTTCTATCATTTCCTTTTATAGAACATGCCATGTTTTCCCTGACGTACCTCCTGATTAGATAAAATCCTCAAAGTTCAAGTCATCATATTTACAAGTTACAGTCAAACTGTAAAAGCACATTAAAAAGCTATCAGGTAATAAAGTGAATCACCCTACCTATATTTCACCGTTGGTCCTCCCCCAGGTTTGGACAGCGCCCCCTGGGGGTAACAGCCTAGACCTGCGCTGATGCAACCTGCCTCTGCCCCACACCATGCAGAGTAGAAACGCATCCGGAATACAAAGAATATTGCCACCATGTAGAAAAATCTGAAACATAACCACTATGATTTTCAGTATGGTCAAAAAAAAAAAAATTGAGATAAAGTGTGATTTAAATATAATTATGTCCTTTGGACTTTACTTTTAGACTCAGTCTGGATTGGTCCTTTAATCCAGTAAAACGAACCTGTAAAAATAGTTGTGCTCCAGGAATTCTTCAGTACGGACATAGGACAAGGGAAAGACAAAGTTGACAGCAATAAAGAGAACTCCGTAAACGGGCACCATCTTCAGCCTCTGCAGGCAGGGCTCTTTACCCGGCAGCGACAGGGGACTGGACTGCTGCAACCAGTCTGCATACGTCTGATAGCGGAAGAAGGGACCTGGGGGACACCGGCAAGAGTGGGTGGGACAAAGAATGGAAAATGAAGGAATGTGAGGAGAGCATGGTAAGAGTTATCAATGAAGACATGGCGTGGATGGGCAAAGATGACACATGATATTGGGATAGAATGGAGTATAGGTATGGAATCGAATGCAATAATGAGCCATTTCAATGTGCCACAGGGGATGACAACATGAAGCATATGGATGTATGGTTTGGGAGGACAAATCATGGTAAAAGAGGAGCAATAATAACACAATCAGTTATAAAAAGAAATTGGACTCACACATTACTGAACTAGTAGCAGAGAGAAACAGAGAAAGACAAGTTAGCATACATGCAAAACATACAGCACAGAACGTTTGAACAGACTCAAAAGCATTCCAGGATATTAAAATCAATATGCAAAAAATACCTGTCATTATGCCCACATAGCAGTAGCTATATGATATAATGTCATAGAGTGAAGGCTCATGGGAAAGTCCTCCCACAACTGGGGACTTCGTGAAGGCGCTCACTTCCTTTTTCTTCTCCAAGTAATAACTTTGAACCTCATTAGCTAAACTGACCATCTGTGTATTCAAAACAAAACTCATTCAATAATTATATCAAAAGATTAAAACATGGAAAATGTGTCTAATTTTATTGCGTTTTACCTTCAGTGTTAAAAGAAGCTGAATGGCATTGGCAAAAGGTGTTGGCTGAGGGAGGCCAAACCAGGTGACCAGACGGAAAAAGAGGAGGTACAGAAACGTCCAGCCCAAAGACAGAGCCGGGGCACTTCTAAATAAAAAAATAAAACAGAGCACAGGGAAATAGCTCCGAATCTAAAGTAACATTCCAGACAGCTACATATCACACTAACCTCCAATTGATCTTTATAATCAGCCATGTTCCTAACACTGTAAAGAAAGAGTGTAGAGTGTGGATCCCACAGGTAGCAATGGAGATGATCAAACCCAAGAGCAATGCCGCCCCCTGCTTGACCGGAGGACCTGGTAAATAATGCACACAAAAGTGATCAAGAGTTGTTAAAATCATGATGAAACAGATGTAGTGAATTATTACCCTATTATTACCCTATTATCAACACATTTTAATATGTGGGCTCTAACGTAAAGAAAGACACAGTCAGACTTACTTAGGTAACGGAAGAGGAATCCTACAGGTATTGATGCACCAAGGATTCCTAGGTAGACTAATTCATCTGGTGACATCTTTCTGTTAACACCAATAACAAGCATAACAATTATCTCACTGTTTATTATGTTATATTCATATTCAAGCTTATCCATCCAACATTAAAATAGTGCTTGGGTTAATCAGTTTATAAAACTCCCAACATTTAGCCAGCTATCCCATCTTTGACTATCCCATCCCTGAGCATATTTAATCTTTTCTTAGATTCAATCAATGATTTTACTGAACCAAACATTTCCAACTTGTCATGGCAGGAGCAGGAAGGTTTGTAAATCATACAGTCACTTCCTGACACTATAGTCATCCAACACTTCTTAACAACATCAACATAGTTTTTAGAAAACTGACATTTGAAAAGTGATTTGAATCATATGGGATGTATCTAATAGACTGGCCTCACAGAAGCAGATAGCCTTAGGCACAGTGAGACTGGATAATACATATACCACCTATAATTCTTAAATGACCACAGCAATACTTACAGCAGTGAGGTATGGAGGTGTGCTGTCAAAGACTAGTTATTCTGACGGATATTGTATTTTTCAAAGTCCCCTTTAACCGCCCGAGCACTAGCCTGTTCTCTCCTCATTCACCACTTCCTACTACCGCATATGTGCACTGCAAGCATCGCATTTGAGTTGCCAGATATTCACAAAAACTGCAACAGCAAATTTACTGTCTAAGAAACCGTAAAACATCACAGCAGCTGATTAACGAATCACATTGATTTTTTATACTGTTTTTTAAATCTGTTTTTTATGCTTTAAAGAAAGTGCTGGTAACATTTCAACAACACAACTATTCCGCTTCTGAGAACCCCGGAAATGTGAAAAGGGTCAATTAATACATATTAAAAAAAAAAAAAAAAAAAAAAAAAAAATACGAAAAGAACCTTCATGGTCTTATAAAAATATTTTTATAAAATGTTTTGTAATAAATGTTTTCATTGATCCAAGTCCTTGTGTATTGTGGTAGTTTGCATTTCTTTTACATTTTCTGCCTGTAAAAGAGACTTAAAATATTAGAATATTAGAAAAACTGCAGGTTCACAATTTGCAGTACATTTGTGCTTAGGTATTTATGATGTTTACAATATAAACGTAATTTATTTTTCCATATGTCCAACATAACAAAACGCACTAACTGAAAAAAATCTGGCGACCGCTTTAACAGACGGGAACCCTCACTTTGACTGCTTGGGGGTGGAGCGAGCATCGGTGAAGGAGTTCAAGCACTACGGAAACATTTGGAATTCGTTGGTAATAAACTAATTCCATTTACTTAAATTGTAACTGCATTCGTTCAATCGCAGCACTGTCATGTTATTATAATAAAAAATGTATTAAAAAAATTATTTAAAAAAAAAAGATTGTTTTAAATCGAAGGTTTATCGTGCAAAAAAAAATGGCTGACGGTTAGTTTTTAATCAGAAGCCAGTTATTTTTATTGCATTTACTGTTTACTTCAGCAGATCTAAAAATCGTTTCTATAAATTCTGAACTTTACGTGCTGCTCACGCCTATCTCGGAAGATGTTATGGGAGAAACGAATCTTTTTAAAGCTTCGAATCAAGTGAACCAATTGCTTTGCAAAATGATTCACTGTTTCGAAGCGTTCGAAGCTAGTGAACCCTGCTGGTCAGAACAGTGGAAATGTAACAAAAACTAGCAAGGCCAAACATGCATAAAACACCTTTTACAAACACATTGCAAATGTTTTATTGAAAGTAAAATCTATCAAATGCAATTAACTAATCATCTAATAAGATTAAATATCAAGTGTCTATGTAATATGTGCTCTTTTATCAATTTTCATGGCGTGTTTTGTTTGTTGCATCATGGATTGCTCATCTAATCACAGGCCAATAAGAGACTACTAACCAGTACATTTTTTAATTATACTAATGTTTAACGTGAACAAATGTATACATCTGATCAGAGATCAGGTAAAATGGGTAAAACCCATAGACACTTGAGGGCGATCTAAGTTAATCCGCATTTTTCATGAGTTTATATGTTTATAGAGTCCCCCAAATCACGTGACTTTGTTTGATACACGCTCCGAACCACTGATTCGAAATAAAAGATTCAAAAAGCTTCATGAAGCACTGCAGTGTCAAATGCGAAATCGCCCAACACTACTTGTTGAAGGTCGTTCGCAATTTATGCAAATACAATTTATTGTAGTTAATATAATTTAACCAATCTTTGCTAGACTGTCGTAGCAAATGAGCGATATTCTGCCATAAACATTGGGTCTATTTGTTTCTCGATCTAATTGTGTTGAACTTTTACAGTTTCTTTTCAAGTACAGCAGTGAGACTGACTGACGCCAAGGGTAATGTGCACTGCGCATGCATGTAAATGACATTGTTTGAATACTTTTTAGTGTATGTTGGGAGATGCGAATATACTTATTCGTTACAGATGTCCAGTCCCAGAAAAGTGGTCGAATTGTTTTATGATGTCGTTTCTCCGTATTCCTGGCTGGCATTTGAGGTACATTATGTTTTCGCCCCTTGGTATAGTTCATTGAAATCCATGCTGCTTAATGTTTTCATATTTGTATTGATTGTGTGTTTTAAGGTGCTGTGTCGCTATAGAAATGTTTGGAACATCGACCTCAAATTTAAACCAGCATTTTTAGGGGGAGTCATGCAAGGCGCAGGTAATAAAGAAATAACATGTCCACAATCACAAAATATACAAAAATCATAATCAGAAAGAGCTTTATTGCCAAGTGCGCTTGCACATACAAGGAATTTACCTTGGCATTGAAGCATTCAGTACACACATATAAATATAACAAGACACATAATAGCATTTAAAAATAACAAATATAAAAAAGTATAAAACATGTATAGTGTAATTTTATTAAACATTAAGATATGTTTGTAGAAAAGTCTGGGTACTATGTGAATAAAACCAGGAGGCTTTTGGCCTCAGTCACTATGACCCACAACTGTGGGACAAAGTACAAACTTGCACCTGGACAATGATTAAAAACTGCTCTTTTGATTTGCATGGCCTTCAGTGTTCTCTTGTTTAATGTTTCTTTTTAAAAACAGACCAGCTGGCGGCACGCCACTATTAAAAAGAAGCCAGAATGATAGGAAATTAATTGGGGCAGGCGAAGGAAGATGGGCTACGAGTGAGATTGTCAGATGTTCTGCAGGCATCTCAGCTTTGTTGTCTCAACCAATAAAGTTTTGCCATCTGGACCTCCGTGACTTGGGTACCTTTTGCAAAGAGAAGAAGACTTTTTCCATAACACGTCACATTAACCTTCATACTGTCATGAGAACGTTACGTCACCTACCTGTGATCATATGGGCAAATTTGTCGCAACCTGAAAACCATTACAAACAACTAGATTCAGTTAAAGTTTTATATAGTTTTAAAGGTGACATATTATGTCCCTTTTCACAAGATGTAATATAAATCTATGGTGCCCCCATATCATTTATTATAGCTTGTCAAATTTGCCCCTTTTTGGTTGTGAATAAAAAAGCGCCGTTTCTGTGTGTGTCCCTTTAAAAGCAAATGAGGTGCTGCTCCCGACCTCCCTTAACAAAACACGCAAATCTCATCCAAAATCACAGAAATAACCAGTACCAGAGTGCAGCCTTGTGGAGAGACTCAGGAAGAGGTTGCAACTTTTAGACTGCACCTGGACGTTTCTCAATGGTTAGTGGATACGTTAATGTAGTTGTTGTGGAGTTACATTGATTCATCTCATCGACTTGCAGACATTCATGTTTAACTTTTACACAAGTTGACACAGTCCCCTGAGATCTTTATAAGACATTTTTTGGTAAAAATACCACAAGGATGAAGCCTGAGAGTCGAGAGAGATCCTTTGCTTGAACTTTTGCCATTGCAGTAGAACTGGTTACACTGTTGTCGCTTGCAACACCCAAATGGCGGCGCTGTGGGTGGAAACATGCAGATTAAAGGGCGGTAATATTATAATAAGATCCCCTTCCTACGTCAGAAGGGGAGTGAAATCTGATCCGGTTATTTTTTGACATGCTTGATGAGAAAGGCTTACCAAAACAAAGTTACTGTGTTGTCACTTTTCACATTTTCTGGGTTGGTAGATGCACTGGGGACCCGATTATAACACTTAAAGGGTTAGTTCACCCAAAAATGAAAATTATGTCATTAATGACTCACCCTCATGTCGTTCCAAGCCCGTAAGACCTCCGTTCATCTTCGGAACACAGTTTAAGATATTTTAGATTTAGTCCGAGAGCTTTCTGTTCCTCTATTAAAGTCAATGGACGTGTCACTGTTCCCATCCAGAAAGGCAATACAGACATCATCAAAGTAGTCCATGTGACATCAGTGGCTCAATCTTAAGTTTATCAAGCGTCGAGAATACTTTTTGTGCGCAAAAACAAACAAAAATAACGACTTTATTCCACTATTCATTTCCTTCTCTCTGGGCCTCGTAGTGTTTTTGCGCAGTGTTGCACGTCATCATGCATCACACATGACCAGCGTCGGCCAATAGTGAGCCTACGTGGTGACGTGCAACACAGACACGCTGCGCAAAAACACTACGAGGCCCAGAGAGAAGGAAATGAATAGTGGAATAGAGTCGTTATTTTTGTTTGTTTTTGCGCACAAAAAGTATTTTCGACGCTTGATAAACTTAAGATTGAGCCACTGATGTCACATGGACTACTTTGATGATGTCTGTATTGCCTTTCTGGACATGGACAGTATGCCGTCCATTGACTTTCAATGGAGGAACAGAAAGCTCTCTAGAAAGCTCTCACTAAATCTAAAATATCTTAAACTGTGTTCCGAAGATGAACGGAGGTCTTACGGGCTTGGAACGACATGAGGGTGAGTCATTAATGACATAATTTTCATTTTTGGGTGAACTAACCCTTTAAACATGGAAAAAGTCAGATTCTCATGATATGTCCCCTTTAAACCGTATTATTATATATATTATTCTAAATTAATGTTGATGTATGTATGTGACATTGTGCTTTAATAGATGACAAGATAATACATTATCAAGTTTCTTCTATTTCTAGATAACCGCCCCCCTGGAATGGTCCCTAATAAGTTTTATTACATGAACACCGATCTGAAACGTCTGTCTGAGTACTTTGTGGTCCCTTTGAATCCACCTTCAAATCCTTTTGAGGCGATGTTTGAGAAAGGTATTCAAACTGCTGTTTCTTTACGATGACACTGATGATCACATGCACAATGCAAGCCATACTTGTGTTCTAAAACAAGGAGTTGTGTTTGTAGGTAAAATCACTTTTACTCTTTTTATTTTCTCTTGTCCTCCATCTTTCCATGTAGGCACTTTGAATGCGATGCGTTTTGTGACAGCTGTTGCAGAAAAGGACAAAGAGGGGCACGTGGTGGTGGAGAGGGTGTCTAGAGAGCTGTGGAAAAGAATCTGGAGCACTGATCAGGACATTACCCAGCCTGCCTCATTAATTGAGGTATCAAATACCCTAGATTAGCGCTCTTTAAAGTCAGCATGAAATGGAAGTTGCGATAGACTTTTCTTCCCAATTGTTACATATATCAGAATGTAGGCCGGGACTTGATTTTGTCTTTTGGGAATTGATTGGATTTTAGGAAGTTGGGCGTTGTTAACTAAATAGTGCCAGTTTTCAGTCAGTAAATTGACATGTTAATCTTCTAATACTTCATAAAACTATATACATGAAAAAATTTCTTGATATCATCCATTGTACTTCACCACTGACTTGACTTCAGTGTGTTCACTATTGTTATGCCTTTCTGTTTTGAACAGGCGGGATTAAAGGCAGGTCTCTCAGCCAATGAGGTGAAGGAAATTCTGACCCTCGCCAAATCTCAGCCAATCAAAGACAAGCTGAAGAGTGCCACACAGGAAGTACTGAAATATAGAGTCAGTGCCTTTTACTTGCGTCTTTGCACCCTTTGTCTTTCTAACTAAAATGTTTCTTACAGTGATTTTCCCTTCCGTTTTTGCAGTGCTTTGGTTTTCCATTTATTGTGTGTCATGTGAATGGAAAGGCTGAGGTCTTCTTTGGCTCTGACAGATTTGAGCTCATGGCTCATTGCATCGGTAACTTTGGATTTCTACTTCTTTTATTAGATAGGATAATGGTTATATTTATCATACCCAGTTTACTTAATGGTTTATTGTACTTTATCATGTTTTAAACCAAAAATTCTTTAGTAATCTTGGGATATTAAAATCTTAGGTTATATTCTGTTCATTGTCCAATCACTTTCTTTCTTTTTGTGTTCCAGGGGAGAAGTGGATGGGGCCTCAGCCTCTCAAAACCACAGCCAAAATGTGATCACTACTCCTCCATACTCCATATTTCAACAACTTCTAAATAAAATTTTAATATGATGTAAATTCACTTTTTTTTACAGCAAACATAAACACAAAATAATAAAGGAAAGCCATTGAGACAGAAATAAGATTTATGTCTATATGCTTATCATGGCTGCATTTATTTGATCAAAAATACAGTAAAAACAGTAATAATGTGAAATGTTCTTACAATTTAAAATAAATGTTTTCTATTTTAATATATTTTAAAATGTAATTTATATGTGATGGCAAAGCTGTATTTCAGTTAATATGGGTAATATACTATCCAACATTGTCGATCCTTACTCCAGTCTAGTAGGTGGCAGAAAAGCACTATAAACTTGTCTGACAACCGCTATTGAACAGAATCAGAAGAAGAAACCGAATAAGAAGGCGAAGGGTTACTAACACTAGCTAAGGGTAAGTTGAGGACATGCATTTAAATACTATTTTCCAGTTTTCAAGTGTGAACACCGTAACCAAATGCAGCTGGTAAAAAATCTCAGCACATCAGCCATGGTTCTCAACTCTTACAAACATCGGATTCAAGGACATATTCAAGGACACCTTCAAATTTCATATCAAGCAACTATCGAAATCACAGCAAAATATTTAATATGTGAACAACTTTTTTAAAGCTTAGTATCTTATTCTTAATGCTTACAATTGGTCAATGTTTTCAGGTCAACTGTAGAGACAAAATCATGCCAGATATATTTTCAAAAATAAATCAATAAAATAAAAGTATCTTAACTTCATTGCGGTTCACGGTTTTACTGAATTCAAAACTGCACACTAGCATAGTACTCTATTTCTTCCATATAAATACATGACAGAAATAGTACAAGCCGCATGCTAGCATGTGATTTGGATTTTAGCCAAGGGAACGGGTCGAAACGTACCAACCTGGAATTTGCATCAGTTTTGGACGCATACCGACCCAGTACAGTAAATCATGGCAATCAGGTTTCGATTGCACTTAAGAAAGTAAGAAATACATTTCAGAGAAATGCTTCATCTGGTGTACCTTGTAAAAGCACTTTCCCCAAGATTTTTTACTGATATGTTATTTCTGTGGGTTAAAGAAAGAGAATGTTGTTCACTCTATTATTTTTTATCTTGGAATGTTTTAAAGTTCATCTTTCTGAAGAAGATGCATTTTTCTTATTTCTGTTCAGCTGAATTTTGATATGTAAGTGATGTTAATTGTGTTAATTGATTATAATTTAATTGTCAATAAAAAAACATAAAAATCATGGCTGAGTGGAGATACAGGTTGTTGTTTTTTCAACGGGGATACAGACTCACAAAGCAGATAAATCCACATATACATATTTAACAGTTTCACACTTTTTCTCTACATCAGTTATTCCCACAAAGACCATACTTCTCTTAAAAGTCTTGCAGGATCTTGAAGGATTGTAGTTTTCCTGATGGATTCCTGATGGAATTCTGTAGGTTGATCCACATACTTGTCCTGCAAGATTGCATAATGTTATATTTATTATGATGTATTATATACCTGTAAGACATCAGTATTGACTGGTGCTTTTTAGCAATTGAATTTTTTTTTTTTTTAATTTAAACGGCCTGCAGAGAAGTCAATGTCCTAAGAGTAAAAGAATCAAGAACTAAAGGGCCTGAACTTTTTTTCTTTTCTTTTTTCAATAAAGCAGATAATTGCAAAAAGGTAGCATATTTATAAACATGATTCTAGAACTTTTCATGTGAACACAATTTTTAACATTTAGAGATTATTAACAGATTTGAACAAAAATTACTTTGGCATCGCATTTTTAACATTGCTTTGTCTCCTGCGTCTGTCTGGGCTGATCGAACTTACTTTTTTGTTTACTATTTCGAATATCAATAGCTGTTGATAGTGTTAGTCTATAGCTAACACTTTTACAATGCTCTTTCCTATTAAAATAAAAAATTGCAGTACACACACACATACATACATACATACATACATACATACATACATACATAATGTTTTATATACAGTCGTGCTCAGAATTAATCATACCCCTGGTAAATATGATCAAAAATGGCTGTAAAAAATAAATCTGCATCGTTTATCCTTTTGATCTTTCATTCAAAAAATTCGCAAAATCCTAAACTTTCATTTAAGTAAAAGAATTGAAAGTGGGGGGGAAATCACATTATAAAATAAATGTTTTTCTCCAAAACACGTTGGCCACAATTATTCATACCTTTTTATTAAATAACTTTTTGCAATCTCCTTTTGCCAAGATAACTGCTCTGAGTCTTCTATAATGCCTGATGAGTTTGGGGAACAACTGACAAGAGATCAGAGACCATTCCTCCATACAGAATCTCTCCAGATCCTTCAGATTCCCAGATCCATGTTGGTTCTTCTTCTCTTCAGTGCACTCCACTCTTCAGGTCAGGGGACTGGGACGGTCATGGCAGAAGCTTCATTTTGTGCTCCCTAACACATTTTGTGTTGATTTTGATGTTTGTTTTGGATCGTTGTCCTGATGGAAGATCCAACCACGGCCCATTATAAGATTTAGCAGAAGGCGTCAGGTTTTGATTTTTTATCTGTTGATATTTGATAGAATCCACGATGCCATGTATCTGAATAAGAAGTCCAGGACCTCCAGCAGAAAAATAAGCCCACAACATTAAAGATCCAACGGTATATTAAATTGTACACATGGGGTACTTTTTATCCTTGTGTGCACCAAACCCATCTAGCATTTTTGCTGCCAAAAAGCTTTTTTTTAGTTTAATCTGACCACAGAACCCTGTGTCGTTTGAAGTTCCAGTCGTGTCTGACAACTGAATATGCTGGAGTTTGTTTTTGGATGAGCGAGGAGCATTTTTCTTGAAAACCTCCCAAACAACATGTGGGGACGTAGGGGTTGTTTGATTTTTTTTCAATGAAAGGTTAGATTTTTGCCAATTTTTTAAATGAAAGATCAAAAGGATAAACGATGCAGATTTATTTTTTACAGCCATTTTTGGTCATATTTACCAGGGGTATGATTAATTCTGAGCACGACTGTATATATTTGTGTGTGTGTGTGTGTGTGCACTGTTAGAAAAATCTGTAGAAATTACAGTATTACTGGCAGCTACTTGCCAGTAACTTACTGTAGATTTAAATTGATGTTATTTACTGGCAACAATTTGTTCAAAATTAAATGAACATTAAACATTTACAAGTCTTTATTTTTACAGAATAAAACTAAAATAACATCCTCATGCAAAGCAATCTGGGTACCAAAATCTGAAGGAAATAAACAGAAAAAGGTTGATGAAGATTTCTGGTTCCCAGAATGCTTTGCATTAGATTGTTATTTTATAATTTTATTCTTTAAAGACAAAGACTTGTTAATGTTTAATGTTCATTTAACTTTGAACAAACTGTTGCCAGTAATAACATACATTTAAATCTACAGTAAGTTATTGGCAAACAGCTGCAAAACTACAGCAAATTTTTTACAGTGTGTGTGTGTGTGTGTGTGTGTGTGTGTGTGTGTGTGTGTGTGTGTGTGTGTGTGTGTGTGTGTGTGTGTGTGTGTTAAAATATAGAGAGAAAGAGAGAGAGAGAGTGTGTCCAGGATATATATATAAGTTTATACTCAAATGTACACATCATATAAAAAAATATACAAACAAAAGACAAGAGCCTCGTCATTAACTAGTTCACATTTCTATGGCAATACTATCTATACTAACACACCAGGAATAGGAATAGGAATAGGTATCAGGAATAGCCTTCCTGATACTGTTCGTTGCTCAGACTCGCTCTCCCAGTTTAAAACTAGATTAAAGACGCATCTCTTCAGCCAGGCATTCATATAATATTTTAATCTTACAGTTAAATCCGGTCTCTACTTCATAAACGCCAGAGGAGAACTGGCCCCCGACTGAGCCTGGGTTCTCCCAAGGTTTTTTTTTTTTTTCTCCATTAGGTCACCTGATGGAGTTTTTCGGTTCCTTGCCACTGTTGCCTTTGGCTTGCTCAGTTGGGGATACTTACAGTTTTTCTCGATTGCTTAAACACTATAACCACGCTTTTGAACTAAATTTTCAAAACCATAACGCCATTTATCAAAAGGCACACCCATTTCCCTAAACTATAAACACTATTCCCTGTTTTGACACATGAGTCAGATGTGTTGAACTGTCACTGCAAAACTCTACACACAAATCCCTTCATTTCTCATTGCTTAGACCATGTTGTCATTTAGAAAGCACTAGCATTCAATATTGTTCACTCAAGTCAGCACAGCTTCAGCTCAGTTAGCACACAATTACCCAGGTTTCCACCTAAGAGTCAAAATTTAACACACATCAATCAGAACCTTCAATAGATAGATAAAAGGGCCCAAATCAGTTTATTGCGTTTTGGAACAATGGATCCAGAAAGACATGAAGGAAGAGGGATAAGAATGAGGAGGAGGAAGGGCAAGGACAAGAAGACAAGCAGTCTCAGATGAAATTCAAGCCACTCTAGTTGCCCATGTCTTTATCAATGGTATGACTATGAGGGAGGCTCGGCTACGAGTAAGGCCAAATTTGAGTCGCTTTACCGTCGCCTCGAGAACCTTCAGGGAGGTGTGGTGGCAAACAAAATTCTATCACTGAATAAGAGACAAACATTTCCAATAGTCTTTGATGAGATTTATTTTCTTGCAAGAAAAGGCCAGCAGTCATACAGTCACACAGTGTGTCTGCAGAGTGTGACAGTGAAGGGAGGGCATCCTTTCTCCTTTATAGTCTTGACTCCCAGAATGTTATCTTTCTAGGCAAATGATGGTATTTCAACCATATGTGGAACATTCTTAGACGTGTGTGTCCATCATATTGTATCCTTGAGTGGAGGCCCTCCTGTTACGTCCCAACACTCTTTACCATTCCAATACAATTCGAATTCCATATTAGAATATGGTTTGTGTGTGCTCTTTTACTGTCATATGTTGGTCACACACATCTTACTGTAAGTAAATATAAAAAAATATATAAAAAATTAGAGGAGAGAGTTAAAAAAAAAAGAGTAAAAAAAACAGTAAAACAGGAAAAAATATATATTTTTGTGTGTGTGTGTTTTCTGTGTATGAATAAAAATGTGCCAATGTATCCATTGGTTGTGTCTTTTGTGTTCATCATGTGAAAAGGTTTGTGATGGGGGGAACCACAAGCAACATAACTTACCAGTTTTGGAAATGTTGTTTTGAATTTATTGCACTGGTGTCTTAGACTATGTTGTAGTGTGTGTGATTTTGAGGGCTTGTGTGTCCTGTTTGAGGGCAAAGTTTGGTTTTTCAGCAAGAGTGAATGGTTTTGAGTGTAGAGCTTCATTTTGACCTGAAAATAGGATGTTTGGGGAAATGGGTAAGACGTTATGGATTTGTGTTTATAGTTTTGAGAATACGAGGCATAGTTTCAAGAAATGTGTTTAAGCAATCGAGAAAAACTGTAATTTGATTAATCGATTCAACAGTGCTATTGATCTGCATTATCTGCATTACCAAACGTGGATGTTTTACACCAGAAACAAACACTGATGTACTATTTTATTTAATACTGTGAAGCTGCTTTGATACAATCTGTATTGTGAAAAGCGCTACATAAATAAAGTTGACTTGACTTGACTTGACACCAATATGATCCTGTAGCGGTCATGTGATCCAGAAAATGTTGTAATTACGAGTTCTACAAGTTCTGCAGGAATGACGTATTTTTGTAGGCCAAAACCCAGAAACGAGTTAGCATTTTAGCAGTTCCGTTCCATTGTCCTGGAGTCAATAGATTTTTTGAATGGGTTTTTGGTTAAATGCTTGAAATAATGTTTGTGGTGAACACAAGCTTAAGGTATTTTCACAATGTATTCTACAATATAAAATACACCAGTAATACCCTCTTGTAATTCTTAAAAGCTTTTACTTGATTTGTAAAAGGCGTTTGCTAAAGCGTTGGCTAAATGGGACTATAGAGGTTGTCGGGGACATTAAACGTCCTCAAGCTGAACACATAATATCATCTACTCACCAGTCTGCTTTCATATCATCGGTGTGTTCATAATTGTGCTCTTGCAAACTTATAACTCGAACTCTCAGGGAAAATGTTTTTAAACAAAGTGATGGTGACATTGAAGTTATGTGGCAGTGGTGTATTTTTTTTATAGCCTACGTTTAGCTTTTGACTACTGCCGATTGTATTTACTCTTCAAAATTCTAAATCCTGTTTCTCCCATGTCCTGGCTCTCTTGATTCTCTGCCTGTTCCCTTGGATTTCTCTCTTTGCCTCAGCCCTGATCTGTTATTGTTTGGATTGTTTGTGTATGACCCTTGCCTGTTATCTGGATTACGTCTTTGCATTACCCTGTTCAATAAATACTGCATTTGGATCCTCAACCTTCGTGTCTCAAAGCAGTTTGTGACACTGATGCTAACTTCCAGATTGGCCTACAAAAATACGTCATCCCTGCACCACTCTATTGCTGATGACTCGTTTCAGCAGTGTAGAATCTATTCTTTTTTTTAGGAGACAATAACTTTATTTGCCATACACTTTGATCTTGAAAATCTTTGCAGACCTTTTACATTCACAAACAGCTATTATACATGAAAGGTAATATAAAAAAAAAAGCATAATATGTGCACTTCAAAATATCTATATTTCTGCACTAACTAATAAAATATAGTCTGGTCTTAATTTAACTCACAATTTGGTAAACACAAACAGTTGCACTTTTCACATTTTTATTGAGTACTATAAGTGAACCCATTAATTTAGTAAAGCGTAGATCTGGGTTTTGTAGCAATGCCTCCACCAAATATTTTCTGTAGCTGCTTATTTACCTCTTGACCAAATTTGGACCAATGGTCCCCTCCCTTCCCATCCCATCCCATCCCACACACTCAGTCCTCTTTATGTTATTCATGAACACCCAAGTCTTCATGTAAACTTTTTTAACAAGTTACTTTGATAGCACATGAATAACCCCAAAAAGCTCTGATGAATCTTTCAGCAGCAATTTTACGGGCGTGGTAAATAACCGCAGTGATACGCTTATAAAAATAAAGGTGCCAAAAGAATTTTCTGTGATGCGTAGAATAATTTTTGGTTCCCCAAAGAACTTTAGCGCGATATTTTAACTTTGCGCGATATTTCAAAATGCTTTCCGTCATTTTGACATAACAAATAACGATTTTCCCATTTGAAACCTTCCCGTTAACGATGGCAATATAGATTAGAAGTGAAAAGGAGGAGAATATTGCGACATAAACGAAGAGCGTACTGAACATAAACTGAAGAGCGTACCACAGTGCGCAGTGCCTGTTGTCTTTCATATTATTACAGCGGAAAAGGAATAATCAGGAGAAGCAGAACACAGAAAATAACTCTTACCATAGTCCATAGATAATAGGTGATCATCTGTCTTCTTTTTTGAACCTTAAAAAAGTGTTTCATATAGCCTAAAATGTCCAAGATTTATTTTCCTATTGACGTGCTCTCTTCGACACTATCTGTCTAATGGGATTTGTCTAATGGTATTTTCAATGCGTAGACCGTTCTCTGTAGAATCCCGCCTTCTCGCACGACACAATTGGTCGATAGCGTACAATGCCTGGACGCTATTGGTCAAAGAACTTTTCAATCATTACCCTCAGTGTAATAATGGATTTACATATTACAGCTTTGGATACTATTGAACCCGGGAGCAAGAGCTGTGTGGTGTTGTGCAGAGATGTAAAATACCTGAAAACCATACTTGAGTAGAAGTACAGATAGCCTACCTTACGGTGCAAATGACTCCATTGCAATTTAGTGCAATTCCATTGCAAAGTCACCAAGTCCTACCCCCGGTTTCACAAACGAGTCGCAGGCTAAAATGTATGTTTGAACTGTTTTAAAGGGTTAGTTCACCCAAAAATAAAAATGATCCCATGATTTACTCGCCCTCAAGCCATCCTAGGAGTGTATGCCTTTCTTCTTTCAACCAAAAACAATCAGAGTTATATAAAAAATATATCCTGGCTCCTCCAAGCTTTATAATGGGAGTGAATATAGTCTGAGTTTTTGAAGCTCGAAAAAAGCGCATCAATCCATAAAAAAGTAATCCATACAGCTCTAGGGGGTTAATAAAGGCCTAGAAGCAAAGAGATGCATTTTTTTAGGAAAAATATCCATATTTATAACTTTATAAACTATAATCACTGGCTTCAGTAACTGCCGAACACAAGTCGAGTACCGGTGGAAGAGTGACCTCTGACACCGGAATACCAGTGATTATAGTTATAAAGTTGTAAATATGGATATCTTTAGGCTCTATAACTCCCATTATAAAACTTGGAAGAGCCAGGATATATTTTTTTATATAAATCTGATTGTTTTTGTCTGAAAGAAGAAAGTCATATACACCTAGGGTGGCTTGAGTTTGAGTAAATTATGGGCTAATTTTCATTTTTGGTTGAACTAACCCTTTAACCGAAAGCAATTTGCACACCAAAGACATATCTTAAAATATGTCAGATATGTCAAAATCAATAATCTGTGATTTGTTACTTCCCTTCAACAATTTTGATGGCATCATTCTGCACTTCAGCTTCTCATCATGTCCAAATGCTCTATAGAATCGGAAGCATCCCTACATTGCAGGGAAAATTAAATTGTCCACATGCTAACCTATTAATGTTTGTGATTGTTATAATGTGCTTATTTATTACAGATGTTCAGTTCCGGAAAAGTGGTCAAGCTATACTATGATGTTGCCTCTCCTTACTCCTGGCTGGCATTTGAGGTGCGTAATGTTTTTATTATGCGTTTATTAACATGGTTAATTGAAATCTAATATGCTCAAGATGTTTTAATGTATTTGTTGATTGTGTGTGTTAAGGTGCTGTGTCGCTATAGAAATGTTTGGAACATCGACCTCAAATTGAAACCAGCATATTTAGGAGGAGTCATACACGGCTCAGGTAATGGGGAAATTACATAATAGATATTCCAGACTGCAAATGTATCTCTTTTATAATTAATCACTTTATTAAAAATAATAATAATAATAATAAATGTGAATCTACTGGGAGCAATAATCTAACCGCTTAAGAAGAACTTGTAACAAATCTTTTTTTTTACAGATTTCAAGTTTGTTCTTTTTTCTAGGTAACCAGCCCCCTGGATGTATCCCTAATAAGATTCAGTACATGGCCTCAGATCTGAAGCTGCTGTCTGAGTACTTTGGGGTCCCTATGTTTAAACCTTCAAACATGTATGGGACAGGTATTCAAGCCACTGCTTCTCTACGATGGCACTCATGACCAGATTTATAATGTGCCATGCAAGCCATACTTGTTTTCTTTATCTCATAAACAAAATAATTTTGTACTGTTTCCAGGGAATTTTTTATTGTTTTACTGGAATTTTGTTTTACTGGAATAGCCAATGCTATATTTTGTGCAAATTTAAACTTAAAGGGAACATTCCCTCCAAAATTAAAATTAGTCCATGATTTAGACACCCCCCAAACTATCCTAGGTATATATGACTTTCTTCTTTCAGACGAAAACAATCGGAGATATATTAAAAAATGTCTCTTCCAAGCTTTATAATGGCAGTGAATGGAGGACAAATTTTGAATCCCAAAAAGTGCATCCATCCATCCATCATAAACGTTCTCCACACGGCTCCGGGGGTTAAAAAAAGGCCTTCTGAAGCGAAGCGATGCGTTTGTTTAAGAAAAATATCCGTATTTAAAACTTTATCGACTAAAATAACTAGCTTCCGGCAGACCCCATTCACTGCCATTATAAAGCTTGGAAGAGCCAGGACATTTTTTAATTTAACTCCGATTGTATTTGTCTGAAAGAAGAATGTCATATACACCTAGGATGGCTTGAGGGTGAGTAAATCATGGGGTAATTTTCATTTTTGGGTGAACTAACCCTTTAAGTGCTAAATTTTGGCACTAAACTTGTCCAATTAGAATGTTTTCACACTCTAAAACAGGATATTCTTGTGCTTGTGAATCACATCTCTTTTTTGTCCTTTTTTCTCTTGACATTTTAGACTCTTTGTTTCCGATGCGTTTTGTGACAGCTGTAGCAGAGCAGTACAAAAAGGGAGATGTGCTGTTGGAGAGGGTGTCTAGAGAGCTGTGGAAAAGAATGTGGCGCACTCATCAGGACATTACCCAGCCTGCCTCATTCATTGAGGTATCAAATAGCCTACCCAAGATTAAGAAATGAAATCAAATTAATAATAAAAAAAAAAATCACTGGTACAGTGATTTAAATTATTACTCTATACCAGTGGTTGTCAAACCTGTCCTGGAGTACCAAGAGCCCTGCACATTTTGTATGTCTCCCTATATCTGACACACCCATTTCAGGTCATGCAGTCTCTACTGAGTTAAATCAAGTGTGATAGATGAGGGAGACATACAAAATGTGCAGGGCTAGTGGTACTCCAGGAAAGGTTTGAGAACCACTGCTCTATACAATTATACATGTGAGGAAATTTCACGCTATATGTTAGCACTACGATGGAGACGTAATTTCTATCTCGTGAAGACAATAAAACAAATTACTGTCTGGTCATTTATAGTGTTCTCCAATGTCTTTCTGTTTTGCACAGGTGGGATTAAAGGCAGGTCTCTCAACCAATGAGGTGGAGGAAATTCTGACCCTCGCCAAATCTCAGCCAATCAAAGACAAGCTGAAGAGTGTCACAAAGGAAGCACTGGAGTTTAAGGTCAGTGCTTTTACTTGCATCTCTGCACCCTTTGTCTTTCACACCGAAATGTTTTTGTGGTAAAAATATGATAAAACATCCTTACACAGTTTCCCCCCATTTTTGCAGTGCTTTGGTCTTCCATTCATTGTGTGTCATGTGAATGGGAAGGCTGAGGTCTTCTTTGGTTCTGACAGATTTGAGCTCATGGCTTATTTCATCGGTAACTATAAGGAATCTAGACGGTTAACTGATTAACCCATTAACCAACAACTTGTCTGACTACTGCCTTTTTAAAAAAATATGTTTTCCTTTTTATTTTTATTTTTAGAAAGGCTACTCCAACTACTGTCATGATAAAAATAATAAACAATACAATTATGTAAAAAGCTGTTATCTTTTGCAAGATGAGCAAAGTATGGTATGTTATTCATGCTTTGTTATTCAAATGATGAACAGCATTTTGAATTATCCATCTGTGTTTTTGAAATTCACAGAGTACAGATTTGTTGACAAAAAATTGACCTTTGTCATGTTTGTTTGATCACACACGTTTTATCATGTGTTTATGTCTTGCAGGTTAACGGATTTTAACCAGTTAAATATGCTATCGGTTGCTAATGCTATTAATGATAATCAAAGAATTTGCCAAAATGTGCATTCATAGAAAAAATATATTATATTATATTTATTTTATTATATTTTTATATTTACCATGCAATTTTCTCGATGTTTATTGTGCTGTGTCATGGTTTAAACCATAAATTCCTAACTTACCTTTGGATATTCAAATCTTATGTGATATACGTTCATTGTCCAATTTCTTTCTCTTTTTTTTGTGTTCCAGGGGAGAAGTGGATGGGGCCTCAGCCTACCAATATCACAGCCGCAATGTGATCACTACTCCATACTCTTAAATATTTAAAAAACTTCTAAATAAAACTAGTTTAAAAAACCAATGTAAATTCACATTGTTTTTATTTCAACAGCACACACACACACAGAGAGAAGGAGAAAAGAGAACAAAAATAAGCTAGAGAAACAGAAATAGTTAAGTAAGTTACAACCCCAAATCAAGAAAAGTTTTGAAAATTTTGTAAAATGCAAAATCAAGAATCTGTGATTTGTCTCTTTCAACTTTATTTAACTGACAACAGTACAAAGAAAAGATTTTCAATGTTTTCAATGAACAACTTAATGAAGTTCCTAAACGTAAGTTAGGGAGGAGTGAGCCCATCTAATCTTTCAATCAACAGCCTGAGTATATAAGCAGCCGCTTACCTCTCTCTAGCATCAGCTGTTCCAGTATCCCTCCACCTCCCCAAACTCCACCTTTATCTCAGGTTCCTTGCCCTTCAATTATTATATCCTACATTTTGCCACTGGGGGGGGGGGGGGTATATCAGAGCTCGAGTTGAAGCTGCTTCATCGAGCCCCTCTTCAGTGGACAGCAAGCCAAATAAGTTTAACCTAATATCTTAAAGATTTTATGGGCAAACAAACTCGTTAAATTGTATTTTGTAAATATAGACAAATTTCGATTTTGATGGCTGCAACACACTCCAAAAAAGTTGCAGAGTCACTGTCACATCACCTTTCCTTTTAATTAGAATTGTTTATCTTTTGGGAAGTGAGGATACTAATTGTTGCAGTTTTGCAAGTGGATTTTTTGCCCAGTCTCGCCTTATACAAGACAGTAGTCCATGGTCGTCATTGTCTGATTCTCCTTTTCATGATGGGCCATACATTTTCAATAAGAGAGAGATCTGGACTACAGCCAAGCAGTCAAGCACACCCATGGTGTAGAATGTCTGAGAAACCACTCTTCGACCTCAGGCCGTAAAAGAGATTCAAGTGGCATTCCTTGATGCAGCACCAGACAGTGTTAAGTGACATCAGTTTTCTAAAGTACTCCCAAGCCCATGTGGCTATATTTAATAGAGTAGCATGACCGTTTCTAATGCAATGCTGTCTGAGGGCTCAAAGGCCATGCACATTCAACAGGTTTCCTGCCTTTCCCTAAATGTACTGAGATTTGGATTCCCTTGGATTAGAATGTGCATTTTCAGTGTGCTCCATTTTAATAATTTAACAACACCCCAAAAAAAAAAAAAAAAAATTATGGGTATTTTACAATTCTATCCCACCGCTGCTACCAGTGTAATGATTTTTGGCCACCACTAGGGGCCACTGGCAAGCCTTCTTGCGGCTTGAGACCTATACTGCCACCACCTTTAATTTCTAACCCGGTCTGGTCCGGGGGGAGCACACCAAACACACTCCAAAACAGGGATTACAAAAGGAATACACTTTTTATTAGTAACAATAGCAGCCGTATGGCATTCGCTCACTCAAATATCCTGATTACATATACTGGTCATCTCATTTCATTAAACCGTGAACACACATTTTGTTAGGGAACCAAGTACTCATTCCAAATTCACAGCAAACTATAGTGATATCTCAGACAAAGCACACTTAATTAGAAACTCCAATCACATGCCTAGATAGAATAACCAGCACAGGCAATCAACATACAGTTCATGAAGGCAATAATCACCAAGGGCTAAACACAACACACATAATAGATCATATAGAATGATTAAAATAATTTCGGACTTCCCTGTCCACGTCCGACGACACCCTGCCGTCACTGAGAGGACTCAACCTTCCTCGCCACATTAATGGTAGGAAGGTCTCTTCAAACCAGCCAGGTCCACCTACACTTACTTCCCTATCTTTCTCTTTTTCCCCCCAACTGTCTACCTCCAGGCCAATAAGTGGGACCCCGGTTTTCTTCACGCCGGTGGTGCTAGCCAACCACGAACGCCACAGATCCCCTTTGTGAACCCAGCAGGTTAAAAACACAGTTTATCAGTCTCTTTCCCCCTTCAGTGTCCGACAACCCCCATTTTAAAAGTCCCCAATTATCGTTCATCGTCCACAGGTGTTCCAGAAACCATAAATCCTTCCGTGTTTGTCCGTAACAATGACGTCACGCACCATCCATCGAATCATAATCATTACACTATTAAAAAGTATAGGCTTGGCCTACTGAATATTGACACATCAAGGTGTCATATTGAAGTTAGAAATTCCAGTATCATGACCACTAATTAATGTCCTTCGACAATAAGGTAAAAACATGTTAAAAGTAGCTATTTTCTACATAAATCTATGATTTGGTTGAATATTAATTGGTAATAACTATCGCCGGCTAAAAAGTAACTAGTACTCTGAGTAGTTTTTGAGAAGAGTAATTTGTACTTTTACTTAAGTACTTTTTTGACACCAGTACTTTTACTTGTAATTGAGTATTATTTCAGCAATGTAACGGTACTTGTACTTGAGTACAAATTTTCAGTACTCTTTCCACCTCTGGTGATGAGCCATGACCCATCTTTGCTGGCAAAGACTGAGATGCTCCTTTTACACTCAATCATTCACGATACACTCACCTATTACCAATTCACCTACTTTTTGTGGACTGTTTCAAAAGAGTTTAGCTTGGATATTCTATAAGATTTTCAAGTTTATTTAGCCTCTGTCCCAACTTTTTTGAAGTGTGTTGCAGCCATCAAATTTTTTTTATATTTATAAAATACAATTAAGTTAAGTAAAAACATTGGAAAACATTAGAAAACTTTTCTTTGTTAACTTTTCAGTTAAATAAAGTTATTATTAACAAATCACAGATTCTTGATTTTATTGCATTTTACAAAATGTCTCAACTTTTCTTGATTTGGGGTTGTATTAAGTAAGGGATAATGTACATACAGTCGGCTGCTATGTCCATGGCAAAACCTTCATTCTGTGGTCAGTAAACTATTCTGTTGTTTATTTTGAGATATGCTTTGGATCATTGTCATGCTGGAAGATCCAACCATAGCACAGTTTATGTTTTCTGACAGGGTCAGCCAGGTGTTGATTTAAAACCTGCTGGTACTTGATGGAGTTTATGATACCGTGAATCCTAACAAATTGTTCAGGGTCTTTGGAACAAAATAAGCCCCACAGCATTAAAGAGCCCCTATTATGCTATTTTAAAGGTTCCTAATTTTGTTTTGGAGAACTCCTACAACAGGTTTACTTGTATCAAAGGTCAAAAAAACATTTCAAAATACATTGCACATCACAACATTTTTCATTGATTCTCAAACGACTCGTCTGATGATTCAGTCTCTCTAAATCCCTCCTTTCTGCGACCCTACTCTACTCTGATTGGCCAGATGGCCCAGTCTGTTACAATTGGTCTACCTCTTACAGCGTGTGTCAATAACGAAATGCCTATTACCATAACTGAATTTCAGCTCCAGAGGCTTCCTATTCCTAAAGCTCCAGTGATTGTACACAGTGTACAGTAACGATGGCGTCGATTTTACCATATCAATCCGAGCGCGAGTCCGATGATGAAACATTGGAAGAACTATTTATTCAACCCGTACCTCCATCGCAAGGACGACTCGAGCAGGATGTTTCTCAGTGATACGCTACTCAGTTTGAGGTACATTATGTGAAGTGAAAATAAAACTAATTTACTTTCACAGCGTAGGTCACAGCGTCTTCTCGACATGATGTAAACCACACGAAAAAGCTACAGTGTTCGCGGGCGGACAATGTAGAACATTTGCCTAACGTATGTGATCTAGTGATGGGTCACTAATGAACGATTCTTTCATTTTTAACTTATAGGAATAATACTTATGGACTCAGGAAATAGTGAGTGATTCATTCATTTTGTCGTGGCTGCATATGTGCAACACCCTTTCTTTCGTTTTGTTCAAAGTGTAGGCCATTCGGAAGTTATTATAGCTATGCCTACTCACTCCGAAGGACAGAGCCCTTAAAATACGAGGGAGCATTTGTGGTCAAAAATATACATTTTTATAGTTTATAAAAAATAAATATTGACTTTTTAAATTTGCAGAATCAACTTTGCGTTGCTGTCCGTGATCGCTTAAGGGATAAGCCAAATTTCTACATGCATCAACAAAAGCAGTTGTTAAGAAAAGTGCTGAGAAGAATTTGTGTGCCATCTAATGGTTTAAAAAAAGAATTAAGTCAAATGCACCTTTAACCACGGTGCACCTTTAGCCCCGTTCTACCTTACGTATGAGAAGAGTTTGTATGTATGTGAGCTGTCACGGTGTGGTGCGGGATGAAGAAGACGAAGAGGCCAATGGCTACAATACATAAATTTTACTAATACTCAGATAGGCATATACAGGCAAACAGTCAAACACAACATTACCTAGACGTTACCAGACATTAGAACAGACAAAGACTGACTGAACAGAGGGAACTAAATACAGACACTGATGAACATAAACCAGGTGACACAGATGAACACTAATTAACAGAACACAGGTGATGAAGGTGATTGACAAGACACAGGTGATGAAGATGAACTAATGATAAAAGAGAAGACAAGTCCGATGAAAAAACAAACTAAACAGAACACAACAGTGACATGAGCGTCTGGACTCTGGAGTAACATAATAGATGTAGGGCCTATTGTTCTGCATGAGTAACTTTAGAAGCAGGGTCTCATTTCGCATTTCACATTGGTTTCAGTAAGCATTCTATATGTGTTTTACCCCCCAGTAATACACACACATAAGCTGCACAAGTGTGTCATGTAGGCCTATTTATGGATGAGTGAATTTTGATCGCCTAGATGAAGTGTCACATCAGGGGGGTATTCCAGAAAGCTTGGTTAACTTACCATTTGGTAAATCATAACCTCTGGGTTGATTTACCCCAAACCCGCATACCATGAGTATGTCGGTTCCAAAACACATGAGAAGAGTTAGTTTAATCAACCTCCTACTGGTTACCCAGAGTTAATGCGCGCGCACGGTGAGTACATAAAGACATTTTCAATGGATCGCCGATTTCAGGAGGAAATTTCACCATGGAAACCCAGGGAGAAAAAAAAAGCGAGCTACATACTTGGGTGAAACTGAGTTGGAGGTTTTAATGCTTGCTTATGAAGACTATAAGCCCATTATATCAAAAAACAAAAGAAAAAAACAATACTGCTGCATCAGCAAAAGAAAGAGAGTTGGCTTGGCAAAAAAACGGACAGAGTTAATGCATGAGTTTATAAAATTAAAAAAATGGGCTATTTTCCCCTTTCATTGTGACGCAAAAATTACTTGGGGCATGTAGTAAAAATAGACAAGTATTTACTTGTTGGCCTCCATACATTTCTTAATATTACAGTAGTAATGCACATAATTGGCTAGTAATATGTTGGCTTCTTGTTTTATCAGGTGTAATCCTTCTGGAGCCAGAAGGAGTGTGAGCCAAGTCAAAATGAAACACAAAAACATTCTCCAGCAAGGTAATATTTTCTAAACTTGACGCCATGTAATTTAGTTTTCTATGTAGCCAATAGAAAGAAGGCTGAGGCCCGTAAAACAGGTGGGGGTCCACCTCCACCTTCCCTCACCCCAGCTGAGGAGCTGGCACTGTCCCTTAATAAAGGACGACCTGTGGTCGATGGGATTCCAGGGGCAGTTCATCGGACTCAGCTACCAAGACAAGTGGCTTAGTAAAATGTAGGTGTACCATATTAATACTTATGATTTATTGATGTTTTCACTGTTTTTGTCAGTGTTTTAATAAAGAAAATCATCAACATTGTCACCATTTTAAATAGGCATTTTGAATGCATTTTACAGTCATTGATTCACTTGCGCAGTATGCATGCTGCTTTGACTGCATATGCTGTGTACTGTAATCTTATTACTAGTACTCTTAGATGTTCCTAATGTCCTTCTTTATTAGTTGTATTTGTTTAAGAATATACATTGAGTATTGAATATGCATGATTATCTTATTGGTTTAATTATCTTGCAGTTGCTGATGGCCACATTGTATTATTGGATCCTCCTGCAACACCACACTCTGTCACAGTTGTAAGTGATTATTGTCTTTAGGTTTCTGTTTGCTAGACCAAGCATCCTTCCTTATTTTCACTGTAGGCTGAAGATGAAGAGACCACTTCTGCTGTGACAGAAACAGAAAATGTGGGGAGGCCCATAGAGGTATGATGCATAGAATGAATTCCCCCTTTTTTGCATAAGAGAATAAATAAATTGTCATTGTCATTTTACAGAATATGGCAGGAGATTTTAATACAGATGAGGGTCCATCTACCTCCACACAGAATCTTAGCAGTGTAAGAAATGTTCTGCAGTTCTCCTTCCTCATTTAAATATTTGGTCTGTGTTTGTATTACAGACTTTATCAGTCATGTTTAATTATTCTGTCTTTCTAGTTGCCTGCCAAAGAGTTGTATAAGGTCAGAAAAATCAGAAAAAGTGACATGGAGATGGACCTTATATAGCTTCAAATGGAGGAGAAAAGGCTTAACCTAAAAAAAGGCCAGAATTGAATTGCTGGAGCACCAGCCTCAAGGTGGGAAAAAGTACAGTATGTGAACAGTAATCTGTCATTGGTTGATGAATGAAATCTAAAGCAATAAATACAAATGTCTTTTGTTACAGGAAATAAAGAAACAATGAACAACACTTGACTGTTAACTGGTTTTAATTAAAATGATTTTGGCAAATCATGTCTCGTACCACCCTGCCATCTCTTTGGTCTACTGGGTTAACTGGGGGTTTCTCTTGGCCATCTTCAAGAGAAGGGGGGGCCCTCTCACCTCTCAGTGTGGCAATGTTGTGAAGAACAACACAAGCAGCTGTGATGTCACATGACCTTTCTGGGTTGACCCGGAGCCCACACAGGCACTGAAACCTTGCTTCAGGATGCCTATGGTCCATGTTCTGCTGTGGGCCAGGTTGAATTGTGCCTGTGGTCCAGGCTCAGGTTCAGGGTAGGGTGTCATCATATAGGGCAGACGGGTACCCTCTGTCCCCGAGCAAGTAACCATTGAAGTGTCATATAAGGTAGTTAAAGTATATAATTGCATAAAAAATAAAAAAACATAAAAAAACATAAAAAAAAAACATTGTGTAAGGCAAAACATACCCTGTTGAAATTTGCGGCACAATGATGACTCCCTAAACATTCTGGCATCATGTACAGACCCTGGCCATTTGGCTTCAACATTAGTGATGAGGTGGGTTGCATCACATATTACCTAGTTAGTGGGGACCAGTAATGAGGGTGATTTAATGGTTTAAACACCCAAACATTTAGCACCCAAAAAATCTATTGTCACCTGCACATTGATGCTATGGATTGACTTCCTATTAACATAGTCTCCTTCATTGACTGAAGGAGCTTTAATGGGAATGTGGGTTCCATCAATGCACCCAATCACATTTGGGAACCCTGAAATTGAAAGTTATATAATTAGAAACTTTTAAAATTAGTGTGACTGTCACTGTATACGAATAGATTAAGTATAGTGCTATGTAACTAAAATTGTCTTTCATAGAATATCATCGGACAAACCCGCCACTCGGTGGAATTCCTCTTTAATGACCCTCAGTGGTTTATGGCCAGGGAACTGCACAAAAGTGTGTAGGAACCGTTTGAGTGCAATGCATACTGTACG
Organism: Scardinius erythrophthalmus; assembly: GCF_964197995.2. Lineage (NCBI taxonomy): Eukaryota > Metazoa > Chordata > Actinopteri > Cypriniformes > Leuciscidae > Scardinius > Scardinius erythrophthalmus. The sequence continues at coordinate 13,882,705 of NC_138236.1, forward strand.
AACAGCCCTACACACAGTTGCCTTTCCCACATGCTCTGCATCGCCTATTGTATACAAAAAACTCACCGTCGCAAAAAAAGTTAAATAAATGTAGTTAAATATTTAACTCCATTATCTTCGTTTAATAAATTAACGATTCTTTTGAAGAACGGCAACGCTCCCGCAAATATTCATTTGGATACGAAAACACATTGATAAGTGGTCGTATCACCCTCTCACGGCGGAAAAGAATTCGTATTATCTGTGCTTCCACATCCACTGGATCGTCTTTAAAACGGCACGCCATGCTCAGTAACCTTCTGAAACAAACTAACCCTGGAACATAACCTGCTACCGAGCAGGTTATCTTCAGAGAGTAAGTTCCTATGGTTACATACATACCCAGAAAGTTACCCCCGTTTTTGGAACCGAAAGTTGAGATTATCCACTAACTTACCCTTAAACTTACCCGGGTATGTCACATAACCTGCTTTCTGGAATACCCCCCAGGTCTTCTCGCTTTCACTCGCTGCACGGGTATAAAATGTCCTCTCAAGACGAGTAAAGTGCTGAATGTTATGCTTAAGTTATTTGTTAGTTGGCAATAATCTAGGCCTATACTTTCCAGTCATAGTCTATGTTTAGTGCTAATAACCTGGAAATGGATTAATTTGTGGATGACTGACAAGCACAAGTTCGGAGAAACAGGTGTTGTGTTTATTAATACTTAGTGTTGAGGAACATGTCGTCCTTCCATCCATCCATTCTCCTCACTGCTTGTCGTATGTTGGGTCTCTTTCTGAAGGCACGAAAACCACACCATGGACAGGTGGCCAGTCCATCACGAGAACAGCGTGTCCTAGCCAGACACACAATAAAACCACAGAGGTCACATTCACAAACAAACTGACACCTACGGAAATTTTGTATCTTCATTTCAGCTGTCCTGCATGTGTTTGGAATGTGGGGGAAACCCTGAGCATATTACATTATTGCGTCACAGACACCTAAACTAATCGATTATGCTACATATTTACTTTTATGGAAAGTAGAATGCTTTTTTCTGTCAAAATGATGGAAAGCATTTAGAATTATCCGTCAGTAAAGTTGAAAAAAATTGGCCTTTGTCATGTCTGTTTGATCACACGGTTATTTATGGCTTGTCAATCAGCCGATTTTAACAGGTTAATGATGGAACCGAATTTTATTTTCCTACTAAGGACAGTTATATCATAGATGATTTTGTATGATTTATTGAGCTGTGACATGTTTTTAAACAAGAATTCCTAAGTTGGATATTGAAATTACAGACTGTTCATTGTCCAATCATTCTTTTTTTTGTCTTCCAGGGAAGAAGTGGATGGGGCCTCAACCCACCAAGCCCACAACCACAATGTGATCACTACTCCTCCATACTCTGTATATTTCAACAACTTCTGAATAAAATTGGTGCAAATTCACATTGTTTTTGGAATGCAATGGTTGAACAAACCTTTTTTGTTCCGAATTACAAACACTGAGTGAAAGGTAAACCTGTATATCCTCTTTAACTCAGAAGTTGTGTCTGGATGTCTGACCCTCCTAGAGAAACTCGAAGAGCTGGATAATCAGGTTTCAGTTTGGTTTAATGCAGGAAAAAGAAACTGCCACATATGCTTAACTTGATAGATGATTAGGTTAATACAAAAAAAGTAGAGACGGGGTCTGAGCATTTCATCATTCACAGGGTTTGACGGCTGAAAATGATACACTGTAAAATGTAAAAAGGGCTTGGCATTTACCCTTTGATGGGTAAATAATGTTATGGGTAACCCTACACAGTAAAGGAGGGTGTTAACAACAACAGCAAGTAGCACAGGTGAGGAGGGTGGAGCTAAGTAACCAACAAAGGTGTGACATAGACAAACACAAGCAGACTTAGTACTACAGTACACCATAAGGAAATTCTCTAGAAACGAGGAAGGGGACAAAGATGACACTTCATAACATTGGGAATACAGCGGTGATGTATTCAACAATGGGATGTTATTTTCATCATGGATAAATATCTGAATAGAGAGAATCTGAAACTGAACATCACGGAGTAAGATCACCTACAACCACAGTGACCAGCAGGTAGGGCAGTGGAGACCTGAAGACAAAATGACCACGGTGCATATGGGTAGGCAAGATGTGACTTGGTACTTGTGTTTACAAGGCGGGTCTAGGCTATGTGTTGAATTAGCAGTCAGATGATTTGATAATGTATTTATTGTCAAATGAATTCAAAACACATCTCATTTATGTAAAAGAATGACACTATAGAGAGTATTACATTGCCATTTAAAAGTTTGGGATCGGAACAAATTTTTAACTGTTTTTGAAAAGTCTCAACAAGGCTGCATTTTTTAAAATAAAAAATACAGTAATATTGTGGAATATTGCAATTTAAAATAACTTATGTTTACATTTATATTGTGTCATGTAATTTATTCATGTGATGGCACAGCTGAATTTTCAGCATCATTTCTCCAGTCTTCACTGTCACATGATCCTTCAGAAAAAATTTTAATATGCTGGTACTCAAGGAACATTTCTTATTATCATCGTGCTGCTTAATATTTTTGTGGTAACTGTGATACATTTTTCAGGATTCTTTGATGAATATATAAGGTTCGAAAGAATAGGATTTATTTGTAATAAACCAACATTTTTAATCTTAATTGTCATTTTAGATCAATTTAATGCATCCTTGCTGCATAAAAGTATTGGATAATTTTTAAATACACTATTTAAAATACACTTTTTAAATACACTTACTCAGTAAATATATTAATGCACAATATATCTCATTTGCTTTTGTGAGTTGTATATGACGTGTCGTTGTGTAGTCTTCGAGAATGAAAAATGCAGACAAACAGGTTGAGCATCATAATCCAAATAAAAAGGCTGTTCCGTGTATGTGTCAGAGACGGAGCTAAAACAGCCGTCTTTTACTTCACAGTCCGAAAACACAATTAGTCACACTTATGGGCCTAGAAAGAACACATTCAGCTTTTAGCACATCAAAGATGACAATTACAGCTATGAGCACATACAAACTATGGCAAATGTACTGTTGTAATGACTTCATAAAAAAAAAATGCATTGGGTGTGTTCACTGTTTGTTCACAAATGAGGTCATCTCATATTGCACTTAAAACTCAGGTGTGTAGTGTAACCTGTTTGAGAATATACTAAAAAGATATCATCATTATGTACACAGATTTCACTTGTGTATATAGTAAATATTTACATGTGAAGTGTATTTTCTATTATTCTTTCCTCATTCTCTCTGTGGTTATCCTAGAAAAACCCTTCTCTAAGCACTGATGATGAGAAAAGATGCGTCTCAACTGCCCAAAGCCTTTTTATGATAAAAAAGACTGATCATGTTACACTGACCCAGAGCTCAACATAATGTTTCATACTGCCATTATAAGAGGTCCTAAGGAGGCTTTCATTTTTTTTAATTGTAAAACCCACAGCATATTGTTTCAATGTTCTCTGCATTTGGAAATGGTGAACAAGAGGGTAGCTAATTTAAAAAAAAAAACTCTCCAACCTTTTAGAAACTCTCATACCTTTTACATATTCTGTCTCTGCACAGGATGGCAACGACTTCTAGTTCTGCACATTCGGAATGTCCATCTGGAGATAGATTTTGTGGTGAGTAGATCATGTCTGCCAAATAAAACACAGGCATCATCATCATTAGACAGCTGTGTAACAAAAGTTGTAAGCGGAAATTTCAAACGTCTCACTTATATTCCTTGTGAACGTGTGATCTGCTCCCTCAGAGATACGGGTGTATGAACAGGAAGTGATCATTGTACCGGTGCTGTTTTTGATGGCTTTCTTGGTCACGCTGGTGTTTCTGCTACTGCTGAGGTTCTGTCCTGAGAAGGTGGATCGCCTGCAAACCCGCTCAAGTCGAGCAACCAGGACTAGGAGAAATTTGCAAGGCATTGATGGTGAGTGTCTGCTACTATATAAGCAGCAACGTGCCAAGTTTATTGTATATATATCAGGCTTGTGCACAATTCAGAATTAAATTGAGAATGACTCCTTAATTCCAATTAAATTCTTGAATTTGAATTGAATTTGAATTGATGTCAAAAACAGGATCTAGAATTACAATTCGAATTTGAATTAAAGGAAGCAGAATTGCAATTCAATACAAATTCAAAGAAATTCATATACATATTTAAAGTGAAGTGTTTAACAATGAAATATGATTGCATTATAATATGCGGGGCGGCAGTGGCTCAGTGGTTCATGTAGGTTGTCTACAAACCGAAAGGTTAGTGGTTCAATCCCCGATTCCACTTGACCAAGTGTCGAGGTTTTCCATGAGCAAGACGCGTAACCCCAGCTGCTCCTGACAAGCTGGTTGGCGCCTTGCATGGCTGACACTGCTGTTGGTGTGTGAATGGGTGAATTTGAGGCTATGTAAAGCACTGTTTATCTCTTTCTATCTCCTTTTGCGTAGCTCCTATTGGTCTGAATGTTCTGGAAGGTGAGCCAATAGCACAGGACACTACATCTTACATGACGTTCAACCCTGCATCACAAGTTCGAGACTCCTATAGGCATGACCCTGCCTCCTTAAATGCACACGTGGACTTTATCGATGGTGGAGGCTCTTTTGGGGCCGCAGCTTCAGCCTTCTCAAAGCCCAGGGAACTTCCACGTCAGCGACTGCCAGAGAACTTCAAAGGGGTGTCTCCTCTCCCAGCATCATACTCTCTGAAGTCAGACAGCTCCGTCTCACTCTATAGAGCTCGTATGGAAAACAGAAATGTGGTGCTGCGCGTACTTAAAGGTGCCCGAGGGGTTTATTATGACATGATCATAAAGTCGGACTGAGATCTTGAATTCCAGTTTCACTCTCTCTTTTTTTTTTCGTTCTCCTATTCAGATTCAGCCAATAACCAGGAAAGTCAGTCATTCTTGGGCTTTGCGGCCTTCCTTTCCAAGTTAGGGCCTCATCCCTTCTTACCGGAGCTTCTGGGAGTAATATCCCTACGGGCTCCTCTCATTACTGTTATTGAAGAGATGGAGAACAGAGATCTGCTCGGATTCCTGTGGAGGTGTAGACAGGTGAGAGGTTGGACCAGGATGTTTTATAGCAGTGGTTCTCAACTGGTGTGTAACAGCTTTAGGCGACAGGTCTGGTAGGTCACTGACAACGATTCAGGATTCAGGAAATGCAGATTAGCAAAAAATAATATAGAACATAAAAAAATATCAAGTAAATTGATATGGAACCCCGCAGATGACACAAAAGAAAAAAAAGGTAAATCCGAATAAAAAATGCAAAATAGCAATAAATAAAAAAAATCGAATAATATAAAATATATTGGTATGGAGCCCTGCACATGACATGTGGGGGGAAAACAAGTTATTATGAACACGTAAAAATAACTTGTTCCCTTGTTTTAGCTAAACCGAATTAATACATTTTGGGAACAAATTGATAAGTCATGGGAACAATTATGGCCACAATATCTTTCTTTTTTTTTTGCATGTCATGTGTGGCGTGCCATAAAATGGCTCATTGACTTTTGTTTTAAAATGCTTTTAAAATATATTTTTACATTTTAAAATGCTGTTGTTGACCTCAAATATTGTGCATCTAAATAAACCTAATGGTTTTTTGGTGCAAATTCATTCACTCTCAGAAAAAAAGGTACAAAAGCTGTCACTGGGACAGTCCCCTTTTAGGTACTGTACACGTTTGGTACCAATATGTACCTTTGAGGGACTTATATGCACTCTTTAGGTACAAAGGTACCGCCACAGTGACAGCTTTTGTACCTTTTTTTCTGAGTGTTTGGTACCTTGTTTACTTCTTGTACGGGCTGTTGTTTATGCTTGATGGCAATATAAAATATGGGTATTTGAAGCAAAACAAGTTGAGAACCACTGTTTATAGTGTTCAACAGGTCTGCTGGTACATTAACCAGTGACTACTCAATTGATTACAAATAATTGTAAAAAAATTAATTAAAAAAAGGGAGTAATTTTCTCAAACCATGGTTATATCAATATTATTTTATACTACTAATTTTATTTTCAGTAATTATGGTTTTAGTTTTAGTTAATGATAATAACACTGTCTCGAATAGGATAATGTTGGACCAGACGGCATGCATCAGATGACAGAGAGAAAGATCTTCACCATGGCCTCACATGTGTCCTCTGCACTGGTGAGTACAAAGTTGTTATCACCACTATCTCAGGGAAAGATTCAAGCATTTTGGCATTTTAATTAACAATATAATCCCTAGCAAATTAAAAAATCTTGGCCAATCATGGTGTCATTTGATATTTTTGCTCAGTTTCAAGGTTGGACATCATGGCTACACAGTACACCTTCTCTTTTTTTCTTCTTTCTCTGTAGGACTTTCTCCATGGCAAAGATCTTCTCCACTGCAACATAAAGGCTCATAGCGTACTGGTCAGCAGGATTTGTACCGCAAAACTCTGGGGTTTGGATGATTTATATGCAAGGACATTAGAAAATGCTAATCACAGTGAAGATCCTGGAAGAAAAAAGTGGCAGGCTCCTGAGCTATTGGCCAAGAGACCTGCCACTCCAAAAAGTGATGTGTAAGTAAAAAGCTTAATACCTGTCATGAGGAAAAGCAACTTTCAAGTTTTCAACTAAAATATCTGTATTTCTTATTTCTTTTCTATTTCACAGTTGGTCATTTGGGCTGCTGCTGTATGAAATGGTGACTCTTGGTGAGTCTATGGTCTGTTATTTTTTAGATGATTTAAAGGGTTAGTTCCCCCCACAATGTTTATTCTTTCATTATTTACTCACCCTCATGTCGTTTCAAACCTGTAAGATTTTCGTTCATCTTCTGAACACAAATGAAGATATTTTAATTAAATCTGAGAGCTCTCTGTACCTCCATTGGCAGCTACGCAACTACGACTTTGAAGCTTTAATAAGTTCATAAAGCAATCAGTGAATATAAACAGAAGCTAAACAACCGAACCTGTTTTAAAATGAGTTTTACGATCTCTTTATGAACTTTTCGAAGCGTCAAAGTGGTAGTTGCATAGCTGTCAATGGAGGGACAGAAAGTCCCTCTTCATTTGTGTTCTGAAGATGAACGAAAGTCTTATGGATTTGGAACGACACGAGGGTAAGTAATTAATGCCAGAAGTATAATTTTGGGTGAACTATCCCTGTAAGTCAACTGTATACTGATAGAATGATTAACAAATCTCCCTTTAAGTTCTTTCTCACATTTTTGTTTATCCTATTTTTACACTCTTTCCATACTTTCAGGTGAGGTGCCTTTTGCTGAAATCCCTGCAAAGGAACTTCTACAGTATCATCAGAGAGCCAAAACACTGAAGAAACCAAACAACTGCTCCAACTCACTGTAAATGCAACTTTAGAAACATTTGTTTTATAAACTTATTGTATTTTTTATTTATTGCTTTTGTGTTCTAATTTACTGTTCATACAGTGCTTGTTTTGTACATTCAAAATATCAATTTGCTACTGTTTTTCTCCAGTTACTCAATTATCAAAGCCTGCTGTCAGTGGAAGGAGCACGACCGCCCCTCATTGGCTGAGATCAGGCATAAACTCCAATCTGGAGAGAAGAGTGCCAATGACAGCAGTGTTCTCCGTGTGCCTGAGCCAATCAATCTTGAACAGTATCTGAAAGAGGCGGGATATGGAGAATCCAACAACTACACAGTTTTCTGAACTCCAGATGGCTCCACATACAAATACATCATATCTATATGAAAACTCTATTTTGTTTGTGGTGTACACTAACACTATGCATCTCCAGCAATTCATAAAGAGTGAATTGACTGTCGACCAGCCATACTGACTTTAAAAAAGTAAAGTATGAAATGTTAATTTTAACGAATGCTTTCAAATATAATCGTACTTTCTTTAATGTTGCCAAATTTTATGATTTTATTTGTTATCAAATTACTATTCTATTGTACAGCAAGATATTTGATCCTGCTGATGCTGTGGAAAGCTAGAATTTAAAGTAATGAACCGAGAAGCTTCAACCTTATTGGACTGGTCTGATCAAGCAAAATTGAGATCCAAGACAGTCCAGAGCTTAATGATGCAGCCTTGTTTAAAGGGTAACTCAACCCCTGGTCAGAGCCTGACTCCACTCACTGGCAATATTTGAAAAATGCTAGAAAAGTGGCCAGAGCCTAGGCATGTTTATAATGAGTAGCCATGAGAACGACTGACATCTCAATCTTTTCATACAGATTACATAAACAGAGAATATTTGTTTTCGTTTTGAATTAGATAATTTAATAGTAGAGACTTAAATGTTTATAAAAAATATATTGCTTATGCCCGTGTGACTAGTATTCACTGAGTTTTGTTTAAGTTTAGAGACGTGCTCCAGAAAAAAAGTTCAAGGAGATGGAGAGGCAGAAAGCACTCTTTTTATTTTATTTTATTTTTTACAAAAGCACAATGTTTTTTTCGACTTTAAGTGGACGCATAAAAAAGTAGACACGAAGAGGGCAGCACTCAGGCGTTTTTACACCATGTCAAAATCAATGAACAGCACTAATAAGTTTAGTATTATTTAAAAGGTTTAGTTACCCTTTAAAGGGGTGGCTGAGTGTGATTTCACTTTTCTAACTTTAGTTAGTGTGTGATGTTGCTGTTTGAGCATAAACAACATCTGAAAAGTTACAACGCTCAAAGTTCAAAGCAAAGGAAGATATTAGCTTTTAAAGAAAAGGACTACAACAATTGGCTTGTTGGGACTACACGACATTCCTCTCGGGTTAGTGACATCACTAACCCTAGAATTTACATAAACCCCGCCCCCGGGAACGCAGTCCATGTTGAGAAGAGGAAAAGTTGTTGTATAAGTGTACATTTGTGAGTAAGCTCAAACTTTAGCATCCATCTTTTCACATGCAATAGAAAGTCACTCTGTGTGCATCTCACAACAGTTCATATATGAGCAATTTATAGATTTATCATGACAGAATATCCTAATTGAAGATAGTTAACTCCACATCAGCAACATAAATTCATCAACTAACCATTCAGAGACGTCCTGTTGCATTCTACATGTTGTCACTTCTTCTTGAGTCTCTCCATCCTTATCTGACTCCGTTTAACATTAAAGTCCCCATGAAATCAAAATTGACCCTATTTACTTTGTTAGAGCATATTACTAGTCTTGTGGTGAACAATTAATCCGTGCAAGAAAATATTTAAAAAAAATTTTTTTTACCATAGTAATCTACGGAAGGCCTAAGAGGCCATGGATAATATTTTTTTTCTCTGTTGTTTTCTCGTGATAATGACTTAATTTTCTCGTGATCTCGAGATAACAAAAGTTGTTTTCTCGTGATCACGACTTAATTTTCTCGTGATCTCGAGATAACAAAAGTTGTTTTCTCGTGATCACGACTTAATTTTCTCGTTATCTCGAGATAACAAAAGTTGTTTTCTCGTGATCACGACTTGTTTTTTTCTGCGTAGTCGGCAAGAACAGTATAAGCACCAAACGCAGAATAAAGCAGCATATCATGGATGATCGCATTCGCTTTTACTTTGATAACGGGATCACTCAAAATATAGTTCTATGTCTGTCAGTGATTGGCGACTTCCACATTAGGGTCCGACACTTAGAAGGAGGAGGCTGTCAGGTCTGCAACTTTATCGTAGAAGACAATATAGCTACCCTGAACGTGTAGTCAGTTTCATTGCCAGCCAACTTCAGGTCCTGACATCTGCATGTCTACCAGAATTATGTTTGAAAGATGCAGATTAATGTTTTTTTGCGGCTGACCCGAGAAATGGTCAGAGATCAGTTAAGTCTGGCCAGGTTCTCCTCTGGGACACCTCTCTCTCTCTCAAAGCAATTATAAAATCCATCTCTTCTGCGGGCTTTTTATGAAGTAGATTTCAAAATCAAAGAAGCCAGCTCGCACGTAGGCTACATCATGATATACACAACATTCAGAAGGAGCTAGATTTTCTCGCGAATCGCGATACATACACATGCCGGCGTGAGAAAACGGTTTTATGTCGAGATCATATATTAGAAATTAAGTCGTGATCATGAGAAAACAACTTTTGTTATCTCGAGATCACGAGAAAATTAAGTCGTGATCACGAGAAAACAAGATAGAAAAAAATAACAATCCATGGCCTCTTAGGGCTTCCGTAGTAATCTTTAATCAAAATCTGAAAATGCCCCTCCCCTCTGCATTGGAGGACCTTCTCTGATGACGTAGGTTTGAGGAATTGGTTTGGGCAACGCTTAACCACTCCCCTCAAACCGTTAGTCTGCTATGAGCAGAGATGGAGAGGAGGAGCGCTAGAGTAAAACCCTGACCTCTGTTCAATATTCCGTTTCACTGGGAAATACGTCATAACACTGGAGAAAAGTCGTTTGCAACTTCCGGTTCACGGGGACTTTAAAGGCAGAACAGTTTCTGTCATTTTAGTGTGTCTGCGTGAGGTAACAGCAGCTGCTAGACACGAGCTCTTGAAACACCGCTCTCTGCAGCAGCTCATTTGCATTTAAAGGGCCAGGCACAAAACGGTGCAAACCCTCAAAAAGTGACAACTTTAACTTGCTATATAAAAAATATCTGTGGGGTATTTTGCGCTAAAACTTCACACATTCTGAGGACATCATAGATATATTTTACATCTTGTGAAAAGGGCATTATACCACCACTTTATAGACACGTGGCAGGTCCATTTGCATATTTACTGTATCATAATAAATAAGAAGTTCTGGAAGTCACTGGAAAATTACAATGTGACTATATTTTTTAAAGCACTATCACACGAGCAAGATTTTTCCGAATAACAGTCATGCTTATTCAAACCAACATTGGGAGTGTGATATTGCTATAATAGAAGAGTTTAATAAATAAAAGTTAAATATTGAGTTACTTACTTTTTAGATATAATACTGCAAGTGCCAACGAAAATACTTCCAAACAAAGCCAAGCCGGAATCAACGCGCATGGCGGTTCTTGCTAAATTGAATAAATCCGTTATTTGAACGAATCGTTGAGTGAAATTGTCAATTTGACTCACTTCTGGTCAGTCGTTTCCACCTACTGGCATAACGATGTAATCTGCAGAAATAAGTAATTGAAATCACTATAATATACACAAACTGACATTATACATCCATTTAAAGATATTTCTTTAATTATAGGAAATTCAGAAATTGAAACAAAGTATCGTTTTTACACAATATTGATTAAAAATTCACAAAAAATACTTAAAAAACAAAACAGAAAATGTGTATTATACATGAACAAAGCTGTCAATACATTTGGAACAGACAGGGGAAACATAGCCAAACAGGAAATAAAGACTTGAGATGTGAATGTCACAGCATCTTCTTTATTCATATTTATGCATACAAAGAAACTCAGCCATGTTAAGAGAACCAGTACACAGCTTTCTCAGGCACTCTCTCTCTCTCTCTCTCTCTCTCTTATACACACTCACACTTGCTCTCATGTGCTGCAAGGCTCTCAGGTAAAGCTACTAATACTCGTCTATGAAGCTGGTAAACTGTACCCAAAAATAATGATGCTATTTTTTTTTATGAAAAATGCCCTACAATCATCTACTGTAGAAAAAAAAAAAATTGTGGTTCTAGGATGTTATCCAAACACTCCTTCAGTCTGTTATTTAAAAAAGAAACAAAAACCTACTTCCATTCAGTAATACTGTGTAGTAAGAACATAGCTCCAGATTTTCCATCTCTGTCTCTGACCCATTAATAGCAGTGATACAGGAATGGACAGAAAGCTGCAGTATGAGATCACTAATGGCTGAAATGACTATTTATGTTGCCATAGTGACTGCAGGAGCCACATATTGACAGACAAGTTATTTAGTGTAGGGGAATCTAATTGTAATAACTTCCAAAATAGCACACAAAGACAACCGACAGTCCTCTTAGTCAAGTGCTGATCAACCTAAAATAACAGATTTTCCCCCCAAAAAAGTAGTGAAATGATGCTCAGGTGACTATTTGTGTGTTTGTGTGGGGGGGCCCAGAAAAAGATGCAGCTGTCAGAGGCAACATACTGTTATTTTTAGAAAGGCAACTTATTCACGTCTTTGACTCTGATAGTCAAAAACACTACAGGAATAACATTGATTACTGTCTCTAATGTCATCATCAGTCATACTTTGATTACAAATGTATAAAATAACTAACAATCACAAAAGAACACAAACATACTGACTTTAAGACAACACATTTACAGTGACAGCAAAAAAATAAACAGACGCAAGACTCGCATGCCCATTCAAACAAGCCCCTAATATTATACATGTAGCACATTCAAAATACAGGACTGAAATGTATTTTGTTTAACATCTCCAAACAAATCGATCTAGTCATTTAAAGATTATACATGATCATATTTGTGCTATTTTTCCTTTAGGATAATTTCCAATATTCTTTCTCGAAGTGTTTGAAAACAGGACAAATTAAAGTGAGAATTAGTCAGGTACAATCTAGCCATCGTTGAAAACAATATTAATAACGCAGGCTTTCACATCTAAACAAAAATACTAAGGTAAATTGTTTGCTTTTAAAGGGATAGTTCACCCCAAAAGGAAAATTCTGTTATCAATTACTCACCCTCAATTTGTTTCTTTTGTCGAGTTTCTATTTTCTGTTAAACACAAAATATTTTAAAGAATTTTGGTATTCAGGAGTTGATGGTAGCCATTGACTTCCATAGTAGGAAAAGAATACTATGGAAGTCAATAGCTACCTGGTAACTATTCTTTGAAATATCTTTCTTTGTGTTTAAAAGAAGACAAAAAAAAGGTTTGGAACAACATTAGGGTGAGTATATGATAACAACATTTTCATTTTTGGGTGAATGATCCCTTTAATAAGGCATCACTTATTATTTTACCCTTCAGATGACATTCTCTCCCATTCTTCCCTGTTGTTTTGATTAAACTTTAGGTCAAATCTAAAGTCTTTTCATCCCCATCAGTTTCAGTTTCTCAAGCTGGTGACGGAAGTATAAAGCTTTAATCCTGCAACTCATCTCTCTCTCCAACCCTCGCTCAATCCCTCAGGCTGTTGATAGACGCGCAGATCTTGAGAGCAGGACCGAGTTTGATGTTCATAGTGGACATGAGATGCTCTTCTTTGAGAAGCAACAGTGCCTGCCCATCAATCTCCTGTGACAGGAACTGGGATGCCAAGTCCTCACAACCTGACAAGAGATGTCACAATGGAGGAGTACATTCAATAATATCGTAAATATACAGGAGAGCACAAAGCACACCTCACGTTTGGCATCAGCATACTGACCTTGAAGAGAAGAAATGAACTGACACACTTCCTCCACACTCCAGCGAGCAGGGTTGCCAGATAAGAAGTGGTTCTCGTCCACTGGGAGGCCACTTGGTGCCGTGTCATCCAACTGAGGGCCACAGTGGATTGGTCTCGGGCACGAGAAGGACGAGCTGGGAGAGAGTGAGAAGAAGTCTTCTTCTTCCTCACAGCTGGAGATGTCCTCAGAACGACTAGATTCTGAACGACACTGCGAAATAGAAAAAGCCATATTTATTTACTTTGTTTTGAAATTACAAAAAAAGAAACTTAATTATTTAAAACCTAGAAGCTGTAAAACCATACATGTTTAATTTCAGTTCCCTTTAGGTTAACTTTGGGATCGGTAGAATCTTTGAAACAAGTCTCTTATGCTCAATTCTTATGCATTTAAATGCAGTAAAAACAATAATATTTTGAAATATTCTATTTTAATATATTACATTTAAAATGGAAAAGTTTATTCCCATGATGGCAAAACTGAATTTTCAGCATCATGATCTTTCAGAAATCCTTCAAATATGCTAATTTAGTGTTCTTACCATTGTTGAAAACAGTTGTGCTGCTTAATATTTTTGTGGGACTCTTTAAAGAACAGAAAGTTCAAAGGAACAGCAATTATTTGAAATATTATTTTTTGAAACTTTTAAATGTCTTTACTGTAACTATTGGTCAATTCAGTGTATCCTTGCTGAATAAAAGTATTAAATTCTTAAAAAAAAAACCATTGTACAGACCCGAAACGGCAATGTCCATCATCTCACCTTTACTGGAAGATGCCTGCCTGATATTTTAGCACAGGCAATCTCAGAGCTGCTCCTGCGAGGACCCCTGCGCCTAGCAATAACATCCTGCACCACAGGGCTCCCTGGTGGCCGTTCAGCACCCTCAAGACCCCTACTAACACGGTAGTGGTTGCTGCAGCTGACATTGTACCTGAATCAAAAGGTTCAGAAGTCAGCGATAAAACAATACACACTCAATCAGGTTTATTCATAGTTAGTTACATTTTTTCTATATAATTTTTTTTAATTAAAAATCTTTTTAAGAATCTATCAATGATATGGGATGATTTTGGTCTTACCTCTTCGCACAGGTTTTAGAACAGAAGCGCTTGGATCGCCTGAACTGGTTGGCTGGTGCAAACCTTTGACAGTATTCACACTTTAACTCTTTAAACAATATATAGACACAATGTGTTAGAGAGAGAGAGAGAGAGAGAGAGAGAGAGAGAGAATAAAAATAATACTTAAACAGTTTTTCCACAAAGCTTTGTTTGAAACACACGACCACTCACTATCACGGATGTTCTCTCGGTGTAGGATGGGTGGAACAGCCACAGGAAGTTCTTTCACTGGCCCAGTCACCTGTCAATCAGCAGAAAAACGTCATGTGTGTCCTATACCTCTCAGACCATTGGTCCATTAATTAATGAATGTTTTAACGCTTTATTATCTTTCTACAGTGGTCTGAAAACACATTTTGCCTTACCATGAAACACTAGATTCGTATTAAGTAGAAAGACTCACAGGGAAAGGTTCGGCTCCCTCCTGGATAACAAAGCCCTCAATGAGGTGAGTGAGAACCTGAGGTTTGACCACAGCCTGTGGGACAGGTGCTCGATCGCCCTGTCCTCCAACACGAGGAAGAGGGAGAGAAAGAGAGAGAGTAGGAGGAGAAGAGAATGCCATCTCTGGGGCTAAATCAGAAAATAGACAGGGAGAAACAAATTGTTCAGAAAAGCAAAAATGTTAATAAAAAGACAGAAGGGAAGAATAAATACTGCTATTCATACAGATAATAAATTGACACACACACATATATATATATATATATATATATATATATATATATATATATATATATATATATATATATATATATATATATATATATATATATATATATATATATATATTAGTATTTTTAAAGATTAACTTTAAGTGAGTGTTGTTAAATGATGGCAAAGGTAAAAATAGGGGGGAATTGATTATGAGAAATTAAATATCCAGTATCTACCATTAAGATGACAAAAAAAATGGATTATAACCAATTTGGAACTGATATTATCTGTAATCATGACAGACTGGTTGTACATTTGATAACATGTAGGTGCAAATTTGCGTTTTTTTTTTTTTTTTTTCCCAATTATTTTATGGTATTTAAAAATACATTTTATAAAAGTATGAATTAACCCTTAAGCCATTTAAATTAAACTGCTTAATATTTTTGTAGAAAACGTGATAAAATTTTTTCAGAATTTGTTGATGAATAGAAAGTTCAAAAGAACAGTATTTATTTGAAGAATAAATTATTTTGTAACAGAAAAAAAAAGCCTTTACTTTTACTTTAATATGATCAATTAAAAAAAAAAATTCTGAATAAAAGTATTCTTTAAACTCAAACTTTTTCCAATGGTAGTGTATAATTCTGGGCATTTTTTGGGCACTACAAAAACAGCATTTTGTACAAAACACTGCGTCTCAGGCATACCATCCCTTGCCTATGGCTCACCTGTATCTAGTGAAGGAGCTGGTGAAAGAGGAGGGGCGGAGTCTTGCATTAACAGACTTGCATTGATGGTCTCGGTTGACATCTCATTGGGTAAATCAGATTCTGATTTCCTTTTTAATGGACCAATCACAGGCTTTGTCTATGAGAGAAGGACGATTACACAAGTGTCACAGCATAAACACACCATGAGGAAATACAGTTCACCTATTATCTACTAACCTGAACTGGTCCAGACTGAACGAACACAGAGTCTCCAGAGTTACTCTGTCCATCCATCGAGTGTGTGACAGATGCAGAATTGCCATGACTCAACGCTGCGCACTGATTGGTCTGCATCTGAGACAGTGGGAGGGCACTTTGGGCTGTTTTAAGGCACACTCCGGCTCCGCCTGTTTCCACGGGAGTCATCATAGTAACAACATTGCTACCGGAGTTATTGACGGGCACGACACCTGTGGCGTCCTGCTGGGCGCAACAGGTCCGAGCCTGGGGCACTGCTAATGCCTGGGAGTTTCCTAGCGTGCTCTGCCTTGCGCCAACCAGCTGAACTGGGACGTGGGGAGGGTGATGGCCCCCCGTGGCCTGGCCATTGTTGGGTGGTGCTGGGAGAATGGGCGGTGGGTGACGAGGGGGCATCTGCACTGGCAGCCGATGCCCCTGAGCCGTTTTGGGTTGAATGGGCACATGCCCTGTTCCATGACCCAGTTTTTCCGAGCTCAGATTCACCCCCGTCTGCTGGAGTGGCTGCACCACTAACGTCTGGGCAGTCATGTTGGATTTGGTTGCCACCGTGCCCATCGGATAGCCTTGAGAAGATGTGGGAACATTGGATGTGGGCACCAGGATGTGGGTTACGGTGGCCGCAGCAGCTGGTACTCCTCGAGCTTGGCACAAGCCAGATTGAGAAAGGAGGAGCTGGGAGAGAGGGAGCGAGGGGGAAGGCGAGGAGGACGGAGGGTTGGAGGAACCTCCTGCTTGCTGTGGGGTGACAGCGGATTGGTTGGAGCCCTTCACAGTGAGGCCAGACATATTGGGATTGGTGGTGTTGGAGTAGTTTTGCAGTTTGGTGTTGGCGAGCGGTTGAGTCTGCGCTTGGATCTGCTGAGCTGACTGACCAAACTGCTGCTGAGTCTGAGGCTGCTGGTTAAGTGGGTATGAACCTTAAAGTCATAGAAAGATAGAGAAACCACAGTTCATTTCATAGCTAGTGCATTTGGAAATGACTGCAGCAGACGCATACATCTAGGAATTTGAAAGGAAATGTATAACAATAAGAAAAACATTTGAAAATGAATAGTCAATAATTGTCAAGTATTGTAATAGCCTTGGTAGTATCATTAAGAATAGGTTGAAAATTACAAGCCAATCTGAAATGTTTTGCTCACCAAGACTGACTTTATGTAATCAAAATTACAGTAAAAACAGTGAAGTATTATGCCAATTTTAAATAACTTTGCTATTTGAATATTTTTATAAATGTCTTTTTTTTTTCAGTCATGGAATAAATAAATAAATAAATGTTCAAATGTCATGGATAGATATATGTGAATAATAAATAATACATGTTAAGATTAAACATTTGAAATTAGAATACATTTATATTTTTTTGTGTTGGGGCAGGGCAACCGGAAATCTGAACTACTGGCTCAACTGGGCAAGCAGAAATAACCTGTTGAGGCCTATATCATCTTAATTATATTCCTCACCACTCGTCTCTTTCCTGTCTGCAAACTCGGTCTTCACAGTAGCCACTCTTGGAGTGGACACGCAACGCATTGCCAAGTTCTGTACCTAAAAATTGGAGAGACAAAAGAAATAATGCAAGAGGCAAAACAAATGAAAAGTGTGAACGGTCTAAATGGGCATGATATGACAGGTTTTTCATAATTTGTCTTTTTAAAAGCTGACAGTGAAATTCTGTAAAACAGAATTACAGGCAGTAAGATATCTTTGATGTTTAACAGACGCTTTTCACATTTCCGGGGTTCTGAGAAGCGAATGTCACCATAGTTGGGTAAACTTCTATAGCGGTAAACGGGAGCAAATACCATTTTTGTATTTCTATTTGCTCCAGTAGAAAAAGAAAGAATCTGTGATTTCCAAAGAGGGAAAAAATATATAGAGATTGATTACAGCAGTGAGAAGAGAGAAAGATGTCAAATTTGCCATAACCCTCAGTCGCTGTATTAGAAACACCCTCTCATTTTTTTGTCATTTAATGCCAAGGTAATATAACACAAAGTATAGCGTTATAAATTGATTACAAATGAAAATATGAAAAACCACTAGATTTGTGATGTGGAATGAGATTTCTCTGTTGAAAAAGAAAGACACAAAAACAAAGCAACCTAAAGAATGTCTTGAATGTCTTAGACAAAAATCACTCAGAAGGCCAAATGTCACACCTGATCATTGTCTGACTGGTTACTTGAGGATGTAGGAGTCGTTTCCTGTTGCTGCTGCTGCTGGGTTTGTTGTTGGGCAACCGTTGCCACAGCAGCTGTCGCTGTACCACCAGGCATGAAAATGAGCTGAGGAGTGAGAGGTGTCTTGAGAGAGCGGTTTACCTGTATGGTGGAAAGACCAGTTAAATCACACCCTTATGAAAAGAGCGAGCTTGGATAAATATTATATTAACATTCACCGGGTGAAGTGTTTCATACTGTTGTTATGACAAGTTGTAAAAACATATGTTAGGTTTATGTCTGGATTTAAGTACTATGACAAGGCACTTACTCTCAGGTACATCTGACCCTGTCCACCAGAGTTTCCACCTAACAAAACTGACTGGCTAAGGGCTGTTGATGTTGCCAAGGTGGCAGGTCCAATCGGACGGGGGTTTGACATGGTCCCTCCACCAGAAGTGGTACTTAAGTTCACCTAAAAAAGCACACCACAGGTCAGCTTTTACTTATTTAATAAAACATTCCAAAATTATCATCAAAAGCATTAAACGTACAGTATGGGATTTTTTCTCCGCTAGGGGTCGCTAACCTCTTTACAATAACAAAGGCGTAGTTTGATGACGCAACACATGCTAAGAATTATGGATGTTGTCGTCAACGTCAAGCCGGCCGATCTAATAATGTTTATGGATGACTGAATACATCGATGTTTTTATCATGACTGATATGAAGCAGTTCGGGATTGCTAAGAGACAGCTATCAGCTCCACACGCGCCGCGAGCTCCCGCGGATATAAAAGGAATACGGACATTTCATTCAACCGAACTACACGCAGAATTACTACTCACAGGTCAGTTTATTAGACAAATTAAACTTGTGAGGTAACGCAGCGCTGTTTCACCTGGTCTAACGTTACATTAGCACACTAAACTGCATTTGAATGTGTTGAAAAGTATGTGTTAGTTTGTCTGTATGAGACTAACTTAGCAGTAAGCTAGATCAACATTAGAATAACATACAGATCATATTCTGACATTTTATCATTGTTGAACTATATAACATTGATTAGTTTTATGTAAATGTGCTCACCTGTTTAATAAAGTACATGTAGGAGCGGTCGAAGTCTCGGACGTGGAGCTCTCGTTTATATACTGTCTAAGGGAGCTCTCTGCATCTCGAAAACACCGCGCTGATATTGATTCTCGTTTTAGTTCTCCTTTTTTATCCAAAGTCTGCTTGCCATGGTCCATAATGTTTGAACAAAACAACAACAGCGTGCAAATAGACATTGCGAACTCCACAGATGTCTGCGTCTGTCGCTTTGGTTAATCAGAGGGCTCTGCTCATAGCTCTGGTTACCATGGCACCATAGGCGGAAACCAGGGACAACGCGGATATGACGCCATTGACTGCGACATAACGGAAATAAAGACACGGTCCGTGTCTTCGAATTAAAATATTAATTTCTCTGGATTTAGAAGTTAATTGGAACTGTCGGGATAATGTAAATACACAACTTTAAAAAATATATAACATAGATATAGTGATTTTTTATATTTTTATAGCAAAAAAAATACATATTGTGCCTTTAAGCGCACAAACAGAGAATCAGAAACTGAGGATAGTTATCATACTTAGTTATGATACTCATACATACATATTTATGACACAAATCCACAATTTGCTTTCTGACTTGTGATTAAACCACATCATGTTCATTAGTTGGACAGAGGAGAGCTGGACCCTGACTGAGCCTGGTTTCTCCCAAGGTTTTTTTTCTCTCCATTTTGTCACCTGATGACATGGAGTTTGGGTTCTTTGCCAGTTGGGGACACTTAATATGCAACAATATTATTGATCTGACTGTACTGCCACTATCGCATGAGAACTGAACGGTATCACTGTTTTCTGCAGAGCTGCTCTATAGCTGAATTGAAGTAATTTAATAATGAATGATCTTCATAACGGAAATAAATCAACACTAAACTGACTTCAGCTGAGCGATGACACTTATTTTCTTTTTAAAGCTGTTTACAGATTAATTGAACTCCGTTTGCATCACTGAATCATTTTCCTGTTGACCACTGTAAAGCTGCTTTGAAACGTTCTATATTGTATAAAGCGCTATAAAAATAAAGGTGACTTGACTTGAATTGCAACACTTATTTAATAGATTTAAAACCAGAGACTCACTGTGCATTGTGCTGTGCTTGTAGCTTGAGAGACGCTGTTACTGGGAGAGCTGGACTGACGACTGGCTGCAAGAGTTGCCTGAAAATATAAAACGGAAACCTCTAAACAACATTTGCAGAATGACATTAAAAGCAGAATGAAATCTTTAAAGGGTGGTGCATTTTTAGATCCGAAAACAATTAGCAACATATCATCACATTTAAGAACCTAAACGAAAGAATATTTTTTCATTGAATGTTAATAATAATGGTAATCATAACTAAAATAACATCAATAAAAATAAATAATAAAATTACTAGTAATAATTACTAGTTCTTTGCAATAATTTAGGTAAATCATACATGTAAAATAATTACATATGATGCAAAACAATGCTTATATATAAACAAGATTATCTATACTACCATTCAAAAGTTTGGGGTTGGTAAGATTTTTTTAATGCTTTTGAAAGAAGTCACCAAGGTTGAATTTATTCAATTCAAGAACACAGTAAAAACCGTAATATTGTGTCACATGATCCTTCAGAAATCTTTCTAATATGCTGATGTGGTGCTCCAAAAATATTTAGTATTATTATTATTATCGTAAACCCAGTATTCTTTGATGAATAGAAGGTTAAAAGAACAGCCCTTTTTTGGAATAGAAATCTTTTATAACATTATAAGTTTCTTTACTATTACTTTTGATCAATTTAATGCAACCTTGCTGTTAAAAAAAATATTAATTTCTTTCAAATAGATAAATAAATAAAATACTGACCCCAAACTTAATTTATCCAACCAGGTAAAGATGGTGAATACTCAAGTGAAACACCAGGGCTGAGATTTTAGTCCTACAGACTAATTTTACAAGCTGGTGGAATTTTTTTTAAGATACTTTGCATAATTTGGTTGTTTTTCATCATCCATCAGGGCAAATATCTCTAATAATTATTTTTATTTTTTTCTGCTGAACTAAAATGATTTTGTATGGATTTTACATGACATGATTGACTGAATTAGCCAGACCTGTTGCACAGCAGCCAGGTTGTGGAGTTGAGCGCTGTTGATCTGCTGCTGCAGCATCAGCTGCTGGAAGTACTGAGCTGCATTGGGCTGCCTCTGTAATGCCTGCAGAGCCTGGAAACATATTTAAGTGTACAGACAATTACATTTCCCAAAATTCAAGACATTGATTTTGACAAAGTCAAACCGAGGCACTGAGGTGAATAAGTGATTTAATCTTCACTTAAATTTGTCTGTAAGTCTAGTTTGCTGTGGCTTTGTGACCCACCTGCACAGCTTGCCTTTCATAGAGAGACATTTGAGCTATCTGAGGGGGGCGGGAGCTTCCCCCTGATGCTGCACTGCTATTGGCTGAGCTGGAGTTGGTCTGGTCTTCTCCTGTCTCCATGCTCACTGGATGGACGACCAGTCAATCAAACTTTGTAATAGAATACCAGAGAAAAATATGCACAAACAAACAATTTAGAACGGGGTTTTATGCTTAATCCATTTCATAAAATGTTAATTAAAACAGATAAAAGTCGTTTGAACACTTTCGCACAGCCACACTTGTTAACTTCTAAGACCCCCTAAGTCTTTAAAAATCTTGAGAAGAATATCTTTAAAATAACGCACCGATATCAAGTAGTTTTAATATACATAACAGTAATAACGAAAAAGTAGCGGTTTCAGTTATCTGTCATCTGCGGGTGATCGAGGTTCTGTGCAATATTTACGTATCAGCAAGTTGCAAAGCTTACTAACGTTAGTCAAAATAACACCATGCACAATCATTTATTTTAATATGTGTATGAGCAGAAGCAATGCATAGGGTGTAAATAAACACCATGTCCACTCCCAGTATCTCAACTGCAGCTGCAAAAATGTTGGCGGACTGGCGACTCCTAAAGTGCCAAACAGACATAATTTTACCTCTCTGCGATCGGCAGTGTTTTTGCTTCCCCCTCTCGTAATGGAAACAACCACCTGGAAACGTTGAGTCCACAGTTGCTGTAATCGAAGTAATATAGTTTCGCTATGTGTTTATTTTTTTGCTTTTTTAAGTATTGTTGGAATTCTTCAAACAACGGTGATTGTGATGAGGCTCAAAAAAAGCGATGAAACACCTCCCCGCCCCCCCGTACTGTTTACTATTCTTTTTCCGGCGCCAAAAATGACGTAACAGATAGAAGTCTGAAGCGTTGTCTTATAATTACATAATAAAAGTCTCATCTGTCTTTCTGTCTGCCCGTCCACCTATCTATCTGTCTGAAGTCTGTACATATCCATCCATCCATCTATCTATTTATCTTATGTGTGTTCTGTAGGCTATGTATTTATATGTATAAAAAAATCAAATGGTGAATTTTCCTTTTCTACATGTACACACACACATATATACAAAAATAAAATAATTAATCTAATTTATTTCTAATTAATCTAACTAATTAATCTAACTTTTATTACAGAAATTCCATCTTTAAAGAGATTTATGCAAGCCATTTTTATATGACACACCCTGTTACTTAATGATTTACACAATCTAAACACACATGAAATCATCTAGAAAATGAAAGTATGCCTGAAAAAGGGCTCATTTACAATCTGGACTGACCTGTTTTTTAGCTGACAGATCACCGGAAAACAAAACATAAGCACAGCACAGGTAGTCATGTTAGCCTATATGCGCACGAAGTCTTGACATGATTTGACTGCTTGAACCAGAATAAAAACCTCAGTAAGTATATATTTTCTCCACTGTTTTAGATAAGACACTTATTATGTATGTTTTATATATAAGCAATATGAGTACTGTCAGACTTACTGTGTAAGAAAATAGATGTAGTCTACCTAAACAAATGCTTCAGATATACCGGTAATTACAAAAACACAGAAATTCTTAACATATTTTAACATGATTTACTGAACAAAAGTGAAGTGTTAACATTTTAAAAGAAGTTTACACTTTAAGACTAATAAAGCATAGAGATCACATGACAGGTGTGGCACATGCAAATTTCCAGATACCATGTTGGTTTACCCTAACAAGATTAAATCAGATTTTTAAATAGACATTTATATTCCATTATAACAGGGTGTCTACAGATATAAACAAGTTAAATTTAAAACTTTTAAAGACCACCTTTTTAATACCACCTTGTATGAAATTTAAGACCAAACATGTAATGGAAATACACGTTACATTACATACGTATGTATGTATGTAATATTTAATGTTTAATATAAAAAGAAAAATTATAAACGCTGTCATAAATGCTATTTATTATTATGATATACAGTGAACAGTCAACAGACAATATCCCACACAAAAAAAATCCCCAAAGAAAACACAGCATCACCAATATTTTTGGTTGTGTAAACAGTTTATTCTGAAGAAATATTTTTTATCAGTGTTCTATCAGCTTTTCCAAACACTGTAAAAAAGTTGCTGACTTAATTTAAGTGCAATCAACGCAATGCTCATGTTTTCCAGGAATAAAGAATTTTAAAGATAAAAAACATGAAGCCTACAACTACAAGATCCAGCGTGCGGTGTTCGGAAGCAGAGGCTGGTGCAGGGAAAGATGGGAGATGGAAAAGGGAAAGTTGGTTGGATAGGCAGAAGGGATGGAGTGATGTTGGCGAGCTAGAACTGAAAATAAGGATGGAGGTCGGCTTGACTGAAAATACAGGTGGAAAGAATGAAAGACGAACACAAAATCAGGCTTTAGGCCATGCTACAAAGGGACAAAGTCAAATGAAGCATTCAAGAGTTTGGGTACCTGGGAGTGGAAAGACAACTTCTAAAGAACAGATGAACAAAGAAGCAAAGGGACAATGGAGGAATGAAGACTTACTAAAAGAACATGTAAAAAGTCCCACTAAAGGACCACAGCTGGATGTCAGTTCCCATTTTTCCAGTGGGGCTGATGCCAGAGTTGGGAACAGTTCGGAACCAGGATTTGGTCTCCAGTCTAA